>NC_053036.3:205166560-205472756 GCF_002575655.3 Aegilops tauschii subsp. strangulata | reverse complement strand
ACTTG
This sequence comes from Aegilops tauschii subsp. strangulata, assembly GCF_002575655.3. Taxonomy (NCBI): domain Eukaryota; kingdom Viridiplantae; phylum Streptophyta; class Magnoliopsida; order Poales; family Poaceae; genus Aegilops; species Aegilops tauschii. The sequence continues at coordinate 205,472,751 of NC_053036.3, read as the reverse complement.
AGCTCTCTAGTGCTTCTATTTTCTCTTCGAAAGCATTTACTAGTATTCGATGAGATTCTGAAAGACCAGAAAGACAGGTGATATGAACTGGTTTTGTATCCACCCACTTTCCTTCGTTATCTTCAACTCTTTCTCTTTTGGTAGAGGAAGGCATTCCCAGTATAAATGATGATTCTTGCTTTCGTATTGTTAATGTTTTCAATTGTACACGAAAGGGGTTTGTGACCACTACCATTTTAGTAAGGGATTTATCCTCATATTGTTGGAGAAACCATTCTTTGCTAACATGGCTCAGCCTAGCAATGGCTGGGGATTTCTTGTCCCAGAATGCAAAAAAAATGTCCGCCACTTTGTTGCTTTCAGCACGTTTTGTAATGAAGTCAAGCCCCTTCTGGATGTCTCCCCCTCTCTCCCGGTGGCGCCGGAGTGCCGCCGGGGCTAGGATCGTGACGACGATCTACACCAACAATCTTGCTACCATCAACACCAACTTTCTCCCCCTCTATGCAGTGGTGTAACCGCTCTATTTCCGCTGCAATTCTCCACTTAAACATGGTGCTCAACAATATATATTATTTCCCAATGATATGTGATTATCCTATGATGTTTGAGTAGATATGTTTTGTCCTATGGGTTGATAGATGATCATGATTGGTTTGAGTTGTATGTTCTATTTTCGTGTTGTCCTATGGTGCCCTCCGTGTCACGCAAACATGAGGGATCCCCTATGTAGGGTGTTGCAATACCTTCATGATTCTCTTATAGTGGGTGGCAAGAGTGACAAAAGCTTATACCCGAGTAAGTGGGTTGATGCGTATGGGCGTAAAGAGGACTTGATACTTAATGCTATGGTTCTGTTTTAACTTAATTATCTTTGGTAGTTGCGGATGCTTGCTAGAGTTCCAATCATAAGTGCATATGATCCAAGTACAGAAAGTATGTTAGCTCATGCCTCTGCCTCATATAAAATTGCAATAATGATTACCGGTTTAGTTATCGATCACCTAGGGACAAATAACTTTCTTGTGGGACAAAAACCTTTCTACTAAACTACTAAATTTATTATCTTGCAATTTATTCATAGTTTTATTCTCGCAAAGTACTTCTAGTTTTATTCTTGTTTTAGGTAAAGCAAACGTTAAAGTGTGCGTAGAGTTGTATCGGTGGTCAATAGAACTTGAGGGAATATTTGTTATACCTTTAGCTCCTCGTTGGGTTTGACACTCTTATTTATCGAAAAAGGCTACAAACAATCCCCTATACTTGTGGATTATCATGACCTTTTTCTGGCGCCGTTGCCGAGGAGCAATAACGTGGGGTGAATATTCTCGTGTGAGCTTGTTTGCTTTATCACTAAGTAGATTTTACTCTGTGCTCTTGTTTTCTATCTCTAGTTATGGGTAGGAAACGTAAAATACCAAAAAAATAGTTGTACCTACTAAACCAATGCTTGAAGAACCACCCAAAATCTATCATACTGCTGAAGCTTTCTACTTGGATCATCTTCGATCCCTATGTGCTCGTGTTGAAAACCCAACTAGCTTAGTTGAGGGAAAATCATTAAATGAGCATGCTTGTTTGGTGCAACACCACTTATCTCAAAAAGGGAAACTTTTACTGCATCATATTAATACTATGCAATTCTATGCTTGGAATTTATGTGATTTGTATGATTTTACTTATTGTTTTGAAGCCCCTAAGAAACACCTTCCCTACCAATGTGAGTTTAGTGATAATGTAATCTTATCTTCTTATGCCAAGGGTGTTTATAATTACTATGATGTTGAACAAAATGAAGAATTTGTTGCTTTTAAGGGTGCTTATGAAATTGCTTCTTTGCTTGAAAAGTATGATGCTACTCTTTACAAATCTGAAATTTTTGCGATACTTAAATATTGCTATGAAAACTATGCTTCCAATGCTTATGTTAAGCCATATATTGAGGACTCCTCCGATGTTCAAGAGGAGACTAATATTTTGCAGGAAACTATGGAAGAAGAAATTGATGAAACTGTGAGCTCATTGGATGAAAAAGATGAGGAGGAGAGTGAAGAACAAAAGGAGGAAGAGCGGATTAGCTACCCATGCCCACCTTCTAATGTGAGTAACTCTTCAACTCATACATTGTTTAATTTCCCTTCATGCTTACCGAAGGATGAATGCTATGATGATTGCTATGATCCCGTTGATTGATTTGAAATATCCCTTTTTGATGAACTTGATGTGGCCAAGATGCCAATATGAATTATGCTTATGGAGATGAACTTGCTATAGTTCTTTATATTTAAAATGAAATTGTTGCTATTGCACCCACACATGATAGTCTGTTATCCTTTTGAATTTTCCCAACTACACTATATCGGAGAAGTTTGCTCTTATTAAGGATTATAGTGATGGGTTGTGTTTTACCATTGCACATGACAATTTTGATAAATATAATATACATGTGCTTGCTGCTCCTACTTGCCATTATTATGAGAGAGGAATTGCATCTCCGCCTCTCTATGTTTCCGATATGATAAAATTGCAAGAAACTATTTATGCTATGTATCGGCCTTTACTTGATGTGCATGAATTGTTCTTTTATGACATGTTGATGCATAGGAAGAGATTTAGACTTCGTCATTGCATGATATATGTTGCTTTGTGCTCACTACTAAATTATAAATCATTGCTAATTAAAATTGGCTTTGATATACCTTGGGATCCGGCTGGATCGATTACTTGAGCACTTTATGCCTAGCTTAATGGCTTTAAAAAAAGCCCCTGCCAGGGAGACAACCCGGAAGTTTAGAGAGTCATTTAATTCCATTGTGTGCTTTTATAAAGTTTAAAAACAAAAAAAATATAGAGGGGAACTTAAAACTTTACAAAAAGAAAAGTGAAAGTGAGAAAGACGAGCACCGTGGAAGCGGGAGCATGCCTTGAACTTTGTTCATGCCCATGGAAACTTTATGAATCTTCAATTACATAAACTTTTCAAAAAACATAATTATCCCCTTGTACAAATCCATTGTATTATAAAAATAATGTGCCAAGATTTTCCTTTAGGATGATTAGATTGCTTGTTGGTATGTGCGGTGCAAAAACAGAAACTTTGGTTGTAGTGCGTGAATTAAATTTTTTTACTAGAACATCAAAAGTTTTTGAAATTTTTACATAGTACTGCTATGCAAATTGTTTATTTTGTCCTAATTTTTCTGAATTTTTGGAGTTACAGAAGTATGGTTAATGTTCAGATTACTACAGACTGTCCTGTTTTTGACAGATTCTGTTTTTGATGCATTGTTTTGCTTGTTTTGATGAAACTATCGATTGTATTGGTGGTATAAGCCATGGAGAAGTTATAATACAGTAGCTATAATGCAAAAACAAAATATGAATGGGTTTTCAACAGTACTTAAAGTAGTGATTTGCATTATAATGGATCTCACCGAGCTTTCTGTTAAGTTTTGTGCGGATGAAGTGTTCAAAGATCGAGGAGGTATCGATATGAGGAGAAGGAGGAGAGGCAAGAGTTCAATCTTGCGGATGCCCAAGGCACCCCAAGTAAATATTCAAGGAGACTCAAGCGTCTAAGCTTGGGGATGCCCCGGAAGGCATCCCATCTTTCTTCAACAAGTATCGACATGTTTCGGTTTTCGTTTCGTCCACCTGATATGCGTAGCGTCTTTTTTGTTTAGTTTTCACTTTTCTTTTACGCACCATGCTGGTATGAGATAGCCCATGGTTGATTTATAGAATGCTCTTTGCACTTCACTTATATCTTTTGAGTATGGCTTTATAGAATGCTTCATGTGCTTCACTTATATCATTTGAAGTTTGGATTGCCTATTTCTCTTCACATAGAAAACCGTTATTTGTAGAATGCTCTTTTGCTTCACTTATATTTATTAGGGAATGATCTTTTGTAGAAATAATTAAACTCTCATGCTTCACTTATATCTATTTAGAGAGAGTCAACAGGAATTGGTCATTCACATGGTTAGTCACAAAATCCTACATAAAACTTGTGGATCACTGAATATGATATTTTGGTTCCTTGCAATAGTTTTGCGATATAGAAATGGAATATGTGGGAGGTACTAGTAAACGGTTGTGGTTAGTAAGAATATTGGTGTTAAGGTTTGTGATTCCTGAAGCATGCACGTATAGTCTCTCGTTATGCTATGAAATTGGAGCATGATTTATTATTGATTGTCTTCCTTATGAGTGTCGGTCGGGGATGGGCGATGGTCGTTTCCTACCAATCTATCCCCCCAGGGGCATGCATAGTAGTACTTTGCTTCGAGGGCTAATAAACATTTGCAATAACTATATGAGTTCTTTATGACTAATGTGAGTCCATGGATTATACGCACTCTTACCTTTCCGCAATTTGCTAGCCTCTCCGGTACCGTGCATTGCCCTTTCACACCTTGAGAGTCAGTGCAAACTTCGTCGTTGCATCCAAACCCCGTGATACGATACGCTCTATCACACATAAGCCTTATTATATCTTCCTCAAAACTGCCACCATAACTACCTATTATGGCATTTCCACAGCCATTTGGAGATATATTGCCATGCAACTTCCACTGCTTCTGTTTTGATGACTTGAGCATTCATTGTTGATGTCTACTACACAACTTGTTCTTGTAGACTCGTGTTGGGCCTCCAAGCGCAGAGTTTTGTAGGACAGTAGCACATTTCCCTCAAGTGGATGACATGAGGTTTATCAATCCGTTGGAGGCATAGGATGAAGATGGTCTCTCTCAAACAACCTGCAACCGAATAATAAGAAGTCTCTTGTGTCTCCAACACACCAAATACAATGGTAATTTGTATAGGTGCACTAGTTTGGCGAAGAGATGGTGATACAAGTGTAGTAATGATAGTAGATATTGATTTTTGTAATAGGAACAATAAAAAACAGCAAGGTAGCAATTGATAAAAGAGAGCACAAATGATATTGCAATGCTTGAAAACAAGGCCTAGGGTCCGTACTTTCGCTAGTGCAATCTCTCAACAATGCTAATATAATTGGATCATATAACCATCCCTCAAAGTGCGATGAAGAATCACTCCAAAGTTGCTATCTAGCGGAGAACATAAGAAATTGTTTGTAGGGTACGAAACAACCTCAAAGCTATTCTTTCCGATCAATCTATCCCAGAGTTCGTACTAAAATAACACCAAGCTATTCTTTTCGATCGATTTATCCAAGAATTCGTACTAAAATAACAACATATGATACACATCAACCAAGTCTAATGTCACATAAATACTCCAATGTCACCGCGAGTATCCGTGAGTTGATTATACGATATGCATCAAACAATTTCAGATTCATAATACTCCATCCAACACAAAGAACCTCAAAGAGTGCCCCAAGATTTTTACCGGAGAAACGAATTAAGACGAGAACGTGCATCAACCCCTATGCATAGGTCACTCCAATGTCACCTCAGGAATCCGCGAGTTGAGTGCCAAAACACATATCAAGTGAATCAATATGATACCCCATTTTCACCACGGGTATTCATAGAAAGACATACATCATGTGCTCTCAAATTCATAAAAGTATTCAATGCGGTAAAACGAGATCTTAAAGGGAAAACTCAATTCACAACAAGATAGAGAGGGGAAAACACCATACGATCTGACTATATTAACAAAGCACGCGATACATCAAGATCGTGACATCTCAAGAACACGAGAGAGAGAGAGAGAGAGAGAGAGATTAAACACATAGCTACAGGTACAAACCCTCACCCTCGAGGCTGGACTACTACCTCCTCATCATGGTGGCCGCCGGGATGATGAAGATGGCCATCGGTGATGATTTCCCCCTCTGGCGGAGTGCCGGAATGGGGTCTAGATTGGTTTTTCGTGGCTACAGAGGCTTGCAGCGGCGGAACTTCTGATCTAGGGTTATTTCTGATGGTTTCCCTATTTATAGGATTTTTTGGCATTGGTTTCACGCCAAGATGGGCCTCGAGGTGAGCACAACCTACCGGGGCAAGCCGGGCCCCTCAGGCGCGCTCTGGTGGGTTGTGCCCTCCTCGTGGCTCTTCTGGCCCTCCCACGAAGCTTCGGGTGTCTCTTTTGTTCCAAAAAAAAAATCGTCAAAAAGTTTCAGCTCATTTGGAGAACTTTCATTTCTGCACAAGAAACAACACCACAGTAGTTCTGCTGAAAACAGCGTCAGTCCGGGTTAGTTCCATGCAAATCATACCAAAACCATATAATTTTTTTGTAAACATGGCATGAATAATTCATAAATTATAGATACGTTGGAGATGTATCAATTGTCATATTGCTTTGCATGATCGTAAGATAGCTAGCATGATATTTCCATGGCTTGTTCATTTTTTGATATCTCTACTATGCTAGATCATTGCACATCCTGGTACACTGCCAGTGGCATTCATATAGAGTCATACTTTGTTCTACGTATCGAGTTGTAATATTGAGTTGTAAGTAAATAGAAGTGTGATGATCATAATTATTCATTATTAGAGCATGTCCAAGTGAGGAAAGGATGATGGAGACTATGATTCCCCCACAAGTCGGGATGAGACTCCGGACAAAAAGAAAAAAAAGAGAAAAGAAAAGAAAAAAAGGAGAAAAAAGTGAGGCCAAAAAGAGCCCAAGAAAAAAATAAAAATAAGAAAAGGAAAAATGAGAGAAAAGAGAGAAGGGGCATGCAAATTCCACACTTGTGTTTCAAAGAGCACAATGTTTTTCATGTAGAGAGTCTCCTATGTACGCACTTTCATATACTAGTGGGAATTTTTCATTATAGAACTTGGCTTGTATATTCCTTGAATGGGCTTCCTCAAATGCCCGAGGTCTTCATGAGCAAGCAAGTTGGATGCACACCCACTTAGTTTTCATGTTGAGCTTTCATACACTTATAGCTCTTAGTGCATCCGTTGCTTGGCAATCCCTACTCCTCGCATTGATATCAATTGATGAGCATATCCATAGCCCGTTGATTAGCCGCATTGATGTGAGACTTTCTTACTTTTTGTCTTCTCTATGTTTACCCGTATCATCATACTCTATTCGACCCTTAGCTCATATATTGCGTGGGGGTTGAAAAATTTGAAGCGCGATAAAAGTATGAAGCAATTGCTCGGCTTGTCATCGGGGTTGTGCGTGATAAATACTTTGTGTTAAGAAGATAGAGCATGGAAAGACTATATGATTTTGTAGGGATAGCATTCTTTAGCATTGATATTTTGAAAGACATGATTGTTTGTTGGATGCCTGAGTATTGATGTCTTTATGTCAAATTATAGACAATTGCTTTGAATCACTCGTGTCTTAATATTCATGCCATGATTAGATATATATGATCAATATATGCTAGGTAGCATGCCACATCAAAAGTTATCTTTTTTTATCATTTACCTACTCGAGGACGAGCAGGAATTATGCTTGGCGATGTTGATATGTCTCCGTCGTATCTATAATTTTTGATTGTTTCATGCCAATATTATACAACTTTCACATACTTTTGGCAACAATTTAATTGATTTATTGGACTAACATATTAATCCACTGCCCAGTGCCAGTTCCTGTTTGTTGCATGTTTTTCGTTTCGCAGAATATCCATATCAAACAAAGTCCAAATGCAATAAAAATTTACAGAGAATGATTTTGGAATATATGTGATTTTGGGAGGTGGAAGCAACACAAACGGAGGCACACAGCCTCCACAGTACACCAGGGCGTGCCCTAGCCCCCACGCGCGTGGTGATCGGTGGTGCCCACATCGTATGGCGGTTGCTACTCTACTTCGAGTGCAACAAATATTATATCCGGAAAAAATCGTGTTAAAATCTCTTTGCAGTCGGAGTTACGAATCTACGAGACCATAAGAAACGTTTTTTGGCCAGAAAAGAGGAACGCGAAATAGAATAGAACAGAGAGAGATCCAATCTCGGAGGGCTCCTGCCCCTCCGACGCCATGGAGACCATGGACCAGAGGGGGAACTCTCCTCCCATCTAGGGGGAGGCCAAGGAAGAAGTAGAAGGAGGGGGCTCTCTCTCCCTCTCTCCTGGTGGCGCGAGAGTGCCGCCGGGGCTAGGATCGTGACGGCGATCTACACCAACAATCTTGCTACCATCAACACCAACTTTCTCCCCCTCTATGCAGCGGTGTAACCTTTTTATTCCCGCTGCAATTCTCTACTTAAAAATGGTGATCAACACTATATATTTTTCCCAGTGATACGTGGTTATCCTACGATGTTTGAGTAGATCTGTTTTGTCCTATAAGGGTTGATAGATGATCATGATCAGTTTGAGTTGTGATACGTCTCCAACGTATCTATAATTTTTTATTGTTCCATGCTATTATATTATCTATTTTGGATGTTTTATATGCATTAATATGCTATTATATATTATTTTGGGACTAACCTATTAACCTAGAGCCTAGTGCCAGTTTCTGTTTTTTCTTTGTTTTGAGTTTCGCAGAAAAGGAATACCAAACGGAGTCCAAACAGAATAAAACCTTCGCGATGATTTTTCTTGGACCAGAAGACACCCCAGAGACTTGGAGATCATGTCAGAAGAGCCACGAGGCGGCCACAAGGGGGAGGGCGCGCCCCCTACCTTGTGGGCCCCTTGGTGACCCCCTGACCTAGATCTTCCTCCTATATATTCACATATATTCCCAAACCACCAGAAGTATCCATGAAAACACTTTTCCACCGCCGCAACCTTCTGTTCCCGTGAGATCCCATCTTGGGGCCTTTTCCGGCATCCTGACGGAGCGGGATTCGATCACGGAGGGCTTCTACATCAACTCTATTGCCCTTCCGATGAAGCGTGAGTAGTTTACCACAGACCTACGGGTCCATAGCTAGTAGATAGATGGCTTATTCTCTCTCTTTGATTCTCAATACCATGTTCTCCTCGATGTTCTTGGAGATCTATCCGATGTAATCTTCTTTTGCGGTATGTTTGTCGAGATCCAATGAATTGTGGATTTACGATCAGCTTATCTATGAATATTATTTGAATCTTCTCTAGATTCTTTTATGCATGACTTGGTATCTTTGTAATTCTCTTCGAACTATCGGTTTGGTTTGGCCAACTAGATTGGTTTTTCTTGCAATGGGAGAAGTGCTTAGCTTTGGGTTCAATCCTGCGGTGTCGTTTCCCAGTGACGGTAGGGGCAGCAAGGCACGTATTGTATTGTTTCCATCGAGGATAAAAAGATGGGTTTACATCATATTGCTTGAGTTCATTCCTCTACATCATGTCATCTTACTTAATGCGCTACTCTGTCTTCATGAACTTAATACTCTAGATGCAGGCAGGAGTCGGTCGATGTGTGGAGTAATAGTAGTAGATGCAGAAGCATTTCGGTCTACTTGACACGGATGTGATGACTATATTTCATAATCATTGCCTTAGATATCATCATAACTTTGCGCTTTTCTATCAATTGCTCGACAGTAATTTGTTCACGCACCGAATTATTTGCTATCTTGAGAGAAGCCTCTAGTGAAACCTATGGCCCCCGGGTTTATTTTCCATCATATAAGTTTCTGATCTACTATTTTTTAATCTTTTACTTTCCAATCTATAAACCAAAAACCCAAAAATATTTACTTTATCATTTGTTTAGTAACCGTGAAGGGATTGACAACCCCTTTATCGCGCTGGGTGCAAGTTGTTTGATTGTTTGTGTAGGTATTGGTGATTTGTGCGTTGTATCCTACTGGATTGATACCTTGGTTCTCTAACTGAGGTAAATAATTATCTCTACTTTGCTGCATCACCCTTTCCTCTTCAAGGGAAAAACCAACGCAAGCTCAGGAAGTAGCAAGTTGTATATTTTATTTTCATGTTGTCTTATGGTGCCCTCTGTGTCGCGCAAACGTGAGGCATCCCCATTGTAGGGTGTTGCAATATGTTCATGATTCTCTTATAGTGGGTGGCGAGAGTGATAGAAGCTTATACCCGAGTAAGGGGGTTGTTGCGTATGGGAGTAAAGAGAACTTGATACTTAATGCTATGGTTGGGTTTTACCTTAATGATCTTTGGTAGTTGCGGATGCTTGCTAGAGTTCCAATCATAAGTGCATATTATCCTGTACGGAAAGTATGTTAGCTCAAGCCTCTCCCTCATATAAAATTACAATAATGATTACCGGTTTAGTTATCGATCACCTAGGGACAAATAACTTTATTGTGGGACAAAAACCTTTCTACTAAACTACTAAATTTATTATCTTGCAATTTATTCGTAGTTTTATTATCGCAAAGTACTTCTAGTTTTATTCTTGTTTTAGGTAAAGCAAATGTTAAAGTGCGCGTAGAGTTGTACCGGTGGTCGATAGAACTTGAGGGAATGTTTGTTCTACCTTTAGCTCCTCGTTTGGTTCGACACTCTTATTTATCGAAAAAGGCTACAAATGATCCTCTATACTTGTGGGTTATCAGGCATCACGTCGAGACAAGTAGGCCGAGTCCTGCCTGCATCTACTACTATCACTCCACCCATCGACCGCTATCCAGCATGCATCTAGGGTATTAAGTATAAAATAGAGTAACGCCTCTAGCAAGATGACATGATGTAGATAAGAAAACTCAACTTATATTAATAAATCCATCGTTTCGCCCTTAATGGAAACAATACAAATACGTTTGTTGTCCCCTACTTTGTCACTGGGAAAGAGCATCACAAGATTGAACCCATTACGAAGAACCTCTCCTATTGCAAGATAAATCAATCTAGTTCGCCAAACTGAACGTATAGATCGCAGAGAAATACAGAGCTATAACAATCATCCATAAAAGAATGTAGAGAAGACTCAATTAATATTCATAAATATTTAGATCATAAACCCACAATTCATCGGATCCCAACAAATACACCGCAAAGAAGATTACATCAAATAGAACTCCAAGGAGAACATTCTATTGAAGATCAAAGAGAGAGAAGAAGACATCTAGCTACTAGGTATGGACCCGTAGGTCTGTGGTGAACTACTCACGCATCATAGGAAGGGCAGAAACGATGATGTAGAAGCCCTCCGTGATCGATTCCCCCTCCGACAGAGTACCGAAAAAGGCCTCTAGATGGGATCGCGAAAGAACATAAGCTTACGGCAGCGGAAAAAGTGTTTTGGGTGGTTCTCTGGTATATTGGGAATATTTGGGAATTTATAGAGGTGAAATCAGGTCAAGAGGTGCCACAAGGGGCCCACAAGATCACGGGGCGCACCTGGCCTGCCTGGCCGCGCCCCTTGAGCTTGTCGCTCCCTCGTGACTCTTCTGGTCTTCTCCCGAATGTTCGTGGGTCCCTTCTGGTCCAGAAAAATTAATCCAAAGATTTTTCTCCGTTTGGACTCCGTTTGATATTGATTTTTGGAAAAGCCAAAAAGAAGCAAAAAACGGCAACTGGCACTGGGCACTAGGTTAATAGGTTAGTCCAAATAAATGATGTAAAATAGCATATAAATGCATATAAAACATCTAATAGTGATACTATAATAGCATGGAATAATTAAAATTTTAGATACGTTGGAGACGTATCAAGCATCCCCAAGCTTAATTCCTGCTCGTCCTCGAGTAGGTAAATGATAAAAAGAGAATTTTTGCTGTGGAATGCTACCTAACATGTCTATCATGTAATCTTTCATTTATGGTATGAATATTAATATCCAAATGATTCAAAACAATAGTCTATAATTTGACATGAGGACATTAATACTCAGGCATACCAACAAACAATCATGCCTTTCAAAATAAAAATGCTAAAGAACATTATGCCTACAAAATCATATAGCCTTGTCATGCTCCCTCTTCTAAACACAAAATATAAATCATGTACAACCCCGGTGTCATCCAAGCAATTGGTTCATAATTTTTAACATGCTTAAGCTTTTTCAACCCCCACGCAATACATGAGTGTAAGCCATGGACATAACACTATGGGTGGAATAGAATGCGGTGGTAGAGATTAATAAGGGGAAGACAAAAAAGGAAGATAATCTCACATCGAGCGGCTAATCAACGGGCTATGGATATGCCCATCAATTGATGTCAATGAGAGGAGTAGGGATTGCAATGCAACGGATGCACTAATTGCTATAAGTGTATGAAAGCTCACACTGAAAGTGGGTGTGCATCCAACTTGCTTGCTCATGAAGACCTCGGGAATTTGAGGAAGCCCATCATCGGAATATACAAGCCAAGTTCTGTAAACAAAAATTCCCGCTAGTATATGCAAGTGACAACATAGGAGACCCTCTATGTGAAAAACATGGTGCTACTTTGAAGCACACGTGTAGAAAAGGATAGTAACATTGCCCCTTCTCTCTTTTTCTCTCATTTCTTTTGTTGGGCTCTTTTTGGCCTCTATTTTTCTCTCTTTTTTTATTTCCTCACTGGGACAATGCTCCAATAATGATGATCATCATACTTCTATTTACTCACAACTTGACATTACAACTCGATAAAACTAAAACATATGACTTTATATGAATGCCTCTGGCAGTGTACCAGGATGTGCAATGATACTAGCATAACATGTATGATAATGACGAACGGTGGCTGAGCCACAAATACTATGTCAGCTATATGATCATGCAAAGCAATATGACAATGATGATGTATGTCATAATAACGGAAAGATGGAAATTACATGTCTATATATCTCGGAATGCTTTGGAAATGCCATGATAGGTAGGTATGGTGGCTGTTTTGAGGAAGATATAAGGAGGCTTATGTGTGATGGAGCATATAATATCACGGGGTTTTGGATGCACCGGCGAAGTTTTCACCGACTCTCGAGGTGAGAAAGGGCAACGCAAGGTACCGAAGAGGCTATCAAATTGCGGAAAGGTGAGAGTGCGTATAATCCATGGACTCACATTAGTCATAAAGAACTCACATACTTATTGCGAAAGTCAATTAGCCCTCGAAGCAAAGTACTCCTACGCATGCCCCTAGGGGGAGGTTGGAAGGAGTTAACCATCGCGCGCCCCCGGCCTCCACGCAAAGGAAGATACTCAATCATAAATCGTGCTCCAACTTCTTAGCATAACGAGAAGCTATACGTGCATGCTTCCGGAATCACAAAACTTAACACCAATATTCTTATTAAACCACAATTATTCCCTAGTACAACCCACAATCACCATCTCTATATCTCAAAACTATTGCAAGGAATCCAACTTATCATATTTAATGATCTACATGAATTTTATTATTATATCCCTCTAAAATACCTATCATATTATGACCAATTTCATAACTCGTGCATATTGCCATTACTATTTATTAGACTCTCAAAATGATATAAGTGATGCATGATTTAGTATGTTAGTATGGTATCCTCCTCTAAACAATTCAAGTGGCTTCACTTGGCACATGTTCACACATGTAGTTGATTCAAAACCAACGCGACCTTCATGATATTTATGTTTACAATGTTTATATCCTACTCATGCTCGTATTCAATGTTAAATATTTGCAATGCATGATTATGATCAGTGTCGCTCTCTAGTTGGTCGCTTCTCAATCTATTTGCTAGCCTTCGCCTATACTAAGCGGAAATACTGCTTGTGCATCCAAATCCTTAAACCCAAAGTTGTTCCAAATGAGTCCACCATATCTACCTATATGTGGTATTACCCCGCCGTTCCAAATAAATTTGCATGTGCCACCTCTAATCATTCGAATAAACATCTGTTTTGTGTGCCCGTACCACTCATCGAGCGACGGGCGTTCAATATCTTCCATGCTAAGTGGGTTATTCTCAAGATGAGTGTTTATTCACTTGTCATTGCTGGGAGAGGCTGGTAATTGGGATGTGCAGTCCTGTAATAAAAAACAAAGAAAAATATAATAAAACAAACTCCCCAGGAAAGATGATTGTTTGGAGGGCACCCGAGGATTCAGCTAGCCATGGCTTGTGTTTGTATGGTTGAGGGGGAGTAAACTTTTTATTTCCACATGGGAACCACCGATAATGTGTTTAGCATGGAAGATATTTAAATCCTTTGTCGTGACATTGACAGGAAAAGTGCACCTCTCAAAATGTATTAATAACTGTTTTAAGCTTCGAGCTCTGGCACCTTCGTAAATCTCTACTTCCCTCTGTGAATGGCCTTTCTATTTACTTTCATGTCATATACTTCTATTGTTAAGTCATCACCTTCTCATTCAAGCACCAACAATGAGAGCGCTACTGTCATTCTTAGTTTAACATGCATTGAGTCTAGTTAATGTTGGATCTGATCATGACTGGATCTCTTCTACCATGAATTACAATGTTTAGTTGCTGCTTGAACATCAGCGGTGCTCTGCATTTATATTTTGCGGTCTAAGAAAGGGCTAGCGAGATACTATGTTATCATATTATATCATGATTGTTTTGACAAATTGTTGGCATCTGAGATATCTTGTTATTGCTCGCCAGTTGATTATGTTATTGTCATGAGTAAATATGAGACATAATTGTTATCATTCATATGGTTAGGTCATAATCTTTGCTGAAAATGTGATCACTAGTTAAGCATGTATACAACAACGAGAACAAAAGAGTTTTTAAAAGTTTTCCTTTATCACTTTCAGTTTGTCAACTGAATTGCTTGAGGAGAAGCAATAGGTTAAGCTTGGGGGAGTTGATATCCTAAATGTATCCACTTTTCCAAACACCTTTTGTCTTGTTTTGGACTCTAATTTGCATCATTTGAATGAAACCAACCGAGATTGACGCTGTTTTCAGCAGAACTATTATGGTGTTATTTTGTGCAAAAATAGAAGTACGCGGATTGGGCTAAAAATTTACTGAGATTTTTTTCTAGAATATATAAAAATTATTGGTGAAAAGATCTGCTGGAGGGGGAGCCACCACGGAGCCACGAGCTCGGGCGTGAGCTCGTGGGAACCATAGACCTCCGTCTGCCCTAACTCCAACTCCATAAAGACCGTCTCGCGGAGAAAAAATCAGAGAGAGAAAATCATCACATTTTACGATACAGAGCCGCCGCCACCTCATGTTCTTCATTAGGGGGTTGGTCTGGAGTCCATTCTGGGCTCCAAAGTGGGGATTCATCGTTTCATCATCATAAACTGTTCTTCATCAACAATTCCATGATGATCACCAACGGGAGTGAGAAATTTCTTTGTAGGCTTGCTGGACGATGGTGGAGTTGGATGAGATTTGCCATGTAATCGAGTCAATTTGTTAGGGCTTGTTCCCTAGTATTCACTATTTTTCTGAGATTGTTATTTCTATGACTTTGCTATGCCTAATGCTTGTCACTAGGGCCCGAGTGCCCTGATTTCAGATCTGAACATATTATGTTTCCATGAATATATCTGAGTTTTGGATCCTATCTTGTAAGTTGTATGCACCTACTGTGTGTTATGATCCACAGACCCCAAAGTGACAACGATTGGGATTCACTCCGGTGATAACCGTAGTATGAGGAGTTCATGTATTAATTGAGTGTTAATGCTTTGTTCCGGTTCTCTATTAAAAGAAGGCCTTAATATCCCTTAGATTTCCTTATGGACCCCACTGCCACGGTAGGGTAGGGCAAAAGATGTTAGGCAAGTTCTTACTATAAGCACGTATGACTACATACGGAATACATGCCTACATTGAATTGATGAATTTGAGCTATTGTGTATCCCTCTAGGTTGTGACTGTTATATGATGAATATCATCCAACACAAATATGCATCGCTGATCCAATGCCTACACTTTTCTCATATTGATCTTTGCAAAGTTATCAGTGTTGTTGTTGTTGTTGTTACAATCACTAAAAAAACTGCTACTGTTATTGTTGCTACTATCAAAACAATCAAACTACTATGCTACTAAACCCTTTGCTGTAGAGGTATCATTTTCCAGGTGTGGTTGAATTGATAAGTCAACTGCTAAGGCTCATAAATATCCTTTGGCTCCCCTTGTGTCGAATCAATAAACTTGGGTGAAATTGAAGGAAATATGCCCTAGGGGCAATAATAAAGTTGTTATTTATATTTCCTTATATCATGATAAATGTTTATTATTCATGCTAGAATTGTATTAACCGGAAACTTAGTACATGTGTGAATACATAGACAAACAGAGTGTCCCTAGTATGCCTCTACTAGACTAGCTCGTTAATCAAAGATGGTTAAGTTTCCTAGCCATAGACATGTGTTGTCATTTGATGAAATGTGATCACATCATTAGAGAATGATGTGTTGGACAAGACCCATCCGTTAGCTTAGCACTATGATCGTTTAGTTTATTGCTATTGCTTTCTTCATAACTTATACATGTTCCTATGACTATGAGATTATGCAACTCCCGAATACCGGAGGAACACTTAGTGTGCTATCAAACATCACAACGTAACTGGGTGATTATAAAGATTCACTACAGGTGTCTCCGATGGTGTTTGTTGAGTTGACATAGATCGAGATTAGGATTTGTCACTCCGATTGTCGGAGAGGTATCTCTGGGCCCTCTCGGTATCACTATAAGCCTTGCAAGCAATGTGACCAATGAGTTAGTTGCAGGATGTTGCATTACAGAACGAGTAAAGATACTTGTCGGTAACGAGATTGAACTAGGTATGATGATACCGACGATCGAATCTCAGGCAAGTAACATACCGATGACAAAGAGAACAATGTATGTTGTTGTGCGGTTTGACCGATAAAGATCTTCGTAGAATATGTAGGAGCCAATATGACCATCGAGGTTCCGCTATTGGTTATTGACCGAAGATGTGTATCGGTCATGTCTACATAGTTCTCGAACCCGTAGGGTCCGCACGCTTAGCGTTCGAGGACGATTCATATTGTGAGTTTAGGTGATTTGATGTACCGAAGGTTGTTCAGAGTCCCGGATGAGATCAAGGACATGACGAGGAGTCTCGAAATGGTCGAGGCATAAAGATTCATATATTGGAAGGCTACATTCGGACACCGGAATGGTTCGGGTCGTTTCGGATAAGTTTCGGAGTACCGGGGGTTACCAGACCCCCCCCTGGGAAGTTATTGGGCCTCATGGGCCTAGTGGTGGAAGAGAGGAGGCAGGCCAAGGTGTGGCACGCGGCCCCCTAGCCCAAACCGAATAGGACTAGGGCTAGGGGAACGGGCCCCCTTTCCTTCTCTTCTTCCTCTCCTTCCTTCTTCTCCTACTTGGACTAGGAAAGGGGGAAACCTACTCCTACTAGGAGTAGTAATCCCCCCCTTGGGCGCGCCCCTTGTAGCCGGCCCTCCTCCTCCTCCTCCCCTCCTTTATATACGGGGGAGGGGGCACCCCATAGACACACAAGTTGATCTTTAGCCGTGTGCGGTGCCCCCTCCACAGTATTCCACCTCGGTCATATAGTCGTAGTGCTTAGGCGAAGCCCTGCGTCAGTAACTTCATCATCACCGTCACCACGCCGTCGTGCTGACGAAACTCTCCCTCGGCCTCGGCTGGATCTAGAGTTTGAGGGATGTCACCGAGCTGAACGTGTGCAGATCGCGGATGTGCCGTGCGTTCAGTACTTGATCGGTTGGATCGCGAAGACGTTCGACTACATCAACCGCGTTACTAAACGCTTCCACTTTTGGTCTACGAGGGTACGTGGACACACTCTCCCCGCTCGTTGCTATGCTTCTCCTAGATAGATCTTGCGTGATCGTAGGAAATTTTTGAAATACTACGTTCCCCAAAACTGGCATCCGAGCCAGGTCTATGCGTAGATGTTATATGCATGAGTAGAACACAAAGAGTTGTGGGCTATAATAGTCATACTGCTTACCAGCATGTCATACTTTGATTCGGTGGTATTGTTGGATGAAGCGGCCCAGACCGACATTACATGACCGCGTTCATGAGACTGGTTCTACCGTCGTGCATTGCACACAGGTGGCTAGTGGGTGTCTTTTTCTCCAACTTTAGTTAAATCGAGTGTGACTACGCCCGGTCCTTGTTCAAGGTTAAAATAGCACACTTGACGAAAAATCGTTGTGGTTTTTGATGCGTAGGTAAGAACGGTTCTTGCTAAGCCCGGAGCAGCCACGTAAATTTGAAAAAACAAAGTAGAGGACGTCTAACTTGTTTTTGCAGGGCTTGCTGTGATGTGATATGGTCAAGACGTGATGATATATAAATTGTTGTATGAGATGATCATGTTTTGTAACAGTTATCGGCAACTGGTAGGAGCCATATGGTTGTCGCTTTATTGTATGAAATGCAATCACCATGTAATTGCTTTACTTTATCACTAAGCAGTACCGATAGTCATAGAAGCAATAGATGGCGAGATGACAACAATGCTTTGATGGAGATCAAGGTGTCAAGCCGGTGACGATGGTGATCATGACGGTGCTTTGGAGATGGAGATCAAAGGCACAAGATGATGATGGCCATATCATATCATTTATATTGATTGCATGTGATGTTTATCCTTTATGCATCTTATTTTGCTGAGTATGGCGGTAGCATTATAAGATGATATCTCACTAAATTTCAAGGTATAAGTGTTCTCCCTGAGTATGCACCGTTGCTACAGTTCGTCGTGCCGAGACACCACGTGATGATCGGGTGTGATAAGCTCTACGTTCACATACAATGGGTGCAAGCCAGTTTTGCACACGCAGAATACTCGGGTTAAACTTGACGAGCCTAGCATATGCAGATATGGCCTCGGAACACTGAGACCGAAAAGTCGAACGTGAATCATATAGTAGATATGATCAACATAGTGATGTTCACCATTGAAAACTACTCCATCTCACGTGATGATCGGACATGGTTTAGTTGATATGGATCACGTGATCACTTAGATGATTAGAGGGATGTCTATCTAAGTGGGAGTTCTTAAGTAATATGATTAATTGAACTTTAATTTATCATGAACTTAGTACCTGATAGTATTTTGCATGTCTATGTTGTTGTAGATAAATGACCCGTGCTACTGTTCCGTTGAATTTTAATGCATTCCAAGAGAGAGCTGATTTGAAAGATGATGGTAGCAACTACACGGACTGGGTCCGTAACTTGAGGATTATCCACATTGCTGCACAGAAGAATTACGTCCTAGAAGCACCACTAGGTGCAAGACCCGCTGCAGGAGCAACACCATACGTTGTGAACGCCTGGCAGAGCAAAGCTGATGACTACTCGATAGTTTAGTGTGCCATGCTTTACGGCTTAGAACCGGGACTTCAACGACGTTTTGAACGTCATGGAGCATATGAGATGTTCCAGGAGTTGAATTTAATATTTCAAGCAAATGCCCGCATTGAGAGATATGAAGTCTCCAATAAGTTCTTGATACGTCTCCAACATATCTACTTTTTCTCACGCTTTTCCTCTTGTTTTGGAGTCTAATTTGCATGATTTGGATGAAACTAACCCCGGACTGACGATGTTTTCAACAGAACTACCATGGTGTTGTTTTTGTGCAGAAATGAAAGTTCTCGGAACAGAACGAAACTTTGCGAGGATTCTTATATCAATAATAAGAATTTTTGGAGCCAAGACCCACCAGAGAGGGGCCCCTGGGTGGGCACAACCCACCAGGGTGCGCCCCCCTCTCCTGGTGTGCCCAGGTGGGTTGTACCCACCTAGTGGCCCCGCTGATGACCCCCCTGATACTATAAAATCACATTATTCTAGAAAAAAAATCAGGGAGAAAGAATTATCGCGATCCACGAGATGGAGCTGCCGGCAAGCCCTGTTCTTCCTCGGGAGGGCAGATTTAGAGTCCGTTTGGGGCTCCGGAGAGGGGGATCTTCGTTCTTCGTCATCACCAACCTATCTCCATCGCCAATTCCATGATGCTCCCCACCGGGAGTGAGTAATTCCTTTGTAGGCTCGCTGGTCGGTGAGGAGTTGGATGAGATTCATCATGTAATCAAGTTAGTTTTGTTAGGGCCAGATCCCTAGTATCCACAATGTTCTTAGATTGATGTTGCTATGACTCTGCTATGCTTAATGCTTGTCACTTTGGGCCGGGGTGCCATGAACTCAGATCTGAACCATTTATGAATTCATCATTATATCCATGTTTTAGATCCGATTTTGCAAGTTAGAGTCACCTACTACGGTTATGATCCGACAACCCCGGAGTGACAACAACCGGGCCCACTCTCGGTGATGACCGTAGTTTGAGGAGTTCATGTATTCACTATGTGTTAATGCTTTTTTTCCGATTATCTATTAAAAGGAGGCCTTAATATCCCTTAGTTTCCAATATGGACCCCGCTGCCACGGGAGGGTAGGACAAAAGATGTCATGCAAGTTCTTTTAATAAAGCATGTATGACTATTTACAGAATACATGCCTACATTATATCGACGAACTAGAGCTAGTGCCGTATCGCCCTAGGTTATAACGGTCTCATGATGAGTATCATCCAACAAGTCACCGATCCCATGCCTACGAATTTATCTTTATTGATCTTGTCGCGTTATTATTTCTACCATCACTGTTGTCAGATGTGGGGTTCCGGCAAACCCTTGAGGTTCGAACACTGGGGTGCGCGCGAAGTCTTTCCCTCCTACCGATATATGCCCTAGCTCGCTAAGATCTCGCGAACGAACTCAACAAACTCGCAACACAGAAAGACACAAGAATTATACTGGTTCGGGCCACCGTTGTGGTGTAATACCCTACTCCAGTGTGGTGGTGGTGGATTGCCTCTTGGGCTGATGATGAACAGTACAGAGGGAAGAACAGCCTCCTGAGGTTGAGGTGTTCTTGTGGCTAGGGTAGGCTCTCGATCGGATCTGATCAAGCTAAGATGAGATGCCCCTACTGTGGTGGCTAGCTCTACTTATATAGGCCCTGATCCTCTCCCCAAATATTGAGCGGGAAGGGAGCCAACAACGGCGGGAAAATTTGAAGGGGGACAGCTAGTACAAGCTATCCTGACAAAAGTGGTCTTTGCCTGCAAAAGGCTCTGGTGGTGACGCCGTCTTGGGCTCCACGATGACCTCCGTCTTGCCGTCCTCCTAGTCTTGGTCTCGTTGCACCGATATAGCAACCTTTGTCTGGTGCCTCGGTACTCCTCGCCTGCGCCTGCTTCCTTAGCACCAAAGAGGAAACAAGGACGTTGCGCGCGCTGGTGCCCGCCTGGTGCCGAACGTCATGGCTCACGTCACGAGAGCCTCGTGAGGTTTGCCCCGCCTTGATATCTCCGCTCCTCGTGAGCCTGCCTGACTAGGCCACTCCTAAGGACGTCTTGCATCGTCCGCCTCGCGAGGCTTGGCCCCTCGCCAGGGTCTTGGATGCCTTGTTGATGGAGATGGGCTATACGGCCTGCTGGCTTAGCCACGCCGTGGGCCGCAGGCAGGCAAGTCTGGGGACCCCCGTTCCCAGAACGCCGACAACTATTACACTTGCTACAAATTACTGCTATCACTTTTACTCTTACCGTTGCTGCTGTCACTACTATCAAAACTATCAAACTACTTTGCTACTGATCACTTTGTTGTAGATAATTAATCTCCAGGTGTGGTTGAATTGACAACTCAGCTGCTAATACCTTCAAATATTCTTTGGCTCCCCTTGCGAATCTATAAATTTGGGTTGAATACTCTACCCTCGAAAACAGTTGCAATCCCCTATACTTGTGTGTTATCAGTTCTACAGCTGCAAAATGGAGGAGAATAGTTCTGTCAGTGAACATATACTCAGAATGTTTGGGTACCACAATCACTTGACTCAGCCGGGAGTTAATCTTCTAGTTGATAGTGTCACTGACAGAGTTCTTCAATCACTGCCAGCAAGCTACAAACACTACAAAAAATACACTTCCGTGATGATACGTGTTTATCACAGTAGGTCACGTTTTCTGTCATGCATGTACATCCATGACAAATTTATGACAGATCAAGATAATCATACCTGTGCTGTCGTAGAAGTGTTCCATGACATTACCAAAATTATCATCACGGTAGTGTCCACTTCCATGACGATAAATCGCGCATCACAGAAGTGCTTTCGTCAAGGTGACCAACACGTGGCATCCACCGTAACAGAACGCCGTTAAGCTATCGGGTCCGATTTTGGATCCGATAACCCGTTAACAGCCCCGACCAATGGGGATTTTCCACGTGTAAAATCATCATTGGCTGGAGGAAACACGTGTCGGCCCACCGTTGGGACAGATGTCATCCACTCATTGGACCCAAAGCGCCTATGATACGTCGACATGTGGCACGGCCCAACAGAGGCCCATTCCTGTGAAAAGGTCGGCCCGTTTGACTTGGTCAAAAGGTGGCGGGCCGGCCCACGGCAAGCCTGTTAACGGCCTGTTCGCATATAGCCCATTTACAACCCGCTAACCCAGGGCCCGTTTACGGCCTATCCGAATTAGGCCCAGTAGCGTCATATGGGCCGTCCAATATAATTCCAGCCCGTTTTAACTTCCGGCCCATGTATGGCCCATGACGTCTTTTGGCCCATATGAGGCCCTTAGTAACCCTCGGCCCATTAACGGCCCGTGGTAAAACTGGCCCGTAATGAACAGTGTATCACTTTATACCCATTAATGGCCCATTATTCCGTTGGGCCGTTTCCAGCCCATGTTATCTTTCGGCCTTCTCAGGGCCCATTTATTCTTGGGCTCATTTCCAGCTTTCGTTTACTTTCGGCCCATTACTGTCATTTTCTGCTTGTGGGCCAAATACAGCCCGTGGTTACAGTCGGCCCATTTGTGGCCCGTTAATACGTTGGGCCGTTTTCATAGCGTCATCAAATACGGCCGATTAACGACGGCCCATGAACGGACGATTTCAACTCTAGCCCATTTACGGCCATAATGTGGTCTGTTATTGGCCCATGTTTGGCCAACCGAGCATACGGCCCGTAGAAGGCCCATTGATGATACGGCCCGTAGAAGGCCCATTGATGATACGGCCCATAGAAGGCCCATTGTGTCTACACCCCGTAGAAGGCCCATTGTTTCTAGGCCCTTAGAAGGCCCATTGTTTCTACGGCCCGTAGGAGGCCCATGTTAACTACAGTAAATATGTAGCCCATTGTTAATGTGGCCTAGTTTTTAAAAATAGGTTATTGCGGCCACAAGCAAACCGCAGAAAAAGAACTGCACTGACTACAAGAAAACAAATAAACTAGACAATAAGGAAATAAATAAGCAAGCAACTTACGCTAGGCTATCATGGCTATTACACATATTACATCCACTGGGCATCAAAGTTCGCCACAGGTGCAAATATACGGAACAAAGCAGCATATAAACGCCGCAGCAAAACAAGTCCAGAACTGAAACCACTTCAGAAGAGCTCAAGAAACAATATCCTGGGTACCCATAATGCTGGCAAGATGCTTAGCAAGCTTATTAACTTTATCTTGTTTGACGCTTAAATCCTCCAGCACTTGCTGTTGCACCAGAAAGTATGCATCTGAATTCTGCAGGGACTTCCTCGGTCCTTCGGCTTCCTGTCGCATAACATCTGATCGATGTCTTTCAACTTGAAGTTGAGACTCAAGAAGCTGAACTGATTCAGGCAGCGAGTTCAAAGAGCTGGTGCCAGCAGTAGTAGCCAGTAACTCGAACACTACATCAAGACAGGACTTTGGGGTTGTCTCAGTGTCTTCAATATAGTTTTTATCAGCTTTCTTGGAGAACAACAGGGATGTCTCACTATCTTGAACCTTATCTGCATTACTTCCTTTACCATTGCATAACGGGGTACTTCTCTCCAATATTTTATCTGTGTTCTAAAAGAGAAACAAACAAACACATCACAGGTTTACAATGTAGTATATGAAACTCATTTTGGTAAACCAGTTCAGTAGTAAGGTGGACAGGATAACAGCATGAAACAAACATATATCTATGTAGTATGGTCACTGTATGGTCTATATCATTCTAGTTTATGTTGCCAAATCAAGATAGATATAGTTCGAATCATATCTATTTAAGACAAAGCAGCATAGACAGGATATAAGTGTGGGAAACTACACAGAAATAACAACACTTGTAATGTGCATGGCATGAGAACATAACTGTTTATTCAATTGAAACTGAAATCAACATAGAGCAAGTTACTACAGCAAACACGTTAAAGAAACAAGTTTAAAACATACTTGTTGCGCCATTGGAGTTTCAATTGCATCCTCAAATTTGAAATTAGTTGGTATGAGTAAATATAGTGATGCAAGAGCAAAGTAGTATGAACCATAGCTACGGAACCTGACATGAGAACAATTCTTCTTCTGCTTTAAGCGTTGACTTGGGGTTTGGAGTGGTGGTCCTCGTGCTTTGGGCACTGCAGTTGCCTAACTAACTGATCGTGTTTGGGTGCTCTGTGGTGGAGACGGTGTTGTGTCAATGGGAACTGGGTTACTATCTGCTGGGGTTGGGGTTAGAAGGGGTATAGCTGGTTCTCTGTCCAACTGGGTAGGGGTTCAATCTGCGTGAGTCTGGGTTATGTGTGGTGGGGCTAGTTCTTGGGCAAGTACAACCGTGGTTCTATCTCCATCGACAGGTAGCACGATCTTCCACCGTGTTTTTACTCCCACAGATACTGCCATCACCCCCTCCAATTGAAATGGCTGATAAACAAGAAAAGTAATTGAATGTACAGACATTGTAAGATAGACAGGTGCAATGGATAGTAGGGAAGAAAACAGGGCATGTAATAATTCACATTTATGTTGTCTAACCAAACAGAATAGCAGGACATAATTTCAAATATATGATGGCTAATTAAACAGGATAGCATGACACAATTTCACATGTATGATGGCTAACTAAACAGGATAGAGTGACATACTTCAAAATATGATGACTATGTAAACAGGATGACATGATATAACTATACGATGTGTCTATTAAAGTGGTTGGCATGCCATAAATCACAAACATGTCGTCGATGGAAACATGATGGCATGATATAATTCACGGATAGAATGACATAATTCAAAATATGATGACTATGTAAACAGGATGAGATGATATGACTATATTATGTCTTTAGAAAATGGGTTGGCATGCCATAATTCAGATACATGCTGTCTATGTAAACATCATGGCATGATGTAATTCAAATATATGATTTATATACTAAGGAAGTGAGCAGAGGGAAATCGCATATATGATGTGTCAACTAAGGAGATGGCATTCAATATTGTGTATATGATGTAAAAACTAAGCATTGCAATACAACATATGCATGATATGAGTAATATAACCCTGCTAAGTTTGAGCATACACCTCAGGGGGGTAATAGGACTGGTCATCTGCCTCTGAATCCTCCTCTGAAGAGCTATCTATAACCAGCAACATATCTGCTTCAGCAGGTAGCATTGTCTGCTCTGAATACCTTGTTTTCACTCCAGATTTCTCCATCACCAATTCAAATGGCTGATGCACAGGAAGAGCAGTTGAATATACAAACATTGTTGACAAAAGCAATGAGAAATACAAAAAAAGGATGGCATGATATAATTCACATATATGACGCTTGGCTAAACAGCATGGCATTGCATAATTCACATATATAATGCCTTGCAACAAGATAGCATTGCATAATTCACATATATAATGTCTTGCAACAAGATGACATTGCATAATTCACATATATGGTAATTAGACACTAAACAGGTGGCATTCACACAAATCATGTCTAAACTAAGCAAATGACATAGCAATGCAAGATACCATACGCACGATATGATCAACATAACCCTGCCAAGTTAGAGCATGCACCTCGGGGGGAATAGGACTGGTCATCTGTCTCTGAATCCTCCTCTGAGGAGCTATATGTAACCAGCAAGACATGCGCTTCGTCAGATAGCATTGTCTGCTTTGAAGACCTTATTTCCACTCCAGATTTTTCTATGACCGTGCCGAATGGCTGATGCATAGGAAGAGTAATTGAATGTACTAAAATTGTTGACAAATTTAACACGTAATAAAAAATGATGTCATGATATAATTCACATATAAGATGACTGGCTAACCAGGGTGGCATTGCAAAATTCACATATATGATGCCTGGCTAAACAAGATGGCATTGCATGATTCACATATACGATAAAGAAACTAAACAGATGGCATTGACACAAAGCATGTCTAAACTAAGCAGATGACATCTTTGATGTATACAGTAAGCAATGCAAGGCACCATATGCATGATATTACCAACATCAGCATGCCAAGTTAGAGTGAAGACCTCATGGGATAAATAGGAGTGGTCTTCTGCTTCTGAATCTCCCTCAGAACAGTTATCTTCCTCTTGATTATGATCCGAAATGGGTGGAGGGGGGTTGGCTTTGCGCTCACCATGGAGCGACGTCTGCATGAAATTTTATTTCCACGCAAGGCTCGTCTCTTTTGCTCTACATGTTCAGTTTGTGTTCAATAACTGACATGCATAGGAATAAAACATAGTGATATTATGTAAGGAGTGCATGCACAAATCCAAAGTGAAGGTTGCAAACTGTGGATAGACCCAAAACAATGATAGCAGGCAGATAATAGCTTTAGTTAAAAAATACAGATAATGGCTCCTTTAATGTTTGTTTGCACCCAACATGAAACTCATAGTAGACACCCGAGATTAACCAGATAGTAGACAGATAGTACTGATTGCTGCCCCAATATGTACCCCACAACCATTTAAAAACTCAAGTTTCAGCATAAGTTTGGACCTGAGTCGGAGTCTAATAGGTGAACACGACAATAAAGTAGCATGTAATCATATTAAGCGATGCATAACGTAAGCAGACACGGAAGAGTGCGACCTCTCTTGCGGACCCGTGTAGTCCACAAGGTCATCTGCTCAGTTGATGATGGTAATGCAGTTGGCGTGGCTGCCGGCGGCGGGGAAGAAGATCTGAGGCGGCGAAAGACAGTCTGGAGAGCAGATCCCTGCTGTGGTGAACCCTTTCGTCATTGGAGCAGCTGAGCTGGGGTGGAACACAGCACCGCAGGAGCAGGACAAACCACACAAGGTTTTCTTTGACACACATCTGTAACGGAAGTAATTGTGTAAGGGCTTGTTTGAATTTGAGGATTCTAACAATGCAGGGATAGGAAATAGACAGGAATAGGATAGGAATGCACGTGCAAAATAGAGAATTTAAAAACACAGGATTTCTGCCAATCTGGGTGTTTGGTTCACAAGAATTGGAAGATCACAAGATGCAAAGAAGCATGGTGAGATTAAGTCAAACCACAAGAAGTGTACAACCTCTTTGGCGAAGCCATGTCGATCTCAGCGTCATTGGGTTGGCCGGTGAGGATGCTCTGGCTGACTTGGCTGTCGGAGGAGGGGAAGAAGATCTTAGGCGTCTGAAGATGGAGCCTGAGGTACTGCTCCACTGGGATGGAGGGTTTCGTCGTTGGAGCAGCTCCGGTGAGTTGTACGACGCCGAGGCTGAAGCAGGACAAGAGAGACAACGTTAACCCGAGTGGAATTCTAATAGCATCTCCAATAGATGACGTAAAATACATAACCACAAAGTGCTAGATGTATACATCAGCCACTCATCTCTGAACTTAACTATCGAAACTAAATTTAACTGTCAAAACTGAACTTAACTGTCGAAACTGAATTTTGCTGTCGAAACTGAATTTTACTGTCGAAACTGAACGCACTAGAGGTGAGGCTACACGTCAGTCGACTGACTTTTTCATCTCTGGTCAGTCGATTTTGCAGCCGTTGGATACGAAATCAAGGGCCTGCAGTTCATCTTCAACATCCACCCCCCTGAGCCGCCAGCCACCACTGGCCAAACAGCCGCCCCCCGCCGCCCGTGACCGGCGGTGCGCCGCCCCGCCCGCCCCGAAAACACTCCCCACCGCCGGTCCGCCGCCGCCCCGGCCATCCCTTTAGGCCCCCCGTGCCGAGCTTTTTCTCTGGCAATCCCCACGCCACCGCCCCACCACCGCCGGTGACCACCGCCCCCACCCTGAACCCTAATATAGATAGTGGGGTACCTCTCCGGCGAGCCCCCCTCCCCGCTGCGGCTGGTTCTTCCTTAACTCCGGCGAGCCCCCCCCCCACCCCTTGAAAATTGATTGACCCAAAAGTCGATTCACTCAACTAAAGTGTAGCTAAATCGGAGCAGCATCGCAAGCAAGAGCAAGAGCGAGAGCAGCAGCGCGAGCAAGAGCAGACCAGGCAGGGGACCGAGAGCAAGAGCAGAGCAGCAGCGCGAGCGAGAGCTAAAGCAGCAGCAGCTCCTACTGATGTGGACGTCGCCGCCGAGGGAGCGACGCCGTGGAGGAAGTGGTCGGCGACGCCGCCATGGATGGAGTCGCGCCGTGTCGGCTCGGGACCGAGCACCGGCAGCACCGTGAGATCGAATCTAGAAGAAAATGCGGCGATTAGTGTACAACCTCTTTGGTGGCGCCGATTAGGCCGCAGCTTCATCCGAGGAAACGGTGATGATGATGCTCTTCCGGTGGTGTAGGTGAAGATGGCGGTGTGGGAATGGAGGTGGCGCGGAAGAAGAGGGGAACATCGGGGAAGCTCCTTGGAGGTGGAGGACGGGGTGGCTGAACCGGCGGGACGACCAGATCGACGACGGATCCTCATCCGGTATGGTGGATGAGGGACGTCGAGGTGTTGTTGTGGACGACGTCGTCAGGGAAGAGGCTCCGGCTGGGTGGCGTACGGAGGAGGGTGTGGGGCTTCGCGGGTTTTCCCGGCCTCGGTGTACGAATGGGTGGGCGGATGGGATGGGAGTGGGGAACCATGGCTTAGGGACGCGCTTGTCCGAAATGTGGGGTAAGTTACGAAAGTACCCCCACCGATTTGAGGCAGTTCTTTCGGTTCAGGGGTATCACGAGCATTTCGTGTGTCGGGATTTCACAGGAGATGGGAGTTTTCGCGCGCGTTGTAATTTTGGAATAGCAAGGCACGGGTTGAGATGGAGGGAGTTGTCGGAGCACAACGAGACAAAGATATATCTTAAATATTTTGGGCTAACAAGGCGCGGGTTGAAATTTCCGGACAAGCCTAACGTGTACTGTACCAAATCAATTCGCACTACAAATGTCATTCAAAACTTTGAATTCATGTTATGTTCAATTAAAATATTTCGCTACGTGTATAATGCATGCAACCTAGTACTCAAATGAACGTTTTAGTGCATTCCAAACGTATATACTACCGCTTCAATATGAACTAAATTTGAATTCGTTTCTCTATTTGAATAAGATCTACAATAATGATTGTTGTGAAGTCAAAGCATTTGAATTTGTTTCTCTGTTTTAATAAGATCTACAATCGTCATTATTGTCAAGTTAAACCATCGTTTGTGTATTATCTTCACAGCACACCACATGATTAGTCTCGAATTACATATGAACTATGTGTACTATATGAACTCAAACTCGATTTTTTGAATCCACTTTATGTTGATTTCAAATCATAGTACATTTCAAGCTCTAGCTAGATTTTCACAAACTAAACCATGTCTCATATGTATAATTTGTTTATCACATTATGTATGGTGCCCCGCCCCCTACGCCTACAAGTATTTAGATGTGAGTTGCAAACACCACGCATTACCACAAATTCAAATAAAATGTGAGAATGTCCGATATATGGTATTGTTTAGATTGTTCGATATTTAGTTGTAAGCTGCAAACGCCACACATTATCACAAATTCAAATAAAATGTGAGATTGTTCGATGTATAGTATGGTTTAGATTGTTCGACATTTAGCTGTGAGTTGCAAACGCCATGCATTATCACATTATGGTATAACATGAGCAAAACCACAACACGCGTATCACCGCTATATTCATGCATGCATATGTTTAAAACACTATGATCTCCTATTCAAATATATGAATCCACTTTCATATCAAATTATGATCTTTGTTAGTCTCTTACACCCACACAATCCTCTAACCTTTGTAGCTACCACTAACTTTCTCTCGTGCATGCACACGCCCTCCTCGCCCTCCCCCTCCCTCAGCATTCTATCCATCGCGCACATTCATTTTTTTCTTTAGGTCGTTCTCCCACAGTCTCCACAACTCCTTTCCGACACACACCGATTGATAAACCTCTCCAGCGATGTCTGCCTACAACATACACACGCACCTTCAATCTCCTCCTTTATGTGTCCTTGCCTCGTGTCTCTCGTACGGTCCCACACACGTGTAAACTCTCGCCCCTCTTTTCATCGATCTCACAACCGCACACTCCTCCCCCTATCTAGCTAGTAGCTGGGCCTCTTGCACCACCTCCTAGCTCCATTCTCTTTGTCTATCCGTCTCGCCGGGCCTTATTTGCCTCTAACAAATGGACGCACACCGACCGCTCTCCCGCTATACATATAGCTAGCTAGGTCCTTATAACTCGTTTTTTCCCACGCATCGATCGATCTACCTCATTAGTTATGTCTCTCCCTTCCTCCGACAAACAACAATTGATCTACCGATCTAGTTTGGTTTGCTTACCAAACACATGGTTCCCCTTCATCATCCATGGATGTGTCCCGACAGATCTATCACGCACAGGCACACACAGAAACACATCCCCACTCTTATTGATAATATTGCAGTTGCACCCTCAGTTTGTCTAGTAGGCCTCTCCCACCATCTTCGAGAAGCAACTCCATCACCCATCCAGCACTCTACCCCTCTCCCTCCCTCTCTCTCCTCTCTCTCTCTCTCTGTCCCATCCTATTTCGTCCTTTAGTTATGTATGGATGTTGACCGATCTCCCTCAAGACATAGCTGGGTCTCTCCTTCTCAACACATATACGAGTCGTTCTACCTCAATAGTTAGGCCTCTGCCTACCCCTCCCCCCACCCCCTCCCACACACACTCACCGATACATCGAGCGCTCTAGTCATGTCTCCCTGCCACACACAAACTTGACCCGTGCCCTCAGACGTTCCGGTAGATAGGTCAGTCGCCCTATATCTTTGACTTGCACACACACACAATTTCGATGGCTCTCTTCATCGATCTCGCACCCACCCACTTGATCCTCTCTTCGACTCTATCGATATCTATGACCCCTCCCTCTCTTCTCGTGGATCGCCCGACCCTCTATATATGATATGGATAGGCCTCCATTTCACACACATTGCATGCAAAATTTTGTTTGAGATGTCATCGACACATATTCCCACAAATACATTCACGAAATCAACCTCCCCCCCCCAAAACAAAAAACACTCCTGAACACACAAGCCATTTGTCTAGGTTTGTATCTCTCACACACACCCACGTAGGTGGGGGACATGCACGAAGAGAAGAGGTGCACGCACGGCGCACGTACTCCCGTCTCTTTCCCAACCACACCCGTGGGGGTACACGGTGGAGCTCATTTCTGTATGAAAAGGCAGCCCACGTGGTAACTTGACACGTGTACTGGTTGTCCACTAGATGGAGGGAGGATCGTCTACCACGGGTGAACAAACAAATTGCGACTTGATGCGTTATGTTAAAAAAGAGGCAAACCATGTGGGGCCTACCTTAGAGGCAAGGCTCTATACACTGGAGTACTTTTGATGTGTCCCGTCAACTCGCAGAACGAGGAGAAGCTTGCTTAGTACGCCGTCTCCCCCGCCCACGAGCGCGGTGGCTCGCATGATGAGGTGAAGCTTGCTTACTGATGAGTACGTACGCCTTACGCCCGCTCCCTTGCCCACGCGCGCGGTGGCTCGCAGGACGAGGAGAAAATTTTATCAGTACTCCCTCCGTTTACTCCTCGTACCTACCTTAGTTACAGAGATTATCATATTGTTCGGAATATATGTCCTTTAGTAGATTTCAATATGAACTACTAGTACATACTCCAAACACTGATGTATATAGACGTATTTTAGAGTGTAGATTCACTCATTTTGCTCCGTATGTAGTCCATATTGAAACGGACGTAATAGTACGCACTCTCCCTCGCCACGTGGTGGACGTGCAGAAATTCATTCGGTCTCATATAGCCAGAATGATATATACTACAGTACCATTATTCCTCGACTTCCCGAAGAGGCGAAGAGCCAATCGCAAGGTTAATAGTTTGGAGATGCCAAGCGCAAGGTTTATAGGAGAACGAGTAGTAGGTGCCATGTCATTTATATATAAAGCTTTTTTCTTCAGTGGCGCGTACGCAATATAAATAGGTTCATATAGAGAGAAAAGGAAACCGCTCCACTATATACATAGGCAGGACGAGCCTACACGGTTGCTTGCTGGGGTTGCTCTCTTGAGTTTTCACACTCTCTCGCACAAAACCACTGTGGCCACATCTCTAACATCCCGGCGGATCACGTCCGCCGGGGGAAGGGGTGGATGCTTAGTGTAGATGCGGTCGCCATCGCCGACGGTGAAAACCCACTGTCGGCACGTCCCGATCAGGGGTCCCCGCCATTCTCTCTCACAAAGCCGGTGAGGTTGCCTTCGTCCATTGCTCACTGCCGCGACGTGGGTAGTAGCCTCCTCCCGCCGCCCTCCTCTAGGTTGAGCTGCGTCCCGACATCCCTCAGGTACAACTCCCTCTACAGCCGGCTTGCACCACTGCTCCAGCTGCCCACATCACTCCATGTGGATAATTCTCTACTTCTTTGCCCCGCACATACCTCTACTGGCTTCTACGTACTGTATTTGTGATGAGTTTATGTCTCATCAACTAGTCCCAGTAATCTTATTCTAATCACGCTTCT
Source organism: Aegilops tauschii subsp. strangulata (assembly GCF_002575655.3). Classification (NCBI taxonomy): domain Eukaryota; kingdom Viridiplantae; phylum Streptophyta; class Magnoliopsida; order Poales; family Poaceae; genus Aegilops; species Aegilops tauschii. Next base: position 205,440,130 of record NC_053036.3, on the reverse strand, counting down.
TCAATTTCTTTGCCACAGGGATGCTCATCTCGATTTTGGTGAAACTGCACAAAATGATCCGATGGTCAAAGGGTTGCAAACTTCATTTCTTAGGAAGCTCCGACGTTGCCAGCAAATTAAAGCCTGGTTAGGGTTTACGGTTCAAGGGCTAGGGACTGCATGGATCATTTTTTTCTTTAGTTGTCTCCGTTTCAATGGCTAGGGACTGCATGAGTAGTAGTAGTACTGTACGCCTTACGCCCGCTCCCTCGCCCACGCGTGCGGTGGCTCGCAGGACGAGGAGAAAATTTTACTACTCCCTCCGTTTACTCCTCGTCCCTACTACCTTGGTTAGAGAGATTATCATATGTTTGGAATATATATGTCCTTTAGTAGATTTCAATATGAACTAATAGTACATACTCCAAACACTGATGTATATAGATGTATTTTAGAGTGTAGATTCACTCATTTTGCTCCATATCTAGCATAAAGTTGAGACACTTATTTTGGAACGGAGGGAGTACATATTTGCTATGATCTGTCAATCATTGAGATGTAATAGCATGCATGTTAGTCTCCTTTGTATTTGATGAAATGTTGCAACGGGCAACCTTGGACGCAAGATACATGTAACAGAAGCTGGAAGCTTCATAGCATTGTACTATCTCGCTGATAAATTACATTACGTACTATACAAGTACTTCCTCCGTTCCTAAATATAAGTCTTTGTAGAGATTTCACCATGAACCACATACAAATGTATATAGATGCATTTTAAGTGTAGATTCATTCATTTTGTTCCGTATGTAGTCCACCTAGTGGAATCTCTACAAAGACTTATATTTAGGAACAGAGCGAGTACTATGTAAAGACTTAGGTGTCGCACGGTGTCCAGAAAATATGGTGATAGTGTGAGGTGGGCCATGTAATCACTGAGCCTGCGTGTTTTCACTGCTCTTGCACTCCTCCGCCGTAAGAATGGAGAAAATTGTAATCTAGTAGTACCTCCTTTCGCCGAAAGCGTGGGACATCCAGCAGTCCTACCACCTCAGTAATAATGACCAATGAGCCGTCAAATCACATAGACCCAGCAATAAGTTGGATGGACGAAGCAACCATCACTCTTTAATCCGCTTCTCCCTTCAACGCAGGCGCCAGTGAGAGGTCACGTCCGCTCTGCCCGGGCATGAATGCGGCACCGATTCTTTGGAGCGGCGCTGACCGTTTCGGGCGAGAAGCGCGCACGGGTGATGGAGGGGCTTTGGGTGGGCCAGACTGGTCAGGAGCGGGCGTGGCAGCTGTCCGCCTGTCCCTACCGGACGCCCAGAAATGAGAGGATGCACCGACTCTCGCAGCTAAAATCGTACACTACACACCATCTCTCTGTAGGAGTAGGTTGATCTGTCGCTCTCTCTAACACACACATGCTGTTAAACACACACACGCACACGCACACGCGCACACAGGTGCGAGTGCGAAGCCACAGGAAGTGAGATGCAAATGGAGTACGTACAAGAAGGGAAGAGGTGACGAATATTCCATCAAACCTGGACCGAGGAGTAGTACTCCCTCCGTCTAGGTGTTAAGTCATCCTACGGAAATCAGATATTCCCAAAATGTTTAGGCGTCGTCCATTAACTTCGCATCTCAACCCCCTCCTGGCCTCGTTGCTAGCGAGCGTTGTTACTTAGGGAGCTTTTGGATCCTTAGCCAGAACAGCTTATAGCATAGCCGGGCAAGGTTAGGCGTTTGGAACTATTAAAATATGTTAGCTTTTGTGGGCCAGCTAGCTTGGGTGGGCTAGAAAACCTTGCTAGCTCAGGAGAGCCAGATCGGCTCGCTTCCGACGGCAAACTTCACGTAGTAGTAACATAGACTAGTAACATATGCATGTTACTAGTCCAAGTTACTCACCACTATGACCAGCCTAAGCAATGTAACCCAACGCTCCTTACTCTGCCTTGTTATCTCCCTCGGAAACCCAATGCATGGCGCGCAACTACGCATTGATCAGTCAAGAAATCAAAGTCGGCTTGCATGCGAGTTAATACGTGGCCCTGCATGGTAGCTAAAACGGCATCTCTTAGTTGTTTGGATTAATTGTTGCGTTTAGAGTCAGGAATCAGGGCTTTGATTGGAGGAATGACCGGTCAAGTTTCTCCTTCTCCTCCAATCTGCTTGCACCTTGGTCCCGCTGCACCTTCTAACATGACTTATTACACCTAGACGGAGGGAGCCATACGAGATACGGTGGCACACTAACATAGGTCGAATACAAGTGCCCAAAATTGTGTGCATGTTATAATAAGGATTCACTTAAAATAGTACATGAGCGAACAGAGGGATCAATTGGACAGTATTCCCGAGCAGTAGCGAGATGTGTGAGGTAAGATACACCGCTGGCGCTTTTAATTTTTCTTATTAATTTGTTTGTTTCACCCTCTGACTGGTGGGACCCAACGTACTACGTGGAGGGAGGTATGGTGACTAAGGCTGCATTATTTCTGCACCACTGTGGATAGTCTTACCACCAAAGCCACATGACACGATTATGATTTAAATCCCAATGACTCCCACACACACAAAAAACACGGCATGCTTGTCACACGAATGCAGGAATGTATAAAAGGTTATTTTCCTCTCGTTGAACATAACGGGAGGGCTATGTAGCTAGTTAGCCTGTTCGCTTAGCAAACTTGAGGTCTCGGGTTCGATAACTACACTTGAGCATAATTCGTGCCAGGAGGATTCTTTGACTGGTCAAAATGGATGGATACGGAGCTGTACGATCTCGTACTGACCGTATAATCACCTCATCATGTATAAGCTGCAGCCTCGGCGCTTGTTTTCTAGGGTTTGCACTCTTCACACTCTCTCCAGTATATATATACACGCTGGAGCCTCAGCGCTTGTAGTTGCTCTCCTCACACTCTCTCACCCTCTCCAGATCTAAACAAGACTTCGTTGGCCTCTCTCTCTCTCCCCTCACTGCTGGTCTGCTTGTAGTTGCTCTCTTCACACTCTCTCACCCTCTCCAGATCTAAACAAGACTTCGTTGGCCTCTCTCTCTCTCCCATCACTGCTGGTCTGCTTGTAGTTGCTCTCTTCACACTCTCTCACCCTCTCCAGATCTAAACAAGACTTCGTTGGCCTCTCTCTCTCCCCCTCACTGCTGGTCAAAGAGCCGGCAGGATCTGTCGCCGGGAAGGGAAGGAGGCTTAACGCTGTCGCCGTCGGCGAGGGAGGGAATCCACTACCGGCGCAGCTGTTCACTTTCACCCAGCGACGGCGCGGGAGGGCCTCCGACCCCTTCTTCTTCGCCGCCGTACATAGTGTGGGTCGAACGGCCTCCGGTCGCCCACCGAACCACACCCCAAGAACCTTAAGGTATAATTTACTTATTCCACATGCATTGCTCTAGCTGCACGTGGGCTTTTTCCGCTTCTGCACTCGAATCTAGGTGTTGGATCAAACAGGAAAGTAGTTGGGAAAGTTGTATACCATGAATCTAGGACGTGGTTCAAAGAGGAAAGGAATGGGGGAAAGTAGTGGGAAAATTTGTATAGCACGAATCTAGGACGTGGTTCAAAAAGGAAAGGAAGGGGGAAAGTAGTGGGGAAAGTTGTATCGCATGAATCTAAGACGTGGTTCAAAGAGGACAGGAATGGGGGAAAGTAGTGGGGAAAGTTGTATAGCATAAATCTAGGATGTGGTTCACAGAGAAAAGGAAGTGGGGAAAGTACTAGTACAAACTGGCTATCCAGCACCTACGTTGGTCGAAAAGGGAAAACAATGACAAACGCAGTACGCACATCTGTAACGAACTGATCTTTTGTTTTGGGGGACAAGGCTGTAGAGTTTGAGTAGGACTAGATTTGCTGCGCTTACATAGGGAAAGGTGTCTAAACATAACAAAACTGGGACCAACACAAATATGCTCCTTGGTTGTTTGTTCTTTGTTGCAACAGACTCTGCATCACCCCAGTACATCGGTAGATGCACATGGTGCTGGTGCGTCCACTGTCCCGTGCAACTCTTTAGTTGTTGTTAATCTAAGGCCCTATTTGGTTAAAACTCCCTAGTCCCTACCTGCTTGGTTCCAGGGACTAAACATGGACTAGAGGTTATTAAATGACATGCTAAAAGACCATGTTACCCCTAGTAATGAACTAATAGAGACAAGGTGCGATGCGTGGCAGGGGCAACTGTTGGAAAAAGTCCCAAAAAGATTCTCCCTCGGGGTCTTCTTTCTTTAGTCCCAAATGCCCACTTTTAGTCCCTAAAAGTCCCTCCTGTTTGGTTTAGATGGGACTGACATGGAGTTTTTTTAGTCCCTCCACCAAAATGTCCCTGTAAACAAACACCCTCTAATAATGCCGCTAGAAAATTGATGCAATGCCACAGTTAAAAGCAAATTACATGTTTAACAAATTTTATTGTTAATATAATCTCTCTGTTAATATTAATCAATGCCACCGTTTGAGAAATTCTATTGTCTTGCTTTCTTTCCCATTTAGATAAGGTAGATGCTTCTTTTTGTTGGCTTCTGTATCATCCACCGTTATTGACCACTAGTTGTTTCCTTTGCACCTCTGTGTAAACAAGGTTATCTACTTCACCTCGTTGCCATTGTGACCTTTTGTTGCACTGCACAAAACACTTTTGTTTTAAGAGTGTTTTGTGCAGTTCAACCAAAATGTCACACCGACAACGTTGCTTGATTGCTTGATCTTAGTGGAACTGCACAAGAGGAGATCTTACTTCCTATCCGTGTTGGCAAATTTGGTTTAGATCTTCTTCTTGTGAGTTGTTTGAATTCCGCGTCATGAGAGGTCGGTACTAGCCTTCTTTCACATGATTCTGCAGAGTGCTTTCATATGTTGTGCTACTTGTACGGTAATGTTGCTTGATTTTAGTGAACTGCACAAATGGAGACAAGACTTCCAATCTGTATGTGCACCGTAATATCCCATTGAGGTAAGATAAGGGTATTTCACAATTGTTGGCCTGTATTTTGCCACTTTCATCAGAAAATTAATGTCATTGTTTAGTGCTATACTTGTGCAACCTAATTGACATGCCAAATCTTACATTGAAGGCGAAGCTTGTCTGTTATTGAACCAAGTGATGAAGGGGAAGAACAAGCGGAAGAAAAACAAAAATCAACTCCTGGTGCTGTAATGAAGCACTGGAACTGTGATGACACAAGTAATGATATAGTTTTGCATCTTAATTTATTGCTATGGCTGGAACGAGCAATTGTTTTGCCACTGATTTGATGCCACTCTTAATGTAATACGTAATTATCTCTACTTGTGCAAACAGGGATCTTGTTTGAAGATACCATATATTTTAGTGGAACTGCACAAGAAGATGTTGGAAACATTAATCTATTCGAGGAGTATGTAATAAGCATGGCCACCATAGTAGATAGCAACAGATGGTTCCGGAGAAGTGCTTCATCTGTATGCTCTACACAATAAGCCTCCTGACAAAGGTTGGTACTCGCCCACTGATTTCATCCATATGATTGAGCTTTGTCATCTCTATTGGTGTTGTGCTACTGTTTAGATATTGTCATCAAAAAGTGGTATTGTCCTTGAGAAGTGCTTCATCTGTGTTGTTTTAAATATTTCCTTTCCTTTCTTTCGAGCAAACATGGATGCTAGCATTTAGTTATCCTCTTGTCTTTGCATAAGAGGATCATCCTCCTCTGAAGAAGAATATGGAGTACGTGAAGTGACTAGTTCCGATTATGCCAGGATGAAGAAGCCCTGTCTATATTCTCATTAGAAGGAGCAGTTGAAGGATGATTACATTACCCCCCACAAGACCAAACTAACTTCAGCTCAGAAGGACTGACAAATCTCCATTTTCTTGTTGTGATGCGCGAGTACAATCTTGTTCTAGGATTCTTTCCAGTGAGTTCCATTTTTCTAAAAGTGTGCTCTACATGGACCATGTAGGTGCCTGTTTAAACTGTCAATTCATAGTACAGTTTGCTTTATACTAATCACTTTTTTGTATTTGTGCAAACAGGGGTGCTTAGCTTGATTTCAATGGGAACTGCACAAAATATTCATGAATACATCGAATCATTCATTTCCACCACAAGAAAGGAGGTGCCGATAAGTTCAAGGCGTTGCAACATATAAGGGCGAAATCATACAAGCTACGCGCGAATTTGGTTGATTTTGCTGGAACTGCACAAAAAGAACACCTGGTTTATTTAGCATGAGGTGCCATGTCAATGTCCGAACTGATGGCAAACCCTGCCCATTCCACAATCGTAGGCATTTGATATTTTGGAATGGGAAAACCTTGTCAAATTTTGCTCATTGATTTTAGAAAGAAGACATGTGTTTCATATTTTTGAATGGGACGCCCTTTGCTGTCAGCAGTGTCGATCCATTTTTTCTTTATTCTTTAGTTGTGAAGTAAATATTGGCTCTGACATGTGAATCACTGAGATGCATAATCATCGATTGTTTTGAATGTTCTCTATGACATGTGAATCGCTGTGATTGCAATGTACATGAACGCTAAAAAGCTGCTCAAACTCTTTGTATTCGTTCTGTTCCTTTTTACTTCGCACATTGTGAAAGTGCATACTTTTTTCTATAAGATTGGTCAAAGTAGAGATACTTTGACTGCAGACAAAACTTGTATGCAAACTAGGAAGGACCGGAGGGAGTATATGTGAAACTGCTGCAAACGAGGTGTTCACCCTGGGAATAATGCTAGTACGTATTGTTTTGCATGTTCATCCAATGCCAGTGATACAAGAATTCAAACTAATCAAAATAAATTCATTCATACACGGTCGGATTTCATATAAACATGCCGGATTTCATTACATTTCATACATTCTTCAACTAAAAAGGGGTGCGCTGGAGGTATAATTAATTAACCGAAGCTACCCACCTGTGTCCGGCTGAGCCGAACAGAAGCTTCAGTGACTTAACTGCAGGTGCAGTTGCGTAACTGACATGTGGACCAGATGCCTGTTGGGCCCACGTGTCAATCAGCCAACTGCACCAGCAGTTAAGTAGAAGCAGCGTCCTTCTCCAACATAGCTCTCCGACTCCACGTCGCCGCCAAGAAGCTAACCGGCCGTCAGTGGTCAACCCGCCTAGCTTGTCATAGTGATTAGGGCAACTAGGAGCCCAATGATCAGGATCCCCACATGACAAACACCTTTCTTCTTGTCATTCTTCTTCTTGAAGTTCATGTGTTGCACAGCCTTGTTCTTCCCATCAAACTTTGCTTTACCATCAAAGTTGCCCTTGTTCTTGAACTTGTGGGGCTGGAAGTTCTTCTGTACCAGATTGGCACTAGATCCTCCCTCAATTCCTCGAGCACGTGTGTCCTTTGCTCTTGCCTTTTCTTCCACATCAAGAGTGCCATTGAGATCCACGAAGGAGGAAGCTTAGTGATGATACCTCCGGCAACAAACTTGTCCGGTAGCATACAACTGAAGTGCTCAAGTTCTCTAGCAAATGACTGTATCTCATGAGCTTGCTCAACCACGGAGCGCTCTTCAATCATCCTGTAATCATAGAATTGCTCCATGATGTACAGCTCAGTGCCAGCAACTGGAGGGTAGCAGCGGTGGCCTCACTTGGACCCGAGCGGCGGCGACCTACCATGTTCTACTCTTCCTCGTTTTCTGTGTGATGCGGCCTCGTTGGCAGCGGGGCGGGGCCTCGGCGGAGCCGGCGATGTCCTCTGTCTCGTTGCTAGTGGGCGGTGCCTCGGCAGAGCGGGGGAAATCCTCCCCCTCGTTGCCGGCAGGGTGGGGCCTCGGCAGAGCCGGCGGTGTCCTCTGCCTCGTTGTTGGCGCTTCGGGGCCTCGGCGGAGCAGGGCCTCGTCGACGCCAGCAGAGCGGGGACTCGTTGGAGCCGGCATTGTCCTCTGCCTCATCCTCGGTCTCGCCAAATAGCGCCTCGCCCGCTTCATCGCCCTCTTTGTAGGCGGCCGCAGCCTCCGGCACCCGCATGCGGTACCGCCAGCGATCGAGGCGGCCCTCGTGGGTGGAGCGGTACGAGTCGAGCAGCGGCTCCTGCTCCGCCCGCTCCACGGCGATCTGCTCCTCCGCCTGCAGGTGCTCCTGGAGGAGATGGTGGTTGTAGGCGGCGTCGGCCTGCGCCTCTCGGAACTGCTCCTGACGCTTCTGCCTCACCGTGTCCATATATTGGGCACGGGCCTCGCCGATGGTCATGGTGCAATGCACCGGCGAGTATGGCGCGGAGGAGGGGGTTGGCGCCGGATCGTCGACAACCATGTTCTCCATTGGGACATCATCGTCCTCCGGCTGCCTACCGGCCAGCCAGTCAGCAGCAATGGCTGCCATCTCCTTGTGGTCCATCATCCGCCCGTCTCGAAGAGCGCTGGAGCGCGAGGAAGCCATGGTGGGCAGTAGTGGTGTGGACAGGAGAATAGGAACGGATGCGGATGACTGCGGCTATGGACGGCGCAGCAGTTTATATAGCAATGGTGGGCGGCGGAGGGACGGACGTGTGGCGCCGGAGTAGCCGCCTCGGTAACCGCGTATCATTAATGTGGGCGGCAGAAGGACGGATGGACGGCACTTGTGTCGTTTGAAGGCGGAGCAATCGTATGCATCGGGAAGCGGGGCGGGCGGCGCTGACCGTTTCGGGCGGAAAGCGCGCGCGGGCGAGGGAGGCGGTCTGGGTGGGCCAGGGCAGTCAGACTCAAGCTTGGCAGCGGGTCGGTCCAGCAGCCGGACATGCTGGCTCGCCAGCTACCTCGCCGAGCTGAGCAACGACAATCAGACAATGGACGTAGCTTCCGACCAGGAGCCGACGCCACTGTCGAAGCCGGTTCATGCCGTGTTCACCATAGAGCAGGTGCGGCCGCACTTCGACGCCCTAATGGCGGAAGATCTACCAGCGCAGGAGGACCTGTGCTGCAACCTCCATCTCCTCAACGAGCACCGGTGAACAAGCGAACGACAATGACATCACGGACATGTGGCCCTATGATCCTGGCTTCCTAAATGAGCAGCGGCCGGGCGCTGTATCAGACCATCCGTAGGGCCCGCGAGGCCCTCTCCGTCGTCCTTTGAGTTGTTGCGCTCGCCGTGGCGCCGCCGTCTCGCGTTGTCAACATGGTCAACGGACATGAGGATGAGGAGATGACTTTACTTGGAGAGGATGACAGTGGGGACCCACCAGGGCCATAGCCGCACGTACGCAAGTGCCTCCTTATTAGTATATAAAACTATAAAAAAATGTTTCCTCCTGGTTTCCTGACATCACGGTCCCACACCATTGTCAACCTATGTAGTCAATAAACGAGAGAATTGCACAAGAAGCGGCCGACAGCTGGGACCAAGCAGCTCGAGCAGTATTTGTGTTTTTGAGGTGTGAGCACTGCAAAGTTTTTCTTGAGCGATGTTTAGCCCAGATATTAATTTTTCTCCTCTGAACAACAACGGAAACATCGCTGCAGCTATTAACTGGGCGGGTTGTGGCCCGTCTAGCCCAGGCCAGATATCCAGCCCAGATATTAATTTTTTTCAAGCTGAAAATGGCTAGCCCAGCTATACTTATTTTTGGAAAACCCACGCAAGGTCAAGTTGTTATTCTCCACCCCGCTGGGCTACAAATCTTTCCAAGGAGGGATGCATTAGGCTTAACAAGAAAATGGGCTTTAAGACATAATAAATGGGATGTAATTATAAAAACTGGGCAGTAACTATAAAAAATGCACCAAACACGTAATTACTTTATAAAATATTATTTTTGGATATTGAAAATTTTAATTTCATTAATTGTTGCGAGCGCAATGTTTCGTTGGAATTTTACGTAATATAAATTTATATTGAAATTTTATTTAATCTGACTAGAAATTTCGGGATAAAAAAATTTCGGATCCCATCAAAATGTGGGAAATTTTATCGAATTCTGTTTTGAACGGTTGGTTGAAATGGGCTGTACTTTTAACAAACTGTAAATGGGTTGTAGTAAATTCCATTAGAATTCAAAAATTGGCTGCACATTCTTACAAATCTCAAATGGGCTATAAATTCTCTGCCACACACTTGTGGCCTTACTAAGTGTTGGGGAACGTAGTAATAATTCAAAATTTTCCTACGTGTCACCAAGATCAATCTAGGAGATGCTAGCAACGAGAGAGAGGGAGTGCATCTTCATACCCTTGAAGATCGCTAAGCGGAAGCGTTACAAGAACGCGGTTGATGGAGTCGTACTCGCGGCGATTCAAATCGCGGAAGATCCGATCTAGCGCCGAACGGACGGCGCCTCCGCGTTCAACACACGTACAGCCCGGGGATGTCTCCTCCTTCTTGATCCAGCAAGGGGAGAGGAGAAGTTGAGGGAGAACTCCAGCAGCACGACGGCGTGGTGGCGATGGAGCTCGTGGTTCTCCGGCAGAGCTTCGCTAAGCACTACGGAGGAGGAGGAGGAGGAGTTGGAGGAGGAGAGGGCTGCGCCAGGCCAAGGGTGTGGCTGCCCTCCCACCCCCTCACTATATATAGGGGGAAGGGGAGAGGGGGCCGGCACCGCTAGATGGATCTAGAGGAGGAGGCGGCAGCCAGGGGAAACCCTAGATGGGTTTGGGCGCCCCCACCCCCTTTTAAACTTGCCCCCCAAACCGGGAGGGGTGGCTGCCCTAGGGGTGGCGCCCCACCTCTCCTGGTTAAGTGAGAGGGGTTGGGAGGGGCGCACAGCCCCTTAGTGGGCTGGTTTGCCCCTTCCCCTTGGCCCATAAGGCCCCCCAACGCTTGCCGGGGCCTCCGAAACCCCTTTCGGACATGCTGGCCATAGTCTGGTACCCTCGGAACAATTCCGGACTCCAATACCCTTCGTCCAATATACCGATCTTCACCTCCGGACCATTCCGGAGCTCCTTGTCATGTCCGGGATCTCATCCGGGACTCCGAACAACCTTCGGTAACCACTTACTATTTCCCATAACAACTCTAGCGTCACCGAACCTTAAGTGTGTAGACCCTACGGGTTCGGGAACCATGCAGACATGACCGAGACGTTCTCCGGCCAATAACCAACAGCGGGATCTAGATACCCATGTTGGCTCCCATATGTTCCACGATGATCTCATCAGATGAACCACGATGTCGGGGATTCAATCAATCCCGTATACAATTCCCTTTGTCCATCGGTATGTTACTTGCCCGAGATTCGTTCGTCGGTATCCCAATACCTCGTTCAATCTCGTTACTGACAAGTCTCTTTACTCGTACCGTAACGCATGATCCCGTGGCTAACTCCTTAGTCACATTGAGCTCATTATGATGATGCATTACCGAGTGAGCCCAGAGATACCTCTCCGTCATACGGAGTGACAAATCCCAGTCTCGATTCGTGCCAACCCAACAGACACTTTCGGAGATACCTGTAATGCACCTTTATAGCCACCCAGTTACGTTGTGACGTTTGGTACACCCAAAGCATTCCTACGGTATCCGGGAGTTGCACAATCTCATGGTCTAAGCAAATGATACTTGACATTAGAAAAGCTCTTAGCAAACGAACTACACGGTCTTGTGCTATGCTTAGGATTGGGTCTTGTCCATCACATCATTCTCCTAATGATGTGATCCCGTTATCAATGACATCCAATGTCCATGGTCAGGAAACCATAACCATCTATTGATCAACGAGCTAGTCAACTAGAGGCTTACTAGGGACATGTTGTGGTCTATGTATTCACACATGTATTACGGTTTCCAGTTAATACAATTATAGCATGAACAAAAGACAATTATCATGAACAAGGAAATACAATAATAACCATTTTATTATTGCCTCTAGGGCATATTTCCAACACTAAGTTGATGCGTCCCCTCAAAAAAAAGAGTTGACGCGTATGCAAGGCTTTGTCAACTTATAGTCAACACACGGTTCTAGCAGCAGTGGCCATTGGATGTCCATCCAACGGATGCCGTGCTTTTTCTTCAATCTCGGATATTCTAGCTTCACCCGCCCAAAAAATTATTCCTCGCCCTAACATCTAGGGCGCACCGTTTCGGAAGCTGACCTGTGGGCCTACTAAGTTGATGCGTACCAAGGTCTTTGTCAACTTAGTCAATATAAACGATTCTAGCTGCAGTGGCCGTACAATGTCCATCCAACGGCCGTCGTGCTTCTTCAACCTCTGGTCTTCTTGCCCAGCCGCCCAAAGCAGCGCCAGTCGTGCCGCCTACTCCTGCCTCCCGTGGCCGGCTATGCTGCCGCGGAGGCCTCACCGCCCCCTACTACTCCCACCGCTGGCCAGGCCATCCCTCCACTCACCCACACTCACTGTTATTCTGCGGCGACAGCAGCCTCACACCGCAGCCGAACAAGTGAACCCTCGTACTCCTCTCCGCATGGGTATCCACTGTCACGTCTTCCCCGGCTCCGCGTCGTCCCCTTCCTAGGCCTCGCAGTCGTCCACCGCCGTGGTGCTCTCGGCGCGGCGTGGTCAATGTGGTCAACGACCGACTTCCATCGGAAGAGTACTATACGTGGGGAGGCTGACGGCTGGGTCCACGACCGCAGCAAGGAAGTGCCTCCTTATTACGCGCAAAATAATTATTCCTCCACCTGACAGCGGGGACCCACCAGACGGGCCACCGTATTTCGTGAAAAAAAAAGTGTCCCCCTGACTGTTGGGACCCACCAGCTACATGTTCGCACGCAAGGAAGTGCGTCCGGGCAAAAAAAATGATTCGCCCCTGACTGTTGGGACCCACCAGCTACATCTTCGCACGCAAGGAAGTGCCTGACAGTCGGGACCCACCTGGTCGAAGCGTATGTAGTGTTGTCATTCGGGTCGCGAACGTGTACGTACATACTGGTCGATGTAGAGGCGTGCACGTGTCATAGTAGAAGCGCGCACGTAGCATGTACACGTACATACAACGGCCAGGGTGCAAGAAAGTAAATACGGCCACGTGCGTACATACGGGCGGGGTCTCGAACGCCTTCTCGCGCGTACGTACGGCCAGGGCTCGTGTACATGGCTGGGTCGAAATGGAGAAACAGCGTCGTCGTCGTGTTCATGGGGAGCCAACCGGCTGGGTCGGAACGGAATGCGTCGTCGTGTTCATCAGGAGGGCTTGGACGGAACAGCCGATGGAAACGAGGCCTGGCGTACCGCAGAACGGAGGAAACGGCCTTGTGTTCGACCGGCCACGGTCGAAACGGGATCCTGTTCATCGGGAGGGGTGTGGCGTACCGCAAAACGGAGGAAACGGACCTCCTACGGTCGAAACGGGGGTCCTGTTGATCGGGAGGGGTGTGGCGTACCGCAAAACGGTGAAAACGGACTTGTGTTGGAGCGCTACGGTCGAAACGGGGATCCTGTTCATCGGGAGGGGTGTGGCGTACCGCAAAACGGGACTCCACGGGATACTATTCATCTCCACCATCGACCCCCTCCAGCCTCCACGGACTACTGTTCATCCACCGTCGACCTCCTCCAGCCTCCACCTGCGACTATTCATCCACGGGCTCCTGTTCATCCAGCCTCCATCGCGCGCTACTCCACCGGCTACTGTTCAACCAGCCCTCTCCATGGGCTACTGTTCAACCACCCCTCCACGGGCTACTGTTCATCCAGCCCTCCACCATCTACTGTTCATCCAGCCCTCCACGGGGTGGTCCTGTTCATCCAGCCCCAACCGGCTCGATCGATCGGGGTCCTGTTCATCCAGAGGCAACACCACGGGGTCCTGTTCATCCACCCCCACCGGGAACTGTTCATCCAACCCCCCCCCCCCAGCAACGCTCACTGTTCATCCAGAGGCAACACCACGGGGTCATGTTCATCCACCCCCACCGGGAACTGTTCATCCAAACCCCCCAGCAACGCTCACTGTTCATCCAGAGGCAGCATCGATCGGCTTCAGTTAGCAGCAGTAGCGAAGGAATCGCTCGATCGGTTTCAGTTAACAGCCATCGATCGATCGCTCGGGTTCAGTAACGCGTAGCCTGCAGTGCAATCGCTTGGGTTCAGTTAGAGCCTAACGCCTCGCTCGGGTTCAGTTAGAGCCCAACGCCTCGCACCCACGTGCGTGCGTGTACAAGAGAAACGCGTATCGCTCGGCCCCGACCACCCACCGTAACCAGGAACACCCCGATATTTTCCTCGCCCTCGCTTACCACGGTTTTCTCCGTCATGGACGGCCGAAAGAATGTCATGCAGCTGCGTCTCCAACCCGCCCAGGACGAAAAGCCAATTTTCTGTCATGATTTTTTGTCATAGAAGTAGGACCCCACCACATCAATGATGATACCCTATTTTGTCACAATTATTGTCATAGAAGTGTCATAAGTATGACAGGAAAAAATTTCGTTCGGCCCAAAATGTCACGGATGTGTCTTTTTTTTGTAGTGAAAAGCTTCGTAATGAACTATGATATGCAAGGGATGGATAAGACAATTCCCGAGCTCTTCGCAATGCTAAAGGCTGCGGAGGTAGAAATCAAGAAGGAGCATCAAGTGTTAATGGTTAACAAGACCACTAGTTTCAAGAAAAAGGGCGAAGGGAAGAAGGGGAACTTCAAGAAGAACGGCAAGCAAGTTGCTGCTCAAGTGAAGAAGCCCAAGTCTGGATCTAAGCCTGAGACTGAGTGCTTCTACTGCAAAGGGACTGGTCACCGGAAGCGGAACTACCCCAAGTATTTGGCGGATAAGAAGGATGGCAAAGTGAAAGGTATATTTGATATACATGTTATTGATGTGTACCTTACTAATGCTCGCAGTAGCGCCTGGGTATTTGATACTAGTTCTGTTGCTCACATTTGCAACTCGAAACAGGGGCTGCGGATTAAGCGAAGATCGGCTAAGGACGAGGTGGCGATGCGCGTGGGAAATGGTTCCAAAGTCGATGTGATCGACATCGGCACGCAACCTCTACATCTACCTTTGGGATTAGTTTTAGACCTGAAGAATTTTTATTTGGTGCCAGCGTTAAGCATGAACATTATATCTGGATCTTGTTTGATGCGAGACGGTTATTCATTTGAATCAGAGAATAATGGTTGTTCTATTTATATGAGTAATATCTTTTATGGTCATGCACCCTTGATAAGTGGTCTATTTTTGTTGAATCTCGATAATAGTGATACACATATTCATAGTATTGAAGCCAAAAGATATAAGTTTAATAATGATAGTGCAACTTATTTGTGGCACTGCCGTTTAGATCATATTGGTGTAAAGCGCATGAAGAAACTCCATGCTAATGGGCTTGTGGAATCACTTGATTATGAATCACTTGATGCTTGCGAACCATGCCTCATGGGCAAGATGACTAAGACTCCGTGCTCCGGAACAATGGAGCGAGCAACAGACTTGTTGGAGATAATACATACTGATGTATGCGGTCCGATGAGTGTTGATGCTCGCGGCGGGTATCATTATTTTCTGACCTTCACAGATGATTTGAGCAGATATAGATATATCTACTTAATGAAACATAAGTCTGAAACATTTGAAAAGTTCAAAGAATTTCAGAGTGAAGTGGAAAATCATCGTAACAAGAAAATAAAGTTTCTACGATCTGATCATGGAGGTGAATATTTGAGTTACGAGTCTGGTCTTCATTTGAAACAATGCGGAATAGTTTCGCAACTAACGCCACCCAGAACACCACAGCGTAATGGTGTGTCTGAACGTCGTAATCGTACTTTATTAGATATGGTGCGATCTATGATGTCTCTTACTAATTTACTGCTATCGTTTTGGGGTTATGCTGTAGAGACGGCTGCATTCACGTTAAATAGGGCACCATCTGAATCTGTTGAGACGACACCATATGAACTATGGTTTGGCAAGAAACCCAAGTTGTCATTTCTTAAAGTTTGGGGTTGCGATGCTTATGTGAAAAAGCTTCAACCTGATAAGCTCGAACCCAAATCGGAGAAATGTGTCTTCATAGGATACCCAAAAGAGACTGTTGGGAGCACCTTCTATCACAGATCCGAAGGCAAGATATTCGTTGCTAAGAATGCATCCTTTCTAGAGAAGGAGTTTCTCTCGAAAGAAGTGAGTGGGAGGAAAGTAGAACTTGATGAGGTAACTGTACCTGCTCCCTTATTGGAAAGTAGTTCATCACAGAAACCAGTTCAAGTGATTCCTACATCAATTAGTGAGGAAGCTAATGATGATGATCATGAAACTTCTGATCAAGTTACTACCGAACCTCATAGGTCAACCAGAGTGGTACGGTAATCCTGTTCTGGAAGTCATGGTACTTGACCATGATGAACCTACGAACTATGAGGAACCGATGATGAGCCCAGATTCCGCGAAATGGCTTGAGGCCATGAAATCTGAGATGGGATCCATGTATGAGAACAAAGTGTGGACTTTGGTTGACTTGCCCGATGATCGGCAAGCATAGAGAATAAATGGATCTTCAAGAAGAAGACTGACGCTGGCGGTAATGTTATTGTCTACAAATATCGACTTATTGCGAAAGGTTTTCGACAAGTTCAAGGAGTTATACGATGAGACCTTCTCACCCGTAGCGATGCTTAAGTCCGTCTGAATCATGTTAGCAATTGCCGCATTTTATGATTATGAAATTTGGCAAATGGATGTCAAAACTGCATTCCTTAATGGATATCTTAAAGAAGAGTTGTATATGATGCAACCAGAAGGTTTTGTCGATCCAAAAGGTGCTAACAAAGTGTGCAAGCTCCAGCGATCCATTCATGGACTGGTGCAAGCCTCTCGGAGTTGGAATATACAGTTTGATAGTGTGATCAAAGCATATGGTTTTATACAGACTTTTGGAGAAGCCTGTATTTACAAGAAAGTGAGTGGGAGCTCTGTAGCATTTATGATATTATATGTGGATGACATATTGTTGATCAGAAATGATACAAAATTTCTGAATAGCATAAAAGGATACTTGAATAAGAATTTTTCAATGAAAGACCTCGGTGAAGCTGCTTATATATTGGGCATCAAGATCTATAGAGATAGATCAAGACGCTTAATTGGACTTTCAAAAAGCACATACCTTGATAATGTTTTGAAGAAGTTCAAAATGGATCAACCAAAGAAAGGGTTCTTGCATGTATTACAAGGTGTGAAGTTGAGTCAGACTCAATGCCCGGCCACTACAGAAGATAGAGAGAAAATGAAAGTCATTCCCTATGCTTCAGCCATAGGTTCTATCATGTATGTAGTGTTGTGTACCAGACCTGATGTGTGCCTTGCTATTAGTGTACCAGGGAGGTACCAAAGTAATCCAGGAGCGGATCACTGGACAGCGGTCAAGAACATCATAAAATACCTGAAAAGGACTAAGGATATGTTTCTCGTTTATGGAGGTGACAAAGAGCTCGTCGTAAATGGTTTCATCGATGCAAGCTTTGACACTGATCTGGATGACTCTAAGTCACAAACCGGATACGTATTTATATTGAATGGTGGAGCTGTCAGTTGGTGCAGTTCTAAGCAGAGCGTCGTGGCGGGATCTACGTGTGAAGCGGAGTACATAGCTGCTTCAGAAGCAGCAAATGAAGGAGTCTGGATGAAGGAGTTCATATCCGATCTAGGTGTCATACCTAGTGCATCGGGTCCAATGAAAATCTTTTGTGACAATACTGGCGCAATTGCCTTGGTAAAGGAATCCAGATTTCACAAGAGAACCAAGCACATTAAGAGACGCTTCGATTCCATCCGCGATCAAGTCAAGGAGGGAGACACAGAGATTTGCAAGATACATACGGATCTGAATGTTGCAGACCCGTTGACTAAGCCTCTCTCACGAGCAAAACATGATCAGCACCAAGACTCCATGGGTGTTAGAATCATTACTATGTAATCTAGATTACTGACTCTAGTGCAAGTGGGAGACTGAAGGAAATATGCTCTAGAGGCAATAATAAAGTTGTTATTTATATTTCCTTATATCATGATAAATGTTTATTATTCATGCTAGAATTGTATTAACCGGAAACTTAGTACATGTATGAATACATAGACAAACAGAGTGTCCCTAGTATGCCTCTACTAGACTAGCTCGTTAACCAAAGATGGTTAAGTTTCCTAGCCATAAACATGTGTTGTCATTTGATGAAACGGGATCACATCATTAGAGAATGATGTGATGGACAAGACCCATCTGTTAGCTTAGCACTATGATCGTTTAGTTTATTGCTATTGCTTTCTTCATAACTTATACATGTTCCTATGACTATGAGATTATGCAACTCCTGGATACCGAAGGAACACTTAGTGTGCCATCAAACGTCACAACGTAACTGGGTGATTATAAAGATGTTCTACAGGTGTCTCCGATGGTGTTTGTTAAGTTGGCATAGATCGAGATAATTTTGCTCTAGTGCTTCACTTATACCTTTTTAAAGCACGGTGGTGGTTTTATTTCATAGAAATTATTATCTCTCATGCTTCACTTATATTATTTTGAGAGTCTTTTAGAACAGCATGGTAATTTTCTTTGGCTATAAAATTAGTCCTAATATGATAGGCATCCAAGATGGGTATAAACAAAACTTTCATACAGAGTGCATTAAATACCATGAGAAGTTTGATACTTAATAGTTGTTTTGAGATACAAAGATGGTAATATTAGAGTCGTGCTAGTTGAGTAATTGTGGAATTGAGAAATACTTGTGTTGAGGTTTGCAAGTATCGTAGCATGCACGTATGGTAAACGTTGTGTGACAAATTTGAAGCATGAGGTGTTCTTTGATTGCTTTCCTTATGACTGGCGGCCGGGGACGAGCGATGGTCTTTTCCTACCAATCTATCCCCCTGGGAGCATGCGCGTAGTGCTTGGTTTTGATGACTTGTAGATTTTTGCAATAAGTATGTGAGTTCTTTATGACTAATGTTGAGTCCATGGATTATACGCACTCTCACCCTTCCATCATTGCTAGCCTCTTCGGTACCGTGCATTGCCCTTTCTCACCTCGAGAGTTGGTGCAAACTTCGCCGGTGCATCCAAACCCCGTGATATGATACACTCTATCACACATAAGCCTCCTTATATCTTCCTCAAAACAGCCACCATACCTACCTATTACGGCATTTCCATAGCCATTCCGAGATCTATTGCCATGCAACTTTCCACCGTTCCGTTTATTATGACACGCTCCATCATTGTCATATTGCTTTGCATGATCATGTAGTTGACATCGTATTTGTGGCAAAGCCACCTTCATAATTCTTTCATACATGTCACTCTCCCGGTACGCCGCCGGAGGCATTCACATAGAGTCATATTTTGTTCTAAGTATCAAGTTATAATTCTTGAGTTGTAAGTAAATAAAAGTGTGATGATTTTCATTATTAGAGCATTGTCCCATGTGAGGAAAGGATGATGGAGACTATGATTCCCCCACAAGTCGGGATGAGACTCCGGACGAAAAATAAAAAAATAAAAGAGGCCAAAGAAGCCCAAAAAAAGAGGCCAAAAAAGGAGAAGGCCCAAATAAAAAAATGAGAGAAAAAGAGAGAAGGGGCAATGTTACTATCCTTTTTCCACACTTGTGCTTCAAAGTAGCACCATGATCTTCATGATAGAGAGTCTCTTATTTTGTCACTTTCATATACTAGTGGGAATTTTTCATTATAGAACTTGGCTCACATATTCCAATGATGGGCTTCCTCAAAATGCCCTAGGTCTTCGTGAGCAAGCAAGTTGGATGCACACCCACTTAGTTTCTTTTGTTGAGCTTTCATATATTTATAGCTCTAGTGCATCCGTTGCATGGCAATCCCTACTCCTTGCATTGACACCAATTGATGGGCATCTACATAGCCCGTTGATTATCCGCGTCAATGTGAGACTTTCTCCTTTTTTGTCTTCTCACACAACCTCCATCATCATATTCTATTCCACCCATAGTGCTATGTCCATGGCTCGTGCTCATATATTGCGTGAAAGTTGAAAGAGTTTGAAAAGGCTAAGTATGAAACAATTGCTTGGCTTGTCATCGGGGTTGTGCATGATGGGAGCATTTTGTGTGACGAAAATGAAGCATGGCCAAACTATATGATTTTGTAGGAATAAGCTTTCTTTGGCTATGTTATTTTGATAAGACATAATTGCTTGGTTAGCATGCTTGAAGTATTATTATTTTTATGTCAATATTAAACTTTTGTCTAGTTGGATCTCAACATTCATGCCACAATAAAGAGAATTACATTGAAAATTATGTTAGGTAGCATTCCACATCAAAAATTCTATTTTTATCATTTACCTACTCGAGGACGAGCGGGAATTAAGCTTGGGGGTGCCTGATACGTCTCCAACGTATCTACAATTTTTTATTGTTCCATGCTATTATATTATCTGTTTTGGATGTTTAATGGGCTTTAATATACTCTTTTATATTATTTTTGGGACTAACCTATTAACCGAAGGCCCAGTGCAAATTGCTGTTTTTTTGCCTATTTCAGTGTTTCGCAGAAAAGGAATATCAAACGGAACGAAACCTTTGTGAGGATCTTTCTTGGAACAAACGCAATCCAGGGGACTTGGAGTGGAAGTCAGAGACGCAACGAGGCGGTTGTCGCTGTCAAAACCGGTGGATCTCGGGTAGGGGGTCCCGAACTGTGCGTCTAAGGTTGATGGTAACAGGAGACGGGGGACACAATGTTTACCCAGGTTCGGGCCTTCTCTATGGAGGTAACACCCTACTTCCTGCTTGATTGATCATGATGAATATGAGTATTACAAGAGTTGATCTACCACGAGATCGTAATGGCTAAAATCCTAGAAGTATAGCCTGTATGGCTGTATCCGTTTCCGGACTAAGCCCTTCGGTTTATATAGACACCGGAGGGAACTAGGGTTGTACAAAGTCGGTTTTAGAGAAAGGAATCTTCATATTTGGTCGCCAAGCTTGCCTTCCACGCCAAGGAGAGTCCTATCCGGACATGGGAGAGAGTCTTCGATCTTGTATCTTCACAACCCATTAGTCTGGCCCATGTCCAACAGGCCGGTGATACGTCTCCAACGTACCTATAAATTTTTATTGTTCCATGCTATATTATATTCTGTTTTGGACATTATTAGGCTTTATTATACACTTTTATATTATTTTTGGGACTAACCTATTAACCGGAGGCCCAGCCCAGAATTGCTGTTTTTTGCCTATTTCAGAGTTTCACAGAAAAAGAATATCAAACGGAGTCCAAACAGAATGAAACCTTCGGGAACGTGAATTTTGGAACGAACATGATCCAGAGGACTTGGACCCTACGTCAAGAAAGCAACCAGGAAGGCACGAGGTAGGGGGTGCGCCTCCCCCCCAGGCGCGCCCTCCACCCTCATGGGCCCCACGTTGCTCCACCGACGTACTTCTTCCTCCTATATATACCTACGTACCCCCAAACTACCAGATACGGAGCCAAAAACCTAATTCCACCGCCGCAACCTTCTGTACCCGTGAGATCCCATCTTGGGGCCTTTTCCGCAGCTCCGTCGGAGGGGGCATCGATCACGGAGGGCTTCTACATCAACACCATAGCCTCTCCGATGATGTGTGAGTAGTTTACCTCAGACCTTCGGGTCCATAGTTATTAGCTAGATGGCCTCTTCTCTCTTTTTGGATCTCAATACAATGTTCTCCCCCTCTCTCGTGGAGATCTATTCGATGTAATCTTCTTTTGTGGTGTGTTTGTTGAGACCGATGAATTGTGGGTTTATGATCAAGTTTATCTATGAACAATATTTGAATCTTCTCTGAATTCTTTTATGTATGATTGGTTATCTTTGCAAGTCTCTTCGAATTATCAGTTTGGTTTGGCCTACTAGATTGATCTTTCTTGCAATGGGAGAAGTGCTTAGCTTTGGGTTCAATCTTGCGGTATCCTTTCCAAGTGACAGTAGGGGCAGCAAGGCACGTATTGTATTGTTGCCATCGAGGATAACAAGATGGGGTTTATATCATATTGCATGAGTTTATCCCTCTACATCATGTCATCTTACTTAAAGTGTTACTCTGTTCTTTTGAACTTAATATTCTAGATGCATGCTGGATAGCGGTCGATGTGTGGAGTAATAGTAGTAGATGCAGGCAGGAGTCGGTCTACTTGTCTCGGACGTGATGCCTATATACATGATCATACCTAGATATTCTCATAAGTATACTCAATTCTGTCAATTGCTCAACAGTAATTTGTTCACCCACTGTAATACTTATGCTCTCGAGAGAAGCCACTAGTGAAACCTATGGCCCCCGGGTCTATTTTCTATCATATTAATCTCCCGTCAACAAGCTATTTCTTTTGCCGTTTATTTTGCTTTCTTTACTTTGCATCTTTATCATAAAAATACCAAAAATATTATCTTATCATATCTATCAGATCTCATTTTCGTAAGTGACTGTGAAGGGATTGACAACCCCTTTATTGCGTTGGTTGTGAGGATTTTATTTGTTTGTGTAGGTGCAAGGGACTTGTGCGTGGCCTCCTACTGGATTGATACCTTGGTTCTAAAAAACTAAGGGAAATACTTACGCTGCTTTATTGCATCACCCTTTCCTCTTCAAGGGAAAACCAACGCAGTGCTCAAGAGGTAGCAAGAAGGATTTCTGGCGCCGTTGCCGGGGAGTCTACGCAAAAGTCAACATACCAAGTACCCATCACAAACCCTTATCTCCCGCATTACATTATTTGCCATTTGCTTATCGTTTTCCTCTCCCCCACTTCACCCTTGCCGTTTTATTCGCCCTCTCTTTTCCGTTCGCCTTTTTTCGCTTGCTTTGTTGTTATGGCTAGTCCCCTATCTTCTTCGTTGTCTCCCGAAAATGAAGTTCTTAATTTTAAGCAAAGGGAAGGAGAAAATCTAAAAGACGCCTGGTATAGAATTTGCAATGCTCAAAATAGATCTACCAGGAAGCAATCTACTTCCGCTCTTCTCCGCAATTTTTATGTAGGTGCTACTCTTTGGTACAGATATATCCTTGATACCATTACCGGAGGGGATTTCTTGGGTAGCCATACTTTTGATTCTTATAATGCAATGATAGATTTATTTGGCTCACCCCCTCTTTTGGTTAATGGAACTATGTTAACTTTGGAGCATGTAATGCAAAGACTTGAAATTATTGAAAATAAAGTTGCTACCGTAGAGTTAATTGAAAATTTGGATAAAAAGATCCACAACCAAATTACCCAATATGGATCTAAAGTAGGAGTCACTTTGAAAAATATTAAGGAGAAGGAACCCATAGTTAATGAAAGAATAAATCAGGATTCCACTAGAATCGATAAACTTGAGGGTATCATTACCAACTTGGGAACCGCTTTTTCTTCCGTAAAGAATACTCCAAGTCCTCCAACTAAAATTGCCAAGCTTATGTATGTTCCTAAAAATAAAGGTGAATCC
Organism: Aegilops tauschii subsp. strangulata; assembly: GCF_002575655.3. Classification (NCBI taxonomy): domain Eukaryota; kingdom Viridiplantae; phylum Streptophyta; class Magnoliopsida; order Poales; family Poaceae; genus Aegilops; species Aegilops tauschii. Next base: position 205,416,777 of record NC_053036.3, on the reverse strand, counting down.
TCTAGCAAGGAAACTGCGGATCTCAAATCTATAAGTATTCATCCCAATCTTTTTGCTATCATTAAGGAACCATTTGCTACAAATGAATTTTTTGATTTTGTGCCTAGAAGTTTGATAATTAATAAAAACAAAGAAACTCCTAAGGGTGATAGATGTCTCATTAAAGAATTGCCAACTAAAGATGGCAATACCTAGATCTATCCTTACTATTATGCCTAGCTAGGGGCGTTAAACGATAGCGCTTGTTGGGAGGCAACCTAATTTTATTTTTTAGTGTTTGCTTTTTGCTTCTGTTTAGGAATAAATATTTGATCTAGCCTCTGGTTAGATGTGTTTTTATATTTTAATTAGTGTTTGTGCCAAGTTTAACCTATAGGATCTTCTTGGATGATAGTTATTTGATCTTGCTGAAAATTCCAGAAACTTTCTGTTCACGAAAATAATTGTTAAAAATCACCAGAACGCGATAAAATATTGATTCCAATTGATGCTGATCAATAAACAAATTTTATAGGTCGTCCTATTTTGGCTGAATTTTTGGAGTTCCAGAAGTTTGCGTTAGTTACAGATTACTACAGACTGTTCTGTTTTTGACAGATTCTGTTTTTCGTGTGTTGTTTGCTTATTTTGATGAATCTATGGCTAATAAATTAGTTTATACACCATAGAGAAGTTGGAATACAGTAGGTTTAACACCAATATAAATAAAGAAATAGTTCATTACAGTACCTTGAAGTGGTGTTTTGTTTTATTTCGCTAACGGAGCTCACGAGATTTTCTGTTAAGTTTTGTGTTGTGAAGTTTTCAAGTTTTGGGTGAAAGATTTGATGGATTATGGAACAAGGAGTGGCAAGAGCCTAAGCTTGGGGATGCCGATGGCACCCCAAGATAATCTAGGACACCTAAAAGCCAAAGTTTGGGGATGCCCCGGAAGGCATCCCCTCTTTCGTCTACTTCCATCGGTAACTTTACTTGGAGCTATATTTTTATTCACCACATGATATGTGTTTTGCTTGGAGCGTCTTGTATTATTTGAGTCTTTGTTTTTTAATTTACCACAATCATCCTTGCTGTACACACCTTTTGAGAGAGACACACATGATTCGGAAATTATTAGAATACTCTATGTGCTTCACTTATATTTTTTGAGCTATGTAGTTTTGCTCTAGTACTTCACTTATATCTTTTAGAGCACGGCGGTGGATTTGTTTTATAGAAACTATTGATCTCTCATGCTTCACTTATATTATTTTGAGAGTCTTAAATCAGCATGGCAATTTGCTTTAATTATAATTTCATGAGAAATTTGATGCTTGATAATTGTTTTGAGATATAAAGGTGGTAATATCATAGTTGTGCTAGTTGAGTAATTGTGGAATTGAAAAATACTTGTGTTGGAGTTTGTGATTCCCGTAGCATGCACGTATGGTGACCGTTATGTAACAAAGTCGGAACATGAGGTATTTATTAATTGTCATCCTTTGTGTGGCGGTCGGGATCGCGCGATGGTTAACTCCTACCAACCCTTCCCCTAGGAGCATGCGTAGTAGTACTTTGCTTCGAGGGCTAATAAATTTTTGCAATAAGTATATGAGTTCTTTATGACTAATGTGAGTCCATGGATTATACGCACACTTACCTTTCCGCAATTTTCTAGCCTCTTCGGTACCATGCATTGCCCTTTCTCACCTTGAGAGTTGGTGCAAACTTCGCCGGTGCATCCAAACCCCGTGATATGACACGCTCCGTCACACATAAACCTCCTTATATCTTCCTCAAAACAGCCACCATACCAACCTATTATGGCATTTCCACAGCCATTCCGAGATATATTGCCATGCAACTTTCCATCGTTTCGTTTATCATGACACGCTCCATCATTGTCATATTGCCTTGCATGATCATGTACTTGACATTGTATTTGTGGCAAAGCCACCATTCATAATTCTTTCATACATGTCGCTCTTGATTCATTACATATCCCGGTACACCGCCGGAGGCATCCACATAGAGTCATATTTTGTTCTAAGTATTTAGTTGTAATTCATGAGTTGTAAGTAAATAAAAGTGTGATGATCATCATTATTAGAGCATTGTCCCAAGTGAGGAAAGGATGATCAAGACTATGATTCCCCCACAAGTCGGGATGAGACTCCGGACTAAAAAAAAGAGGCCATAAAAAAGAGAAAAGGCCCAAATAAAAAAATGAGAGAAAAAGAGAGAAGGGACAATGTTACTATCCTTTTACCACAGTTGTGCTTCAAAGTAGCACCGTGATCTTCATGATAGAGAGTCTCTCATTTTGTCACTTTCATATACTAGTGGGAAATTTCATTATAGAACTTGGCTTGTATATTCCAATGATGGGCTTCCTCAAATGCCCGAGGTCTTCGTGAGCAAGCAAGTTGGATGCACACCCACTTAGTTTCTTTTGTTTGAGCTTTCATACACTTATAGCTCTAGTGCATCCGTTGCATGGCAATCCCTACTCCTTGCATTGACATCAATTGATGGGCATCTCCATAGCCCGTTGATTAGCCTCGTTGATGTGAGACTTTCTCCTTTTTTGTCTTCCCAGATAACCCCTACCATTATACCTTATTCCACCATAGTGCTATATCCATGGCTTGCGCTCATGTATTGCGTAAGAGTTGAAAAGGCTGAAGCGCGTTAAAAAGTATGAACCAATTGCTTGGCTAAAACCGGGGTTGTACATGATATGAATATTTTGTGTGGGGAAGATGGAGCATAGCCAGACTATATGATTTTGTAGGGATAACTTGCTTTGGCTATGTTATTTTGATAAGACATAATTGCTTGGTTAGCATGCTTGAAGTATTATTGTTTTTATGTCAACATTAAACTTTTATCTTGAATCATATTAAATCTGAACATTCGTGCCACAATAAGAAGAATTACATTGAAATTATGCTAAGTAGCATTCCACATCAAAAATTCTGTTTTTATCATTTACCTACTCGAGGACGAGCAGGAATTAAGCTTGGGGATGCTTGATACGTCTCCAATGTATCTTTAATTTTTTATTGTACCATGCTATATTATATTCTGTTTTGGACATTATTGGGCTTTATTATACACTTTTATATTATTTTTGGGACTAACCTATTAACCGGAGGCCCAGCCCAGAATTGCTGTTTTTGCCTATTTCAGAGTTTCGCACAAAAAGAATATCAAACGGAGTCCAAACGGAATGAAACCTTCAGGAACGTGATTTTTGGAACGAACGTGATCCAGAGGACTTGGACCCTACGTCAAGAAAGCAACCAGGAAGGCACGAGGTAGGGGCGCGCCTACCCCCCCCCCCCCCCCGGCGCGCCCTCCACCCTCGTGGGCCCCACGTTGCTCCACCGACGTACTTCTTCCTCCTATATATACCTACGTACCCCCAAACTACCAGATACGGAGCCAAAAACCTAATTCCACCGCCGCAACCTTCTATACCCGTGAGATCCCATCTTGGGGCCTTTTTCGGAGATCCGCCGGAGGGGGCATCGATCACGGAGGGCTTCTACATCAACACCATAGCCTCTCCGATGATGTGTGAGTAGTTTACCTCAGACCTTCGGGTCCATAGTTATTAGCTAGATGGCTTCTTCTCTCTTTTTGGATCTCAATACAATGTTCTCCCCCTCTCTCGTGGAGATCTATTCGATGTAATCTTCTTTTGCGGTGTGTTTGTTGAGACCGATGAATTGTGGGTTTATGATCAAGTTTATCTATGAACAATATTTGAATCTTCTCTGAATTCTTTTATGTATGATTGGTTATCTTTGCAAGTCTCTTCGAATTATCAGTTTGGTTTGGCCTACTAGATTGATCTTTCTTGCAATGGGAGAAGTGCTTAGCTTTGGGTTCAATCTTGCGGTGTTCTTTCCCAGTGACAGTAGGGGAAGCAAGGCACGTATTGTATTGTTGCCATCGAGGATAACAAGATGGGGTTTATATCATATTGCATGAGTTTATCCCTCTACATCATGTCATCTTACTTAAAGCGTTACTTTGTTCTTTTGAGCTTAATACTCTATGCATGCTGGATAGCGGTCGATGTGTGGAGTAATAGTAGTAGATGCAGGCAGGAGTCGGTCTACTTGTCTCGGACGTGATGCCTATATACATGATCATACCTAGATATTCTCATAACTATGCTCAATTCTGTCAATTGCTCAACAGTAATTTGTTCACCCACCGTAATACTTATGCTCTCGAGAGAAGCCACTAGTGAAACCTATTGCCCCCGGGTCTATTTTCTATCATATTAATCTCCCGTCAACAAGCTATTTCTTTTGCCGTTTATTTTGCTTTCTTTACTTTGCATCTTTATCATAAAAATACCAAAAATATTATCTTATCATATCTATCAGATCTCACTTTCGTAAGTGACCGTGAAGGGATTGGCAGCCCCTTTATTGCGTTGGTTGCGAGGATTTTATTTGTTTGTGTAGGTGCAAGGGACTTGTGCGTGGCCTCCTAATGGATTGATACCTTGGTTCTCAGAAACTGAGGGAAATACTTACGCTACTTTACTGCATCACCCTTTCCTCTTCAAGGGAAAACCAACGCAGTACTCAAGAGGTAGCAGCCGGACGCCCGAGGACCCCTTAGTCCAGGACTCCCTTAGTAGCCCCTAAACCAGGCTTCAATGACGAGGTGTCCGGCGCGCAGATTATCTTCAGCATTGCAAGGCGTGTTCCCCTTTCCGAATACTCCAAGATAGTCTTCGGACGAACGTGTCCGGATCTGCAACACATACCACAACCGTAGAGAATATGATATTTCATGAGTCCAATCTGCCGACAACCTTTCATAACGTGACATCATGCTTGCCCGGTCATTATTTCAAACCGTTTCCTGTCCTGCCGTTCTATATTTCAAGGCGAGGTTTTTATTGGCACGCCTTGTCGAAGCAGAGATCGTGTCCCCTTATTGCTGGATTCTTATTAATACGAGCGTGGGTAACCCAACCTTTCCATTGGAAAGATTCCTTAGGAATAGGCAGGTTTTCAGGCTTAGGAGGAGGCGTTCGATACCCGTTGCCTTTATAAAGGAGCCAAGGGCCATCTTTATTTACGCCAAACCTCTCCTCAGCCTCCCCAACCTCGAGTTCTAGCACCCAAGGTTCGACTCCATTGCTTCAAGCATCCCAGTCATGTCCGGACCCAGCCCGCACGGCAAATGGGAGGCTTCCTCTGTTACAGAGGAGGACATTGCGAAGCTTCGGGCAGCCAGATACCTGACCGCGGAGATCCCCCACAGGCTTCCTGCTCAAGGGCAGGTTATTCCGACTCCCAGATCCGGCGAGAGGGTCGTATTCATCTCTCACTTCCTCTGAGGGTTAGGGTTCGCTCTTCACCCCTTCGTCCGGGGGCTCATGTTTTATTACGGACTTGATTTTCACGACCTAGCCCCAGATTCTTTCCTCCACGTCTCGGCATTCATAATCACGTGTGAGGCCTTCCTCCGAATTCCCCCACACTTCGGCTTATGGCTCAAGACCTTTAGTGTGAGGCCGAAGGTGGTTGACGGGAAACAAGCGGAGTGCGGCGGCGCTGTAGTGAGCAAGCTTACCAATGCTCTTTGGCCAAAAGGTTCTTTCACCGAAACTTCCAACCAATGGCTGCGGGAGTGGTTTTATGTCATAGAACCCCGCAGCACCAAGTGGGCAGCTATACCTGCGTTCTGTTCGGGCCCTCCTTTACAGCTTGCATCATGGATTAATAAGGGGCTGGACTGGGGATCAGTTGATGAAGTGCAGACTCTACAGAGCCGCATCTGAACCCTCCTTGAGAGGGACATCGATCTTGTCAACGTGATTCAAGTAATGTTAGTCCGCCGAGCCCTGCCATGCCAGCGTAGGCCTCTTCGTATGTGGGAGTTTAATCTGGAAGGACCACGAACCCTCCAACACTTCTTCGGCACTACGCACAAAGGGATGTGGAAGTTGTTTTTCGGGAAACGAAAACAGTGGCCGGACACCACCGAGGACATCGGCCTCGACTGCAACCATCCGGATACCTCGGTAAGCGCTCAACTCCCGAACACTTTATAGTTAAGCATGACGTGATACATTTACTGAGCAAACTATCTTCTTCCAGGGCTGGGTAAAGAAAGCGGAGCGAATTAGGTGTTCGGCCCCCCTCCCCGAAGACTCAGCGAATCCCGTCCTAACAAGGATGCTGGCCCCGGCACCATATCAGATGCCTGTGGAGGAGGACAAGGAGGAAAGCGGGATGACCAAAGGCAGCCTCTGTCCCGAAGGTATATCAAACATTGTGTCAGTGGGAATCAGAATTCCATCATCCGAGGACAAAAGTGAAGGAGGAGTCAACGTCTCTCCGCCCCATGGTAAGAAAAGGGCTGCCTCCGAAGACTGGGAGGGAAAGGCTCCTAAGGGAGGCAAGGTGCCCTAGTCGGGCGGCTCGGGCTTGAAGGATGGCGTCTTCACACAGTCCCACGATGAGGACAAGCCTCTAGCCGAATCGTGAGTGAACAAGGGTGTTTTTAAACATATCCCATTCCTTTCCTGTTACCAAGGTAACATCTAGAATATATGTTTTTGCAGCTCGACAAATAGTCTTCTTCACCAATCCTCTTCCTCGGGAGATCTTCTTCCGGAGATGATGGAAAGCGAGACACCTCCTCCGGTCTCCTCACCCAATAAGGCGGACGACTTTGAGGTGTCATCACAGAGGGTCTCTCCTGATCAAGTGGTGCAAGGGGTGATGAAGACACTACCCGAAGGTGATACTTCGGTAGCCCAGGATCTGGGGGCCAACAATAAAGGTCCCGGACTGTCCGGTTTACAGCCGGAGACGACTCTAGGGACAGATACACGGATCCCTTTGAAGGGAGGCTGTACTTCTACAGCAGCTTCCGGAGGTCCATACGCGCCGAATATATTGACGAGCATGCTGCGACAGGCGTCCATCTCGAAGGAACATCGTACCTTGATGGGTATGGTGGTTGAAAAGGTTCTGTCGGCGAAAAGCGGACTGAATGAAGCCTGCGCGAGCTTGTTAAGAGGCTTCGAGGTTTGTACTGAAAAAATATTTGAATGTGTTTTATTCACGAATTGCGCTTGTGTATAGGTAGTAGCCCCTGAGACTCGGATTGGCTTCCCAAGGGGGGCGATCAGAGGATCAATAAGATTAGCCCAGGAAATAATGATTAATTGGAACACAGGCTGTTACCCCCCTGGCGACTGCCCGGACTACGGAGGTTGCAGAGCTACAGCGGAAGCTTGATGTAGCGGATGATGACCTTGCGCTTATCAACATGCGGATTGATGAGGTGCAAGGTATGTCTTGGGGGTAGTAATTACATGCACGTGCTTGTATTTGATCATGACGCTAAGAATTGCATGTTGAAATATGCATGACTGCAGATGGTGCCGCCGCGGTCGAGATCCTTCGGGCTGAGCTGGCCCAGGCCAAAGAGCAGGCCCGGATTAATAATGCGGCTGCCGAGAAGGCATCTGCCGAGTTAAAGGCCGAACAGGCTGCTCGGCACCAATGCGAGGAGAAAATATCCACGATGACGCGTGAGCTAAAGGATGCCGCTAGCCGCTGTGAAATCCTCAAGAAGGATAATAAAGCCAAGACGGCTGATCTTGACAAGGCCTTACGAGAGGCGAAAGAAGCACGGTCCGAATCTAGAGCGGCCCAGGAGGAGATCCGACAAGCTGGGGAGATCGCGGCTGGTAAGCCCTTTTTATTGCAAACTAAGTTCGACGATCTGAATTATGCTCCACTTAATCAGGTGTGGAGTTCTCCAAAAGCGTTATTGGACCTGCCGAAGAGTGCTTCCAATGCGGCGCAGTTTTACCAAGCGCAAGAAGGGTATGCAACGGAGAAGCTTTTCTGGTCGCAGTTCGGTGCGTCAAAACGCCCACTGTTGCTGAAGAACAGATGACCCAATGGGCCGAGCTCCATAGACTATCCGGTTCTGCCATGAAGGACGCCGTGACCGGGCTGCGGCCGAACGAGCCAGCTCCGGATAGTTATTTTGGTTTTGTGCGGCGACTTGCTGATGCGGTGCCGCGTATCGACGTCGTTAAGCGGTCGGCGTGCATTGAAAGGTGCACGGATGGCCTTTGCCCGTGTCAAGACATACTGGGCGAAGATGAAGGCCACAGATGTTGCCGCGAAGGGTCCACCCAAGGGCAAGGACCATCACGCACCAGAGCATTATTTCGAGGATGTCCTGGAGGGTGCCCGCTTGATAGAGGGTCAATGCTCGAAAAACATGATATTCGAGTGAAATGTATGGAAATTTGTAAAAGACAATATGTATAATAAGGCTATTTTTTGTAGTTTCGCCTAAAACTTTTGTTCCTCTTGTGCGACCGTTTTTGTATTGTTCTGAAAGTTTTCCAGTCATCGGCTTCAGCCCCCTCGCATAAAGTACGGGGGTGTTCGGAAAAGCATTTGATCACTCTTAACCCAACGTCTTGGTCCATTAAGGAGGTGTCAATGCGGTGAACTAGGCAATCGGACTATAGGGCGTTAAACTTTCACTTAGCCATAGGAGTTTTATGGGGGAACTACGATATAGCCTCTGGTATGTACACGGCTTATTCCGATATGGTGCGTTACATATATGACCTGAAGAAAAAGGTCCTTCGTATATTACGAAAGGAATCGCGAAAGATTCCGATAAGTCATCGAGTGGTTGACCAGCTCTCGCCGCATCATAACAGTCAGTTTTCGGCTTTCTCTACTGAGGTGCTTGACCAGATGAATTGGAAGCACAATCGCAGTAGTTCTCCCTTTACTACCCTAGCCGATAGAGCGGAACGTAAGGTAGCAAGCACAGGAGTCGGGCAACCCAACTATTGACCCAAGACATGATTCGGAGCTGATGCATATAAGGCCAAACTTGCGACGCCGAAGTACGCTATAAAGTTGTTCGGACTTTTCGGCAACTCATTTGTTCCCATACCGAGCCCCTGGCAAGTTATGCCGAGGTATATGTGTGGAACAACCACAGGAGCCAAATTCAGTTTTTTTGAAAAAAGCGAATACTGGATGCGGATTATGATTACTGGGACCTGAGTGATATGCCAATATTTATTTTATAGATAACAAAGCCGCAACCCCTGCTATTTGACATGCCCGGGGTCGAAGGCGGAGGAAAAATGCACATTACAGGCTCGAAATAAAGAGTGTGGTCTACAAAAAGTTATTTTGGACCTCCTGTCGCACGTCTGCGCCGCCTGTCCTCGGTGAGGGGACTCCTTGACGGAAATAGCCCTTAGGTGAGTGTACGAATCCGAACTCTGATAGAGTCCATGAGATGATTAGCCTTTGCGTCACATGTGGTAAAGGATAATGAAAGGGAAAGAGTAATTAGAAAAGAAACAAAGGTTATGGGAGTGCTTGCAGGCTCGTCCGTATTGTGCTTCCGCCGATGCCCAGGGTATTTTAAGTGCATAGTTATGTATGCGCGGTACAGATTTCGCAGGTATATGAGGTGGGCGGCGAAAGCCGAACTGCTAGTTCTGCTCCAGAATTGGTCGATCATGTTGAATGGAGACCGGTGGCTTAAGGGCTGACAAGGTATGCGGTTTAATAAGACCGCTTTGTACTTCGACTGAGGTCGCCGTAGTATGATCTCTAGTCCGGAGGGAGTGCTTCTCATGCTCCCTTGTAGCATTGTGTGTCACGTATACCATGTTCACTATTTTTATTTCGGGGGGAAATTGCTTCTGACCTCCGGTATTTGGTTGGTGAGTCTCTTCGTCATCGCTATCACCGGGCGGCCTCCTCCCCTTGTGTTCGGCGTTGAGCTTGCCGGCCTGCTTGAAGACCCAACAGATTCTGTTGGTATGATTAGCTGGCTTATCGGGGTGGCCATGAATCTGGCAGGGCCGATCCAATATCTTGTCTAAATTGGATGGTCCGTCTCTCTTTGCCTTGAATGGCTTTTTCCGTTGACCGAGTTTGGGACCGCTGAATTCGACGTTGACCGCTGTGTCGCGCATTCTTTTGTTATCATTGCGACGTTTGTGTTTGTTGCGTCGTGGCTTGCCGTTGCCGTCTCGGACTTCGGAAGTGCCCGGATCGCTGGCGTTGTTGCTTCTACGAGCGAGCCAGTTGTCTTCTCCCGCACAAAAGCAGGTCATCAGAGCGGTAAGGGCTGACATGGATTTTGGTTTTTCTTGACCGAGGTGACGGGCGAGCCACTCGTCCTGGACACTGTGTTTGAAGGCCGCTAGGGCTTCCGCATCCGGACAGTCGACGATTTGGTTCTTTTTAACTAAGAACCTAGTCCAGAGCTTCCTGGCTGACTCTCCGGGCTGCTGGACAATGTGACTTAAGTCATCGGCGTCTGGTGGCCAAACATATGTACCTTGGAAGTTGTCGCAAAAGGCGTCTTCCAAGTCTTCCTAGCTGCCAATAGAGTTTTCTGGCAGACTGTTTAACCAGTACCGAGCTAGTCCTTTGAGTTTTAACGGCAGGTATTTGATGGCATGAAGGTCATCTCCGCGGGCCATGTGGATATGGAGGAGGAAATCCTCGATCCATACCGCGGGATCAGTTGTTCCGTCGTATGATTCGATATTCATGGGTTTAAACCCATCTGGAAATTCGTGCTCCATTAATTCGTCTGTGAAGCAAAGAGGATGTGCGGCGCCTCTATATTGGGCCACACTGCGACGTAGCTCCAATGGGGTCCGTCTGCGGTTTTCGGCCCGGGCGTGACTAGGCTTGTCGCGTCCGAGTGGGGGCACGTCCTCGTGATCCGTAGATCGATCTAGTATGTCTTGCTCTGCTATCCAGGCCCTACCGGAGGTCATATGTATAACCCTGAGCTGTTTTATCTCTGCCTTTATGGTGAGGTGCGGCGGGCTGGTGTTCGGCTTGAGTTGCACTCTGTTGTGACCGCGTTGTGGTCGATTAGCCGTATTGTGTGATGATGGTATGGGCTCCGGCGCCTCATCACCGAACTGAGGTAGCAATTTGCGCTTCAGATAATTTTTGGCTGGGCCACTAAGGCCGTATTCCTCGGCAGCTAGGACTTTGGTCCATCTATCATTGAGCAGATCTTGGTCAGCTTGGAGCTGCTGCTGCTTCTTTTTCAGGCTCCTTGCAGTGGCTATTAACCGGCGTTTAAAGCGCTCTTGTTCGAGAGGTTCCTCAGGCACGATGAAATCCTCATTGCCGAGGCTCTCCTCATCCTCGGAGAGCGGAAGATAGTTACTATCCTCCGAGTCTTCGTGTATGGCCTGTTCATCAGGGCTAACGTGCCCATCCTCCCGATCGTCCTGTTCGGCCGTTTGTTCGGCCGTTTGTTCGTCGGGATCTTCTATGTCTTTGGCACCGTCCGGAGTGTGATCGTCTCCTGTGCCGGTGTTGCTGTCCTTGTTGCGGCAGGATTTGGAGCGGCGCCGCTGACGCCGGCGCTTTGGTTGTGTCTTAGGAGGCTCATCCTCAACTGAATTTTTCTTGTCCTCGCCGTTATTCTCTTTGGGTGTATCCACCATGTATACGTCGTACGAAGAAGTGGTCGTCCAGCGTCCGGTAAACTGCGGGTTTTGGCCATGCTCATCATCTGCATCGTCGTCCATACCGTCGATGTCTTCGGAGTCGTAATCGAGCATGTCGGTTAAGTCCTCGACAGTGGCTATGTAGTGGGTGGCGGGTGGGAAGCGAAATTCCCCATCATCAGCCTCCAGTTCGAACCGGACATAGTTCGGCTGTGAGTCCCCCGCTAAGGACAAATTTTTTAATGAGTTCAGCACGTCGCCTAGAGGCGATTGCCGGAAGATGTCCGCTGCGGTGAATTCGGCAATCGATGACCGATCCAGCTCGACATAAGCGGACGCACATGGTTCGGAACCTATCACCGTAAACGAGTCCGAGGTTCCGGAGACACAGATTTTACCTGAGGTTAGGTCTGCGTTCGGCTCCAACGCCGCGGAGTCTGCGGCTTCCGTGGCGGGGTTGAGCTTCCCGTCCTCGGATGGCGCGGCCTGCTCTGGATCTAAGGCCGGAGCGGTTACAGGTGCAATTTCCTGAGTATGGTCCGATGACAGATTTAAGTCATGTTCATCATAGGGGTAGGGAGCGGCTGCCGTGGTCTCGAATCCGTCGAAGATCAAGTCTCCGCGGATGTCCGCGACATTGTTCAAGCTCCCAAATCTAACCTGATGGCCAGGGGCGTAGCTGTCGATTTGCTCCAGATGGCCAAGCGAGTTGGCCCGCAGTGCGAAGCCGCCGAACACGAAGATTTGTCCGGGGAGGAAGGTTTCCCTTTGGAAGGCATCGTTGTTGATGATCGAAGGAGCCATCAAAACCTTTTGGGGACGGCACAGTGGGACTCTCAATGAAAGCACCAATGTCGGTGTCAAAACCGGCGGATCTCCGGTAGGGGGTCCCGAACTGTGCGTCTAAGGTTGATGGTAACAGGAGACGGGGGACACAATGTTTACCCAGGTTCGGGCCCTCTCTATGGAGGTAACACCCTACTTCCTGCTTGATTGATCTTGATGAATATGAGTATTACAAGAGTTGATCTACCATGAGATTGTAATGGCTAAAACCCTAGAAGTCTAGCCTGTATGACTGTATTCGTTTTTGGACTAAGCCCTCCGGTTTATATAGACACCGGAGGGAACTAGGGTTGTACAAAGTCGGTTACAGAGAAAGGAATCTTCATATTTGGCCGCCAAGCTTGCCTTCCACGCCAAGGAGAGTCCTATCCGGACACGGGAGAGAGTCTTCGGTCTTGTATCTTCACAGCCCATTAGTCTGGCCCATGTCCAACAGGCTGACGCCTGAGGACCCCTTAGTCCAGGACTCCCTCAGCGGCCATGAGGCAGGAGGGCGCGCCCCCCACTGTTGTGGGCCCCTCGTAGCTCCACCGACCTACTTCTTTCGCTTATATATACTCTTATACCCTGAAAACATCCGGGGGGCCACGAAACCGCTTTTCCACCGCCGCAACCTTTTGTACACGTGAGATCCCATCTTGGGACCTTTTCCAGCAATCTGCCGGAGGGGGATTCGATCATGGAGGGCTTCTACATCAACACCATAGCCTCTCCGATGATGTGTGAGTAGTTTACCACAGACCTTCGGGTCCATAGTTATTAGCTAGATGGCTTCTTCTCTCTTTTTGGTTCTCAATACAAAGTTCTCCTCGATGTTCTTGGAGATCTATTCGATGTAATACTTTTTGCGGTGTGTTTGCCGAGATCCGATGAATTGTGGGTTTATGATCAAGATTATCTATGAACAATATTTGATTCTTCTCTGAATTCTTATATGCATGATTTGATATCTTCGCAAGTCTCTTCGAATTATCGGTTTAGTTTGGCCTACTAGATTGATCCTTCTTGCAATGGGAGAAGTGCTTAGCTTTGGGTTCAATCTTGCGGTGCTCGATCCCAGTGACAGAAAGGGAACTGACACGTATTGTATTGTTGCCATCGAGGATAAAAAGATGGGGTTTATATCATATTGCTTGAGTTTACCCCTCTACATCATGTCATCTTGCCTAATGCGTTACTCTGTTCTTATGAACTTAATACTCTAGATGCATGCTGGATAGCGGTCGATGTGTGGAGTAATAGTAGTAGATGCAGAATCGTTCCGGTCTACTTGACACGGACGTGATGCCTATGTTCATGATCATGCCTAGATAGTCTCACAACTATGCGCTTTTCTATCAATTGCTCGGCAGTAATTTGTTCACCCACCGTAATATATGCTATCTTGAGAGAAGCCACTAGTGAAACCTATGGCCCCCGGGTCTACTTTACATCATATAAGTTTCCAATCTATATTTCTAGTTTACTATTTATTTTGCAATCTTTACTCTTCAATCTATACAACAAAAATACCAAAAATATTTATCTTATTATCTTTTATCGAATCTCACTTTTGCAAGTGGCCGTGAAGGGATTGACAACCCCTTTATCGCGTTGGTTGCAAGGTTCTTGATTGTTTGTGCAGGTACTAGGCGATTTGCGTGTAGTCTCCTACTGGATTGATACCTTGGTTCTCAAAAACTGAGGGAAATACTTATGCTACTTTGCTGCATCACCCTTTCCTCTTCAAGGGAAAACCAACGCATGCTCAAGAGGTACCAAGAAGGATTTCTGGCGCCGTTGTCGGGGAGATCTACGCTCAAGTCAAGACATACCAAGTACCCATCACAAACTCTTATCCCTCACATTACATTATTTGCCATTTGCCTCTCGTTTTCCTCTCCCCCACTTCACAAGATTTGCCCTTTTCTTTCGCCCTTCTTTCGTTCGATCTTGTGTTACCATGTACCTTCTTTTTGCTTGCATCTTTGCTTGCTAAAATTTATGGATCCTCATCCACTCGCTAATCTCTTTAAGAGATCCAATTATGATGAACCTATTGCTAGTGAGTTTGAGTGCACTAGATTATCTTTATGAGGTTTTGCTTGAAATTTGTGAATCTAAAAATTGTGATGAAGTACTTTATGAAGCGATTCACGATAGATCTTTGAATAAAGAGCATGATTGCAATGATGATGTAAATTGTGCTAATAATATGCACAACCCTAAGCTTGGGGATGCTAGTTTTGCTATGTCCTCTACTTGTTAATGATCATGATTGGGGTGATAGTGCTTCTTATGATCTTTAAAATTTATTTAAGCCCCATGATGAATATGATATTGATAATAATGTTGCAATAATACTGAAAGTGGGTTTGTAAGAGTGTCAACTTTAGATCCCACATATTTGGATAATGTTCAATCTTATGAAGTTTTTGATAAAAGTGGGTTTGGAGAGGTCATGACTTTAGTTAATGATATTCCCACTATTTTGGAAGAGTGTCAACTTTGCATGCATGTGGATCATGTGGAGAAAATTTTATGTGAGAGCTATATTGTTGAATTTGAATATGATCCCACATGTAATTGTTATGAGAGAGGAAAATATGGCTGTAGAAATTTTCATGTTACTAAATTACCTCTCGTTATGTTGAGATTGTTATTGTTTCTCACTTCTTTCTTGCATATGCTAGTCTTTGCTTGCCTTGATAATTTATTTGCCTATAATATGCCTATGCATAGGAAGTATGTTAGACTTAGATGTGTTTTTCATATGCTATATGATGCTCTCTTTGTGCTTCAATTCTTGTCTTTCATGTGAGCATCATCGAAATTATCAATGCCTAGCTAAGGGCGTTAACGATAGCGCTTGTTGGGAGGCAACCAAATTTTATTTTTGTTCCTTGCTTTTTGTTCCCGTTTAGTAATAAATAATTCATCTAGCCTCTGTTTAGATGTGGTTTTATGTTTTAATTAGTGTTTGTGCCAAGTAGAACCTTTGGGAAGACTTGGGTGAAGTCTTTGTGATATTGCTGTAAAAAACAGAAACTTTAGCGCTCACGAGATTAGCTGCAATTTTTTACTGGAGAGTGCTTTTAGGTTGATTCTTCTTGAAGATGATCAGTAAATAAATTACTCACGTCCACCAATTTATTTCAGAATTTTTGGAGTTCCAGAAGTATACGTTTGATACAGATTACTACAGATTGTTATGTATTTGACAGATTCTATTTTTCGTGTGTTGTTTGCTTATTTTGATGAATCTATGGCTAGTATCGGGGGGTATGAACCATAGAGAAGTTGGAATACAGTAGGTTTAAAACCAATATAAATAAAGAATGAGTTCATTACAGTACCTTAAAGTGGTGGTTTGTTTTCTTACACTAACGGACCTCATGAGATTTTCTGTTTAAGTTTTGTGTTGTGAAGTTTTCAAGTTTTTGGGTAAAGATTTGATGGATTTTGGAATGAGGAGTGGCAAGAGACTAAGCTTGGGGATGCCCAAGGCACCCCAAGGTAAAATTCAAGGACAACCAAAAGCCTAAGTTTGGGGATGCCCCGGAAGGCATCCCCTCTTTCGTCTTCGTCTATGGGTAACTTTACTTGAGGCTATATTTTTATTCACCACATGATATATGTTTTGCTTGGAGCGTCTTGTATGATTTGAGTCTTTGCTTTTTAGTTTACCACAATCATCCTTGCTGTACACACCTTTTGGAGAGACACATATGAATCAGAATTTATTAGAATACTCTATGTGCTTCACTTATATCTTTTGAGCTAGATAATTTTGCTCTAGTGCTTCACTTATACCTTTTTAGAGCACGGTGGTGGTTTTATTTTATAGAAATTATTGATCTCTAATGCTTCACTTATATTATTTTGAGAGTCTTTTAGAACAGCATGGTAATTTGCTTTGGCTATAAAATTAGTCCTAATATGATAGGCATTCAAGATGGGTATAATAAAAACTTTCATATAGAGTGCATTAAATATTATGAGAAGTTTGATACTTGATAGTTGTTTTGAGATATAAAGATGGTTATGTTAGAGTCGTGCTAGTTGAGTAATTGTGGAATTGAGAAATACTTGTGTTGAGGTTTGCAAGTCTCGTAGCATGCACGTATGGTAAACGTTGTGTGACAAATTTGAAGCATGAGGTGTTCTTTGATTGCTTTCCTTATGAGTGGCGGTCGGGGATGAGCGATGGTCTTTTCCTACCAATCTATCCCCCTAGGAGCATGCGCGTAGTGCTTGGTTTTGATGAGTTGTAGATTTTTGCAATAAGTATGTGAGTTCTTTATGACTAATGTTGAGTCCATGGATTATACGCAATCTCACCCTTCCATCGTTGCTAGCCTCTTCGGTACCGTGCATTGCCCTTTCTCACCTCGAGAGTTGGTGCAAACTTTGCCGGTGCATCCAAACCCTGTGATATGATACGCTCTATCACACATAAGCCTCCTTATATCTTCCTCAAAACAGCCACCATACCTACCTATTATGGCATTTCCATAGCCATTCCGAGATATATTGCCATGCAACTTTCCACCGTTCTGTTTATTATGACACGCTCCATCATTGTCATATTGCTTTGCATGATCATGTAGTTGACATCGTATTTGTGGAAAAGCCACCTTCATAATTCTTTCATACATGTCACTCTTGATTCATTGCACATCCTGGTACGCCGCCGGAGGCATTCACATAGAGTCATATTTTGTTCTAAGTATCGAGTTGTAATTCTTGAGTTGTAAGTAAATAAAAGTGTGATGATTTTCATTATTAGAGCATTGTACCATGTGAGGAAAGGATGATGGAGACTATGATTCCCCCACAAGTCGGGTTGAGACTCCGGACGAAAAAAAGAGGCCAAAAAAAAGGAGAAGGCCCAAATAAAAAATGAGAGAAAAAGAGAGAAGGGGCAATGTTACTATCCTTTTTCCACACTTGTGCTTCAAAGTAGCACCATGATCTTCATGATAGAGAGTCTCTTATTTTGTCACTTTCATATACTAGTGGGAATTTTTCATTATAGAACTTGTCTTGTATATTCTAATGATGGGCTTCCTCAAAATGCCCTAGGTCTTCGTGAGCAAGCAAGTTGGATGCACACCCACTTAGTTTCTTTTGTTGAGCTTTCATATATTTATAGCTCTAGTGCATCCGTTGCATGGCAATCCCTACTCCTTGCATTGACATCAATTGATGGGAATCTCCATAGCCCGTTGATTAGCCGCGTCAATGTGAGAATTTCTCCTTTTTTGTCTTCTCACACAACCTCCATCATCATATTCTATTCCACCCATAGTGCTATGTCCATGGCTCGGGCTCATATATTGCGTGAAAGTTGAAAGAGTTTGAAAAGGCAAAGTATGAAACAATTGCTTGGCTTGTCATCGGGGTTGTGCACGATGGGAGCATTTTGTGTGATGAAAATGAAGCATGGACAAACCATATGATTTTGTAGGGATAAGCTTTCTTTGGCTATATTATTTTGATAAGACATAATTGCTTGGTTAGCATGCTTGAAGTATTATTATTTTTATGTCAATATTAAACTTTTGGATCTAAACATTCATGCCACAATAAAGAGAATTACATTGAAAATTATGTTAGGTAGCATTCCACATCAAAAATTCTATTTTTATCATTTACCTACTCGAGGATGAGCAGGAATTAAGCTTGGGGATGCTTGATACGTCTCCAACGTATCTATATTTTTTTATTGTTCCATGCTATTATATTATCTATTTTGGATGTTTAATGGGCTTTAATATACTCTTTTATATTATTTTTGGGACTAACCTATTAACCGAAGGCCCAGTGCAAATTGCTGTTTTTTGCCTATTTCAGTGTTTTGCACAAAAGGAATATCAAACGGAATCCAAATGGAACGAAACCTTCGCGAGGATCTTTCTTGGAACAAACGCAATCCAGGAGACTTGGAGTGGAAGTCAGAGACGCAACGAGGCGGCCACGAGGCAGGAGGGCGCGCCCCCCACCCTCATGGGCCCCTCGTAGCTCCACCGACCTACTTCTTTCGCCTATATATACTCTTATACCCTGAAAACATCCCGGGGGGGCACGAAACCACTTTTCCACTGCCGCAACCTTCTGTACCCGTGAGATCCCATCTTGGGGCCTTTTCCGGCGATCTACCGGAGGGGGATTCGATCACGGAGGGCTTCTACGTCAACACCATAGCCTCTCCGATGATGTGTGAGTAGTTTACCACAGACCTTCGGGTCCATGGTTATTAGCTAGATGGCTTCTTCTCTCTTTTTGGTTCTCAATACAAAGTTCTCCTCGATGTTCTTGGAGATCTATTCGATGTAATACTTTTTGCGGTGTGTTTGCCGAGATCCGATGAATTGTGGGTTTATGATCAAGATTATCTATGAACAATATTTGATTCTTCTCTGAATTCTTATATGCATGATTTGATATCTTTGCAAGTCTCTTCGAATTATCGGTTTAGTTTGGCCTACTAGATTGATCTTTCTTGCAAATGGGAGAAGTGCTTAGCTTTGGGTTCAATCTTGCGTTGCTCGATCCCAGTGACAGAAAGGGAACTGACACGTATTGTATGTAGCCATCGAGGATAAAAAGATGGGGTTTATATCATATTGCTTGAGTTTATCCCTCTACATCATGTCATCTTGCCTAATGCGTTACTTTGTTCTTATGAACTTAATACTCTAGATGCGTGCTGGATAGCGGTCGATGTGTGGAGTAATAGTAGTAGATGCAGAATCGTTTCGGTCTACTTGACACGGTCGTGATGCCTATGTTCATGATCATGCCTAGATATTCTCATAACTATGCGCTTTTCTATCAATTGCTCGGGAGTAATTTGTTCACCCACCGTAATATATGCTATCTTGAGAGAAGCCACTCGTGAAACCTATGGCCCCGGGGTCTACTTTACATCATATAAGTTTCCAATCTATATTTCTAGTTTACTATTTATTTTGCAATCTTTACTCTTCAATCTATACAACAAAAATACCAAAAATATTTATCTTATTATCTTTTATCTGATCTCACTTTTGCAAGTGGCCGTGAAGGGATTGACAACCCCTTTATCGCGTTGGTTGCAAGGTTCTTGATTGTTTGTGCAAGTACTAGGCGATTTGCGTGTAGACTCCTACTAGATTGATACCTTGGTTCTCAAAAACTGAGGGAAATACTTACGCTACTTTGTTGCATCACCCTTTCCTCTTCAAGGGAAAACCAACGCATGCTCAAGAGGTAGCTGTATGATGATACCAACGATCGAATCTCGGGCAAGTAACATACCGATGACAAAGGGAACAACGTATGTTGTTGTGCGGTTTGACCGATAAAGATCTTCATAGAATATGTGGGAGCCAATATGAGCATCCATGTTCCGCTATTGGTTATTGACCGGAGATGTGTCTCGGTCATGTCTACATAGTTCTCGAACCCATAGGGTCTGCACGCTTAACGTTCGATGACGATTCACATTATGAGTTTATGTGATTTGATGTACCGAAGGTTGTTCAAAGTCCCGGATGAGATCACGGACATGACGAGGAGTCTTGAAATTGTCGAGACATAAAGATTCATATATTGGAAGGCTACATTCGGACACCGGGATGGTTCGGGTCGTTTCTGATAAGTTTCGGAGTACCGGGGGTTACCGGAACCCCACCGGGAAGTTATTGGGCCTCATGGGCCTAGTGGTGGAAGAAAGGAGGCAGGCCAAGGTGTGGCGCCCCCCCTAGCCCAAACCGAATAGTACTAGGGCTAGGGGGCCGGTCCCCCCCTTTCCTTCTCTTCTTCCTCTCCTTCCTTCTTCTCCTACTTGGACTAGGAAAGGGGGAAACCTACTCCTACTAGGAGTAGGAATCCCCCCCTTGGGCGCGCCCCTTGTGGCCGGCCCTCCTCCTCCTCCCCTCCTTTATATACGGGGGAGGAGGGCACCCCATAGACACACAAGTTGATCTCTAGCTGTGTGCGGTGCCCCCTCCACGGTATTCCACCTCAGTCATATTGTCGTAGTGCTTAGGCGAAGCCCTGCGTCGGTAACTTCATCCTCACCGTCACCACGCCGTCGTGCTGACGAAACTCTCCCTCGGCCTCAGCTGGATCTAGAGTTCGAGGGACGTCACCGAGCTGAACGTGTGCAGATCGCGGAGGTGTCGTGCATTAGGTACTTGATCGGTTGGATCGCGAAGACGTTCGACTACATCAACCGCGTTACTAAACACCTCCGCTTCCGGTCTACGAGGGTACGTGGACACACTCTCCCCGCTCGTTGCTATGCTTCTCCTAGATAGATCTTGCATGATCGTAGTAAATTTTTGAAATACTACGTTCCCCAACAGAAATACTACCCTCGAAGACTGTCACGACCCCCTATACTTGTGGGTTATCACCTGCCAGAGCCGCCGTTCCAGGCGGATGGAGGCCAGCTTGCCGGCCAGCTCGCTCGGGGTCTCCAACGATGAGGACGACACCACGATGGAGACAGGCTCCGACAACACCGCACCGGCTCCTGCGCTTCCTGTGCACGCCAGCTTCACCATGGCGCGGACGCACTACAATGCCACCATGACGGAGTAGCAGGATGTGATGGCGCCTTTGTCGGCGTTCCAGTAGGAGTAGGAGGAACAGCGGTACAACCTGTTCTACCTGTTCCTCGTGGAGCAGCATCGGATGGCGGAGGAGAAGATCCACGGCGTGCGTGCGAGCGAGCCGTGCCGGCCGTGGCCGCGGCGAACCCCAACTTCGTCGTGGAGCAGCATGCTATCTATGAGAGTAACATAGGTAGTAACATACATGCCACATAAACAAAAAAAGATGATGTGACAAGTAATTAATGAGGAGAGAGACAAATAAAATAGTAACAATCCACTTTGGGGTCAAACAGAAAACCGAATAAGGAATAGCTCAAGAATCAAAGTCAAACCCGAAACCTGTTATCCAAATTACCCGATGATTTAATGATTTAGTAAATATCGTGTTTGATTTTGAGGTTCGTGTTCAATGTACTGCAAATATAGTACTATTTCCGTCCTGGTTTATTGGTCCTCATTGTTTTTTGTGTCTAATTTTGACCATACATTTAACTAACAAAATGTTCATGCATGTCATAAAAATTTATATCATTGGAATCTATGTTCAAATACGAATCCAACGATATAATTTTTGTTGACATGCATTAATATTTTGTTAGTTAAATATTTGGTCAAAATTTGACACGAATTACAATAGAGACCAATAAACCAGGACGGAGGTAATACTATTCACGGGTGATTCTACATTTAAGTTGTGGGTTAGCTGACCCTAGATGTTTCTGATTACACCCTTATCTTTATGCACATTCATACCTAGAAAAAAGGACAGTTAAGATAGTGTAGTGTGCTTGAACCCCAAAAAGTCACTTTCGAGGACGAGCCCTAGTGTGCCTTATATTTTGAATATTGCCAAAATGCTATTTTGAGGTTTTAAAAGATCCTGAAAAAATCAACATGTTTATATGGATGTATATTACATATGTGCAAATTTTTATGCTGAAATAAATACCCATGAGAGTTATACAAATATGACAAAATCATGATTTTGGAAACATGAACAGTGCATGTATTAATCTCTATTTAGAAATCATCATTTTGTCATTTTTTTGCATATCTCACATGTTAAATTATTTCATCACCAAACTTTACACATATGTAATATACATCCATATGATCATGTAGAGTTCTTTTCGGATTTTGTTTGAAACTTTGAATGTGATTTTTTGAACTTTTAAAAATAAGGTCCTCCAACGCAGCTGGGCTCTAGAAATCCACTCTGGCATGAACCAGCATCATTTTGGTGCCGGCATCGCCACTATACCCAATCATACCGTTCGGAAAAGGTTTGATCTTAACAAACCACTTCACATATTTCTCTTGAGAGAGGCGGATTGGTGTATTATACATATACATGAAAGAAAGCGATATGCAAACATTGTAGCAACAGTTGAAAGGCACTGTTTGGGTTGAGCAACTAAGTACAACATTGTATTGAATCGTTTGGGGATCTACAAAGTTAATCTGGTTATTAAGTAGAAAAGGAGTACAGTACATATGAACAACCGTATGGGGTATTGGGGTGTGCCAGCTAAGCAAGTGAAGCACGCGTTCTGCTCGTCCCTCTCTGCTTTTGCTGACCCTTTTCCTTTAGTTCTTTCGTATCTTCTTCCACAGATCTCTTCAAGTTAGACCGGACGGTCCACGGGCACCACTCAGTTGTGAGAGTGATTTCGTTCCTTTTGATCTTGCAGTACAACACTCCTACCATGGGATTAGGGTCTCCTTTAATTGGGATGTGGGACGGTGTGATCCTCGCCTTTGGTTTGCGGCAAATTTGACAAATTTGACCTGTGGACGAAATCAAATCACAGAATGAACTGCCCGTGAAACTATTTCACGTGGCTGACCTTTTTGTGTGACGCCCGACACGAAGGCGTCACACTACACTGTGCAACGCCTCACAGATAGGCGCTACATGCCTGGCCAGCGTTGCACCCCAGACTGCCTAAAAATTGCTAAGTCATTTTGCATAGCCTAAGAGCTACGCGCTGCACTGTATAGTGTGGCGCCTAGCTCCCAGGCGCTGCACTAGTGGTTGCACTACAAAATAAAGCAATCACTAGTGCAACGCCTATAAGCTAGGCGCTACACTGTATAGTGTGACGCCTAGCTCTCAGGCGTTGCACACTGACTTAGTAATTTTCGGATCACACGGGTACGACGCTGGTCAGGCGTGTAGCGCCTATCTGTGAGGCGTTGCACAGTGTAGTATGGCGCCTTCGTGTCGGGCGTCACACAAAAAGTCAGCCGCGTGAAATAGTTTCACGGGCAATTCATTCTGTGATTTAATTTCGTTCATAGGTCAAATTTGTCATTTTTGCTTTGGTTTGCTTTTCTTCTTTGCCTCGGAATCCCCCGACTGGGCACCTGCTTTGGGCTTTGAGATGCGGTCCGAACCATGGATGGATGGGGTCTGCTGCCGCTGTAGCGATTGTTGCAGGGCCCGCGTCAGATCAGATCAAGAGAAGAAAAGGGGGAGTCACCTCACCTGTGACGGGGACACTGTTGCGTGCGCTTTGGACCATGCCGCTGCCGTGCTCCATCATGTGATGTGTACGTTGTAGTTGTACTACTGCCGTGCAAAGTTTGATCCGGTGTGTGCGCGTATCTGTGGCACACGTACCGGGCTGCCACGCTGAGCAGACGAACCAACAAAACGGGTGGGTTCTAATTTGTCCTTTTTGCTGAACGCTGCTCGTATGTTTAAATGATTTAAAATTTAAAAATCATCTTACGCATCAAATTATCTACTATGAAAAAAATGAATTTTTTTTACCAGGTGTAGATGAGTCTAGTCTCAGAAATAGATATTCATATGAATATGGTATTTCATCCATACGGTGGATTGTAAGGATCAAATCAAGTTTGAGGAAAAAATATATTTGATCATTAGTGGTATAATAAAAGCTTAATTACACATTTAATATGGTCTAACGTTAACCAGCCATGCTCATTCAGATTTATTACATATTTTGTCTGTTCTTGTGGATCAAATAGCCAAAATAACTAAATTTATGGGCGTGTTTGATTGCCCGCATGCAGCCTAACCAGGCCCACGCGGAATGTGCGCGGCCTGTTTGGTTGCCTGGGCTGCATGCGGTTTGAGGCCCACACGGACCTTAAAGCAGCCCGCAGCCTCGCCCGGCGGAAACTGCCGAATTGGCAGTTTCTCGCGAGCCTGGCCGCGCGTGGCCACGCGTGCGAGGCAGTTGCACGCCTTGGGCAGCGCGGGAGACGGAGGCGACGTCTCATTACTCTCCCCCCACTCTACTGTCACCGCCCAGACGCACTGTTCCCACCGCTCTCTCTCTTTCCCTCACCGCCCCTCCCTCTCCTTTCCTCCGATGGCTCCGCCACGCCCACCGCTGCGCCGCCCTCTGACCCCCGTCGACCAGCGCATCGCCGGCATCCAGGAGCGCTGGCTGGCCGGGTTTCAGAACTCGGGCAGCGACCTGGCGTCGGCGCTGCGCGCGCCGTCCCCCATCTGCTGCCGGCCACCACGAGCGCCGGACAATGCGGTGCCGGCCGCTCCTGCTCCGCCGCCGATTCCGGACCTCGTGGTCCTGGGCTCGGCGCCGGCCGTCGACGGAGCCGCACCTTCTTGGGACCCCATTGGCCACGGGGGTTTTCTTGACCCCCGTCCAAGGGTTTTCTCCGGTCGGCGGGCCGTCCTTCTCGACCTCCGGCGTGGCGTTGAGCAAGGGGCTGAGGCCGCAGACCGTCGCCGGGGCCGGCTCCTCCTCTGGTCCGCCCCCTCTCTCCTTCCCGCCGGGGTTTTCACCCCGGCCTCGGTTCGTCGCGGCTGCGCGTGCTCCGGTGAGTCAAACCCCTCAATCCTTGCTCCTAGATGTAGATTAGATGTTTATTTCTTAGGCATGTTGTAGTAGTTAGTGGATTTGATAGGATTAGATAGGATTACAGCAGATCCGATTGGATGCGATCCCAATCGAATCCAATCAGACCGATCTGTTCTTATTTTGTACAGTGTGTGTGCTAGGATAATTTTTCTTGTGCTACTGCTTGTGTGTCCTATGATTTGTGTTCATGCTAGTAGGTGTGTTCATGCTAGAATCATGTTCATATTGAGTGATGAATGTTATACTGATGGCATGTTCATATTGAGTGATGAATGCTAGAATCATGTTGACTGATGGCATGTTCATGTTCTAGATAGGATCATGTTCATGTTTCATGTTGCTAACATACATGTTCTAGCTAAGGTTTGTGTTGAATGTTATACGTGCATGTAGTAGGAGCATTTTAGGATGGTGCCAAATCTGCATGGCTGCACATGGGTGCTATTGGCACTTGGTGTTGCTATTTTTAGATGTTACCATGTTTAGGATAGTGCAGTGTTGAGTGCCAGTTGCATTAAAGAAGATGGCACTGATCAGTGGACTTGCCCAACAGCAAGTCAACTGATCAGTGGCATTTGTCCAACAGCAAGTGTCATTGATAAGTGGCATTTGCCCTGCCCTTAGGCAAATGCCACTTATCAATGACACTTGCTGTTGGGCAAAATGCCACTTATCAATGGCACTTGCTGTTGGGCAAGTCCACTGATCAGTGCCACTGATCAGTGGACTTGCCCAACAGCAAGTGCCATTGATAAGTAGCATTTCCTCAAAGAGTTTGTGGACTGATCAGTGTCATTTGCTTTTGGGCAAATGTCCCTGATTAGTGCCATTTTGCAAAAAGTTTGTGCACTAATACTTGTCATCTTACCTGACAAGATACTGACTACTGGGATGTGCCGAGAGGAGGAGCTCAGGTGGTGACCGGAGCTGAGCGCGCCGAGGATTTCATCCTCACGAACAGGTGGCTCGGGAAGGTGGACCTGCCGGGCAGGATCGTCTTCATGAGCGTGCCTCGTTCAAGGGGACGATCTTCGAGGCAGGGCCACGAGGAGGGGGCCAGGGAGCCGATGCGCTTCTACCAGCAGATCAAGGACAACGAGGACCTCGCCATGCTCGTCGTGCCTCCCAAGTTCGTGGAGGTGATGAACACCTGGCTGGTCATCAAGCGGCTCCCGCGCGTCGTTAGGCTGTCGGCGAACAAGCGGTGCGTGTTCTGGGTGCAGGTGCAGAACTTCGAGGGGCACATGGTGCTTGGCCGGGGCTGGAACTACTTCTGCCGCCGCCACCGGATCGTCCCCGGTGACCTCGTCGTTGTGCGCATCTTCGGACTCGGACTGAAGGTTCAGATCTACAACCACGACTCCTCGGTGATGTGCAGGTTTCGTTGCACCAGGCACAATTGCGTTGGTAACATCGAGCAGGCTATGTAGTTAACTTAAGCAAGGTGTTAGTGAAGAATTTTTATGGTGTGTGGCGAGACTTGTGCTGGAACTTGTTCATATTTTGGCCAGGAGCAGCACCCTGGCATGGAGCAGGGAAGGAGGATGCCCCTGCTTTTAATCTAGACTTATGCTATGTAATTAAATAGTTTGTTGTCTTTTCCTTGCTTGCTGTGTTAAGTTTGCTGTCATTACATTGCTTGCTTTGTTTGATCTTGATGTTCTGCTGTTGCTGTTGTGCTGATCATGTGGTGGTAAGGCCACCACATTGGAATGGGGTGAGCAGAACACAAACGTTGTTTGCAACCAAACAGCTGAAGTTTGCATCTGCTCACACCCTAAGCACAAAAACATCAACCAAACAGCAGGGGGTTAATGCCTCTCCATGCGATGCAGGCAACCAAACAGGTTACATCTACTGCATATGAGGCTGCATTTTATCAACCAGGCTGGCTGGAGATGGACATGTAATACAACTACTATTACAAACTGCAACCAAATACGACCTATGTGTTTTGAATTCACTATGGCGCGACCGGGCATCTGCTTCTTGCGCGACGCTTCATCGTGGAGCTGACTCAAGCTTGCCTCCTTGATCCGTGCGTGCGCTCGTGACCAAAGAGCTCGTCGCGCCATAGCAAACCGGTATGTACTGTATTTCCTAATTCTCTATTTCACTCATTCTAGTGTTATTCTTACTCATTTCTTTTCAAAATCATTGAATAAAAAAAAGCCCTTCTTTTGCTCACTCGGGGATGTATGAACTACTCCCTTCCTCTACGAATACGTGTACTTCTAACTTTTATCTTAAGTCAAAGTATTAAAATTTTAATCAACTTTATAGAAAAGGGTAGCATCAATTATGGCACTACATTAGTATTACTAAATCCGTTTTAAAATATACTTTCATAATATATCAATTTGATGTCATATTATGTTATTTCTCTTTTCTATAAAATTGGTCAAAATTTTAAAACTTTAACTTAGGATAAAAAGCTAGAAGTACACTTATTCATGAACAGAGGGAGTAGGTCTTAACGCCAACGAACTAGGATGAAGGGGAGTAGGTCTTAACGCCAACGAACTAGGATGAATTCAAAATCTGTTTTCTCGGACTTTTCCAAGCACAAAATACCTTCTTGTATTTGCACTCTCAAATGAGAGTGGAATAAACTGGAATTTCATATAATATTTTAATAGAATTTCTTGTAATGATCAATGCATTTATTATTCTATATTATCCGCTTGTGTAGAATACTAGCAAGAGAACATCCCTCCTTTTTATGCAATTGAAATGGTATTGACAAATAAAAAATAAATATCTTATTACGGCTATTTACGCATTTTAAGAAAAACAATCTGTTTGTATTCATCAAATATACAAAGTACATCAAACCGAAGAAACAATGAGCGATATCCACAGGCAATTTAATGTACGATCGCTCGCAAGAACCCACTGCTCTGATGATAAGACCCATTGAATGGACGTAAAGACTTGCTCATGAACTCTTTTGCTTCTTTAGCGCCAGATGGACCAGACGACCAAGATCACGATGGAATTCATAAATCTTTTCCTGAAGCCTTCAAGCTTAAAGCATCCATAGCTGGGCGTCTCAAATTTATCTCAAATAGTTAGATGGAAATTGCGAAGACGGACGCGCGGCTGCTCCGCGGGAAGAACGCCAATGTGATTTGGATTGCCATTGAGCAGTCCGAGCGCGAGGCGGCGGAGGCAGCGGCTCGGCTCGCGAAGCTCAAGTGGCAATAGGACAGGGTCGTCTGATGGTTGAAAGGGCTCATCATCCTCTTCGACAGGTCCTCCTCATCCGACGACTACGACTCCTCGTCCGACCACTCGGGCGATCCTCCACCAGCCGCCAACGCCTACAGCGTTCGAAAGGGCAAAGGGGCGGCGAGGAAGTGGTGAAACTCCGCCGTCTCCGTCTTTTATTCAAGTTTTTATAGTAATCTAGTTTAAACTTGTCTATTATTTATGTGAATTATTTGAACTTTAACGATCTTTTGGAGATCCGTTGGTGATCTTTTTGGTGATTGAAATGTCCACTTCTATGTCCGGTTCTATGTATGTTTGATGATCTACGTTGTTCAGTTTTACGTTGAATGCTTTAGTAATATAGAATACCGGATATAAGATACACGAACATGGACAACAAGATTTGATGAGTGTTCTGTCAGTGCCCACGAACGCACCCGGGCATGTCCGCGGGCGTTCAAGGGCCTGGATTTTGGGGTTACGGCTGTAGATGCTCTTAGACCTTGCAGACGACCACGGTTTCATATCCACCAGCCCAGTTCAGTTTGGTTAAATATATGTGACTAAGCATTGCAATTATACTTTATCTACACCAGCCAATTATTGTGGGGCTTAGGCCAACTCCACCGCGCGATCCTATCCTGTCCGGCCCCGTCCGTTTGGGATAAAACGGACAAACGAGGCGGCCCAGCGCGCGACGGCTCGGACCCATCTGGTCCGTTTTGTGACCAGGCCGACCCATTTCGAGCGCAAACTTGCGCCGGGTTTAGGTCGCGGCAGACACCAAACGGACGCGCGCCTCGTCCGCGTCGGGGTCGCGTGACAGGCGGCCACCTACCTCCCACCCGCCCACATCAATGTGCACGCGCGGGCGGCCCCGCCTGTCATCCGCCCAGGCGAGGGGTCGCGGTCCTTCTTAAATGGGAACCGTGGACCGGTCGTTGTCCACACTGCCCCACGCCACCCCGCGGCCTCCTCGAACCCGACAACCCCACTCCCAAACCCTAGCCAAGAACTCGCCGGCCGGCCGCCCGCAGCCATGGGGCTATGGAACTACGGCCGCAAAGGTAAGCACGACCGCGAGGCTGGTTCCTAGTCGGGACGCCAC
Source organism: Aegilops tauschii subsp. strangulata (assembly GCF_002575655.3). Lineage (NCBI taxonomy): Eukaryota > Viridiplantae > Streptophyta > Magnoliopsida > Poales > Poaceae > Aegilops > Aegilops tauschii. The sequence continues at coordinate 205,387,662 of NC_053036.3, read as the reverse complement.
CGCGGCTCGGTGAAGAAGGAAGAGCCCGCGTCGCCATCGCCACCACGTCGGGCCTCCGCGCCGCCCGCGTTCTCCATCGCGCCCACGGCCGCCGGCGAGCGCGACCGGCACTACATCGAGGCGGCCGTCTGCCGCCGTTATTGGGAGACGAGGACGCCGCTACCCTGGAGCGACGTCCACCTTCCCAATAACTGGCACCTGTCGGCCGACCGCGTGCCGATCCGGCCCGTCCCGCAGAACGGCCGTGCGCGCCGCCAGGAGATCCAGCGCCGCCGCCGCCTCCTCCCGGACGACCACTACTACGACGAGAGGTACGCCCCTGACTCGCCATTGTGGGACACTTGGCTCCGCGATGAGCACGACGTGCGGCAGGCGTCGTTCTTCGCCGGCACGTCGAGGGGGCCGCGGCGGCCACGTGAGCACCGAGCGGCTCCCCAGGCGCGCGGGCGTACGCGGGTGCGCGGCCTGACGCCCACGCCGTCGCCGTCGCCATCTCCATCGCCACCCCAACATCCTCGCATGACGGCGGAGGAGGAGGCCCGGCTCATGGCGCGTGTGCTGGAGGACTCCATGCACACGCACGACGAGCGCCAATGGGAGGGCCTTGAGGAGATGACGGCCCTCTCCGCGGCCGGCGACGTCGCCATCCCCGAGTTGGAGATGGTGCCAAAGGAGGAGGTGGTGGAGGAGCCGCCAGTGGCCGCGTTCCACCCTGACCTGGTGGGCCAGGGGTGGAGCTGGTCGTGCTCCGCTGAGCAGATGGCGGCCGCCCTGGGGGCCGTGAACTGGTGCCCCACCTCGGGAGGAGGTGGTGCAGGCACCGGCCACCTTCCAGCCCGCCGCCCCCATCCATCACGGACCGCCGGCCCACCTGTGTACGTCGCCGGACTACGTCGACCTCGTCAGCGACGACGACGACACCGGCGGCCAGTGAAGACGGTCACGGCCACGGCATCGACGGGCGCGGCGGGAGCGCGCGGGAGGCTTTTTTTTTGTTTTAAGTTAATTATGAAACTGGGCCGTTTAAGTGGACTGAAAAACTGGACCGTTTTGTGACCGTAACCCTTATATATATGTTTTATGTTTTTTTAACTGCGTTTATTTACTTTTTTAATCATTTCATGTAAGTTTTTATATTTTTTTATTCACGTGCACCCCGGACAGGTTTTGGGGTGCGGCCGCGTGTTGGGCGCACCCACGACCCATCGGACAAACGCGGACATGGGCGAACCCATCGGCGCCTCAAAGGGACAAAATCCGATCAAATCGGACGTCCGTTTGGGATCGCGCGGTGGAATTGGCCTTATGCCGTTGTCCAGCAACCATGCAATTATGCAAATGACAGGAATCCCATGCTGATGTCGTTCGGGAGATGACGCTGACGCTGATATATCCTCCCCGAGCACTGACACTGTGACATTAAAAACCAGTCCTGCGAATCTAGTGCCAGCAGAAGTAGATACATACACTACAGGTACAGGAGCAACTGAATTGCAGAGGAGCCATTTTTTTGGTTCTTTAACAAGTGCAAGAGTACACAAATGTCAAGTGGGCACTGCAATGCCGGGGCCATGAACGGATGGATCCCAAGTGCAAATAGAAAAGAGGAAGGAGGAGAGGCATCGCATCGGGTTGAGGTTGAGGAAGACGTCGCACGAGGCCAGGGTCCGTGCTTGTCTGCCCGCGCTCCGATGCGCCTTGCTCTATCAGGATTCTCTCGCCCGATCGATCTGCGTGTGCTTGCTCTAGCTCGGTAGGAGCGTGTTTGGTAGCCGCACAGAGACAGAGGTCAATCAGGCTCGCGTAGGATGAAAGTAAGCTGTTTGGTTGTCTATGATCACTGTTTGGGTTGTACGCACGACATTTAAAGCACCTTCCAGCCAGGTTAGAGCACCTTCCATCCAGGTTAGCTAGGAACGTCCAAATAGACAGTTTTTTCACAACTAGTCCCACGGGGTGCACGTGGGCGGTGGCGGCTACACGCGAGGGGCCACGTTCAAGAAGTCGTGTTGTTTCCTGAAGCACCGATAATAATTACCCTCACCGCTCTGACACACACCGTGGCAGTGGTGATCAGCGGATCGGAGAACAGCAAAGCGACCAACGGCCTCCATCACCGACATCATCAACATCAACAACATCACCTCGGCAATGGCGGTAAGCCCTATTTTCACCTCCTCACTTACTATTTCACATTCGATCCGCGTTTAGATTCAATCCGCGTAATCCATCAGCGTTCTAGGGGAATGGGGAATCGGGGTAAATAGCCAAAGGGACATAGGATTGATAAAATTTCTTCATGAGTACTAAGTAGCGATGGATTTTAGGGTTCCGATCCGTATTGAGCACAAGGAGAATGGGGATCGGGGTTAATCTTACACAAATAGCTTCAAACCCTAGCCCCAGCGACCCTCGAAGCGCTTGGAGCGGCGGGGACCCTTGGCCTTGTTCTTGTCCTCCGGCTGGACCACCGTCTCGTCGTCCTCATCGTCGTCTAGATCGATCGACAAAGTACGGTGGCCTCGCTCGGCGCCCTAACCACCACCTCCACCGCTTCTTCCTCCTCCTACTCCAGAGCGATGACCTCCGGTGCCACCAACGTTCTATTCTAGAAAGCTGCAACACAATGGTCTTGAGGAGCCCTGTACTCTATGTACTTGGCCACCTTGCCCTCTATCCAGCATCGCCGGAGTCGGCCTGATTCATGGCCAAGTGCAGGATGTTGACAGGCATAGCGTCCTTCACTGGGTCAGGAATCAGCGTCTTCAACTCCTTCGCGTCGCCTTCTTGACCACAACGTCAACCTCCGTGTGCATGTCTACGATGCTACTGAAGTTGAAGCACACTTCCATGGTGTTCTTGAACTTGATACGATCACCGAGCAAGCACCCAGTGAAGAAAGCCCTACATCCAATGCTCCTGAAGGAAATATGCCCTAGAGGCAATAATCAAGTTGTTATTTAAATTTCCTTATATCATGGTAAATGTTTATTATTCATGATAGAATTGAATTAACTGGAAACTTAGTACATATGTGAATACATAGACAAAACAGAGTGTCCCTAGTATGCCTCTACTTGACTAGGTCGTTAATCAAAGATGGTTAAGTTTCCTGACCATAGACATGTGTTGTCATTTGATGAACGGGATCACATCATTAGAGAATGATGTGATGGACAAGACCCATCCGTTAGCTTAGCATTATGATCATTTAGTTTTATTGCTATTGCTTTCTTCATGACTTATACATATTCCTCTGACTATGAGATTATGCAACTCCCGAATACCGGAGGAACACCTTGTGTGCTATCAAACGTCACAACATAACTAGGTGATTATAAAGATACTCTACAGGTGTCTCTGAAGGTGTTTGTTGGGTTGGCATAGATCAAGATTAGGATTTGTCACTCCGTGTATCGGAGAGGTATCTCTGGGCCCCCTCGGTAATGCACATCACTATAAGCCTTGCAAGCAATGTGACAAATGAGTTAGTTGCGGGATGATGCATTACAGAACGAGTAAAGAGACTTGCCGGTAACGAGATTGAACTAGGTATGATGATACCGACGACCGAATCTCGGGCAAGTAACATACCGATGACAAAGGGAATGACATATGTTGTTATGCGGTTTGACCGATAAAGATCTTCGTAGAATATGTAGGAGCCAATATGAGAATCTAGGTTCCGCTATTGGTTATTGACTGGAGATGTGTCTCGGCCATGTCTACATAGTTCTCGAACCCGTAGGGTCCGCCCGCTTAACGTTCGATGACGATTTGTATTATGAGTTGTGTGTTTTGGTGACCGAAGTTTGTTCGTAGTCCCGGATGAGATCACGGACATGACGAGGAGTCTCGAAATGGTCGAGAGGTAAAGATTGATATATTGGAAGGTTATATACAGACATCGGAATGGTTTCGATAAGGTTCGGGGATTTTTCGGAGTACCGGGAGGCTATCGGACCCCCCCCCCCCCCGGGAAAGTTATTGGGCCTAATGGGCCATAGTGGAGGAGAGGAGGCAGGCCACAGGACGTGGGGCGCGCCCCCTTGCCCCAATCCGAATTGGACAAGGGGAGGGGGCGCGGCCCCCCTCTTTCCTTCTCCCTCTCCCTCTCCCTCCTTTCCCCTTTCCCCCTCTCCGCTGGAAGGAAAGGGGGGTGAATCCTACTAGGTTTGGCTAGTAGGACTCACCCCCCTTGGCGCGCCTCCCCATTGGCGGCCTCCTCCTCCCCCCTCCTTTATATACGTAGGTAGGGGGCACCCCAAAGCACAACAGACAATCTCTTAGCCGTGTGCGGTGCCCCCCTCCACAGTTTAACACCTCGGTCATATCGTCATAGTGCTTAGGCAAAGCCCTGCGCTGGTAACTTCATCATCATCGTCGCCACGCCGTCGTGCTGACGGAACTCTCCCTCGAACATCTACTGGATCAAGAGCTCGAGGGACGTCACTGTGCTGAACGTGTGCTGAACACGAAGGTGCCGTACGTTCGGTACTTGGATCAGTTGGATCATGAAGACGTTCAACTACATCAACCGCGTTACTAAACGCTTCCGCTTTCGGTCTACGAGGGTACACGGACACACTCTCCTATCTCGTTGCTATGAATCTCCTAGATAGATCTTGCGTGATCGTAGGATTTTTTTTGAAATACTGCGTTCCCCAACAGTGGCATCCGAGCCATGTCTATGCGTAGATGTTATATCACGAGTAGAACACAATGAGTTGTGGGCGATAATAGTCATAGTGCTTACCACCAACGTCTTACTTTGATTCGGCGGTATTGTTGGATGAAGCGGCCCGGACCGACATTACATGACCGCGTTCATGAGACTGGTTCTACCGACATGCTTCGCGGCTGGCGGGTGTCTGTTTCTCCAACTTTAGTTGAATCGAGTGTGACTACGGCCGGTCCTTGTTGAAGGTTAAAATAGTGCACTTGATGAAAAATCGTTGTGGTTTTGATGCGTAGGTAGGAACGGTTCTTGCTAGAAGCCCGTAGCAGCCACTTAAAACTTGCAACAACAAAGTAGAGGACGTCTAACTTGTTTTGCAGGGCATGTTGTGATGTGATATGGTCAAGACGTGATGAGATATAAATTGTTGTATGAGATGGTCATGTTTTGTAGAAGTTATCGGCAACTGACAGGAGCCTTATGGTTGTCGCTTTATTGTATGAAATGCAAACGCCATGTAATTGCTTTACTTTATCACTAAGCTGTAGCGATAGTCGTAGAAGCAATAGTTGGCGAGACGACAACGATGCTACGATGGAGATCAAGGTGTCAAGTCGTTGACTATGGAGATCATGACGGAGCTTTGGAGATGGAGATCAAAGGCACAAGATGATGATGGCCATATCATGTCACATATTTTGATTGCATGTGATGGTTATCTTTTATGCATCTTATTTTGCTTAGTACGTTGGTAGCATTATAAGATGATCCCTCACTAAATTTCAAGGTATAAGTGTTCTCCCTGATTATGCACCGTTGCTACAGTTCGTCGTGCCGAGACACCACGTGATGATCGGGTGTGATAAGCTCTACATTCACATACAACGGGTGCAAGCCAGTTTTGCACATGCAGAATACTCGGGTTAAACTTGACGAGCCTAGCATATGCAGATATGGCCTCGGAACACTGAGACCGAAAGGTCGAACGTGAATCATATAGTAGATATGATCAACATAGTGATGTTCACCATTGAAAACTACTCCATCTCACGTGATGATCGGACATGGTTTAGTTGATTTGGATCACGTGATCATTTAGATGACTAGAGGGATGTCTATCTAAGTAGGAGTTCTTATGTAATATGATTAATTGAACTTTAATTTATCATGAACTTAGTACCTGATAGTTTTTGCATGTCTACGTTGTTGTAGATCAATGGCCCGTGCTACCGTTCCCTTGAATTTTAATGCGTTCCTAGAGAAAGCTAAGTTGAAAGATGATGGTAGCAACTACACAGACTGGGTCCGTAACTTGAGGGTTATCCTCATTTCTGCACAGAAGAATTACGTCCTGGAGCACTGCTAGGTGCAAGACCCGCTGCAGGAGCAACTCCGGACTTTATGAACATCTGGCAGAGCAAAGCTGATGACTACTCGATAGTTCAGTGTGCCATGCTTTACGGCTTAGAATCGGGACATCAAAGACGTTTTGAACGTCATGGAGCATATAAGATGTTCCAGGAATTGAAGTTAATATTTCAAGCAAATGCCCGCATTGAGAGATATGAAGTCTCCAATAAGTTATATAGCTGCAAAATGGAGGAGAATAGTTCTGTCAGTGAACATATACTCAGAATGTCTGGGTACCATAACCACTTGACTCAACTGGGAGTTAATCTTCCTGATGATAGTGTCATTGACAGAGTTCTTCAATCACTGCCACCAAGCTATAAAAGCTTCGTGATGAACTATATATAATATGCAAGGGATGGATAAGACAATTCCCAAGCTCTTCGCAATGCTAAAGGCCGCGGAGGTAGAAATCAAGAAGGACCATCAAGTGTTGATGGTTAACAAGACCACTAGTTTCAAGAAATAGGGCAAACGGAAGAAGGGGAACTTCAAGAAGAATGGCAAGCAAGTTGCTGCTCAAGTGAAGAAGCCCAAGTATGGACCTAAGCCTGAGACTGAGTGCTTCTACTGCAAAGGGACTGGTCACTGAAAGCGGAACTGCCCCAAGTATTTGGCGGATAAGAAGGATGGCAAAGTGAAAGGTATATTTGATATACATGTTATTAATTTGTACCTTACTAATGCTTGTAGTAGCGCCTGGGTATTTGATACTGGTTTTGTTTCTCATATTTGCAACTTAAAACAGGGGATACGGAATAATCGAAGATTGGCTAAGGACGAGGTGACGATGCGCGTGGGAAATGGTTCCAAAGTCGATGTGATCACCGTCGGCACGCTACCTCTATATCTACCTTCGGGATTAGTTTTAGACCTGAATAATTGTTATTTGGTGCCAGCGTTAAGCATGAACATTATATCTGGATCTTGTTTGATGCGAGACGGTTATTCATTTAAATCAGAGAATAATGATTGTTTTATTTTTATGAATAATATCTTTTATGGTCATGCACCCTTGATGAGTGGTCTATTTTTGTTGAATCTCGATTGTAGTGATACACATATTCATAATATTGAAGCCAAAAGATGCAAGGTTACTAATGATAGTGCAACTTATTTGTGGCACTGCCATTTAGGTCATATTAAACGCATGAAGAAACTCCATGCTGATGGGCTTTTGGAATCACTTGATTATGAATCACTTGATGCTTGCGAACCATGCCTCATGGGCAAGATGACTAAGACTCCGTTCTCCGGAACAATGGAGCGAGCAACTGACTTGTTGGAAATAATACATACTGATGTATGCGGTCCAATGAGTGTTGAGGCTCGCGGCGAGTATCGTTATTTTCTGACCTTCACAGATGATTTGAGCAGATATGGGTATATCTACTTGATGAAACATAAGTCTGAAACATTTGAAAAGTTCAAAGAATTTCAGAGTGAAGTAGAAAATCATCGTAACAAGAAAATAAAGTTTCTACGATCTGATCGTGGAGGTGAATATTTGAGTTATGAGTTTTTTCTTCATTTGAAACAATATGGAATAGTTTCACAACTCACGCCACCTGGAACACCACAGCATAATGGTGTGTTCGAACGTCGTAACCGTATTTTATTAGATATGGTGCGATCTATGATGTCTCTTACCGATTTACCGCTATCGTTTTGGGGTTATGCTTTAGAGACAGCTGCATTCACATTAAATAGGGCATCATCTAAATCCGTTGAGACGACACCATATGAACTGTGGTTTAGCAAGAAACCTAAGTTGTCGTTTCTTAAAGTTTGGGATGCGATGCTTATGTGAAAAAGCTTCAACCTGATAAGCTTGAACCCAAATCGAAGAAATGTGTCTTCATAGGATACCCAAAGTGAACTGTTGGGTACACCTTCCATCACAGATCCGAAGGCAAGATTTTCGTTGCTAAGAATGGATCCTTTCTAGAGAAGGAGTTTCTCTTGAAAGAAGTGAGTCGGAGGAAAGTAGAACTTGATGAGGTAATTGTACCTTCTCCCGAATTGGAAAGTAGTTCATCACAGAAATCAGTTCCAGTGATTCCTACACCAATTAGTGAGGAAGCTAATGATGATGATCATGAAACTTCAGATCAAGTTACTACCGAACATCGGAGGTCAACCAGAGTATGCTCCGCACCAGAGTGGTACGGTAATCCTGTTTTAGAAGTCATGTTACTAGACCATGACGAACCTACGAACTATGAGGAAGCGATGATGAGCCTAGATTCCGCCAAATGGCTTGAGTCCATGAAATCTGAGATGGGATCCATGTATGAGAACAAAGTGTGGACTTTGGTTGACTTGCCCGATGATCGGCAAGCCATAGAGAATAAATGGATCTTCAAGAACAAGACTGACGCTGACGGTAATGTTACTGTCTACAAAGCTCGACTTGTTGCGAAAGGTTTTTAAAAAGTTCAAGGAGTCTACTACGATGAGACCTTCTCACCCGTAGCGATGCTTAAGTCCATCCGAATCATGTTAGCAATTGCTGCATTTTATGATTATGAAATTTGGCAAATGGATGTCAAAACTGCATTCCTTAATGGATATCTTAAAGAAGAGTTGTATATGGTGCAACCAGAAGGTTTTGTCGATCCTAAAGGTGCTAACAAAGTGTGCAAGCTCCAGCAATCCATTTATGGATTGGTGCAAGCATCTCGGAGTTGGAATATACGCTTTGATAGTGTGATCAAAGCATATGATTTTATAGACTTTTGGAGAAGCCTGTATTTACAAGAAAGTGAGTGGGAGCTCTGTAGCATTTCTAATATTATATGTAGATGACATATTGTTGATTGGAAATGATACAAAATTTCTAGATAGCATAAAAGGATACTTGAATAAGAATTTTTCAATGAAAGACCTCGGTGAAGCTGCTTACATATTGGGCATCAAGATCTATAGAGATAGATCAAGACGCTTAATTGGACTTTCACAAAGCACATACCTTGATAAAATTTTGAACAAGTTCAAAATGGATCAGTTAAAGAAAGGGTTCTTGCCTGTGTTACAAGGTGTGAAGTTGAGTCAGACTCAATGCCCGACAACTACTGAAGATAGAGAGAAAATGAAAGTCATTCCCTATGCATCAGCCATAGGTTCTATCATGTATGCAATGTTGTGTACCAGACCTGATGTGTGCCTTGCTATAAGTTTAGCAGGGAGGTACCAAAGTAATCCAGGAGTGGATCACTTGACAGCGGTCAAGAACATCCTGAAATACCTGAAAAGGACTAAGGATATGTTTCTCGTTTATGGAGGTGACAAAGAGCTTGTCGTAAATGGTTACGTCGATGCAAGCTTTGACACTGATCCGGATGACTCTAAGTCACAAACCGGATACGTATTTATATTGAATGGTGGAGCTGTCAGTTTGTGCAGTTCCAAGCAGAGCGTCGTGGCAGGATCTACGTGCGAAGTGGAGTACATAGCTGCTTCAAAAGCAGCAAATGAAGGAGTATGGATGAAGCAGTTCATATCCGATCTAGGTGTAATACCTAGTGCATCGGGTCCAATGAAAATATTTTGTGACAATATTGGAGCAATAGCCCTTGCGAAGGAATCCAGATTTCACAACAGAACCAAATACATCAAGAGACGCTTCAATTCCATCCGCAATCAAGTCAAGGAGGGAGACATAGAGATTTGCAAAATACATACGAATCTGAATGTTGCAGACCCGTTGACTAAGCCTCTTCTACGAGCAAAACATGATCAACACCATGACTCCATGGGTGTTAGAATCATTACTATGTAATCTAGATTATTGACTCTAGTGCAAGTGGGAGACTTAAGGAAATATGCCCTAGAGGCAATAATAAAGTTGTTATTTATATTTCCTTGTATCGTGATAAATGTTTATTATTCATGCTAGAATTGTATTCACCGGAAACTTAATACATGTCTGAATACATAGACAAAACAGAGTGTCTCTAGTATGCCTCTACTTGACTAGCTCGTTAATGAAAGATGGTTAAGTTTCCTAACCATAGATTTGTCTTGTCATTTGATGAACGGGATCACATCATTAGAGAATGATGTGATGGACAAGAACCATCCATTATCTTAGCATTATGATCATTTAGTTTTATTGCTATTGCTTTCTTCATGACTTATACATATTCCTCTGACTATGAGATTATGCAACTCCCGAATACCGGAGGAACACCTTGTGTGCTATCAAATGTCACAACGTAACTAGGTGATTATAAAGATGCTCTACAGGTGTCTCCGAAGGTGTTTGTTGGGTTGGCATAGATCAAGATTAGGATTTGTCACTCCGTGTATCGGAGAGGTGTCTCTGGGCCCTCTCGGTAATGCACATCACTATAAGCCTTGCAAGCAATGTGACTAATGAGTTAGTTGCGGGATGATGCATTACAGAACGAGTAAAGAGACTTGCCGGTAACGAGATTGAACTAGGTATGATGATACCGACGATCGAATCTCGGGCAAGTAACATACCGATGACAAAGGGAATGACGTATGTTGTTATGCGGTTTGACCGATAAAGATGTTCGTAGAATATGTAGCAACCAATATGAGCATCCAGGTTCCACTATTGGTTATTGACCGGAGAGGTGTCTCGGTCATGTCTACATAGTTCTCGAATCCGTAGGGTCCGCACGCTTAACGTTCGATGACGATTTCTATTATGAGTTGTGTGTTTTGGTGACTGAAGTTTGTTCGCAGTCCCGGATGAGATCATGGACATGACGAGGAGTCTAGAAATGGTCGAGAGGTAAAGATTGATATATTGGAAGGTTATATACGGACATCGGAATGGTTCCGAATAGGTTCGGGGATTTATCGGAGTACTGGGAGGTTATCGAAACCCCCCGGGAAAGTTAATGGGCCTCATGGGCCTAGTGGAGAGGAGGAGGCAGCCGCAGGAGGTGGCGCCCCCCAAGTCCAATCCGAATTGGACAAGGGGTGGGGGCGCGGCCCCACTTTCCTTCTCCCTCTCCACCTCTTTCCCCTTTCCCCTCTCCGTTGGAAGGAAGGGGGGATCCGACTAGGACTAGGAGTCCTAGTGGGACTCCCCCCACTTGGCGCGCCCCTAGGGCCAGCCGGCCTCCCCCTCCTCCTTTATATATGTCGGCAGGGGGCACCCCAAAGGCACGTCAATTGTTCCCTTAGTCGTGTACGGTGCCCCCTCCACAGTTTACTCCTCCGGTCATAGCGTCGTAGTGCTTAGGCGAAGCCCTGCGCGGATCACATCACCATCACCGTCACCACGCCATCGTGCTGACGGAACTCTCCCTCGACCCTCTGCTGGATCAAGAGTTCGAGGGACGTCATCGATCTGGACGTCTGCTGAACACGGAGGTGCCGTACGTTCGGTACTTGGATCGGTTGGATCGTGAAGACGTTTGACTACATCAACCGCGTTAAACTAACGCTTCTGCTTTCGGTCTACGAGGGTACGTGGACATACTCTCCCCTCTCGTTGCTATGCATCTCCTAGATAGTGAAGGAAATATGCCCTAGAGGCAATAATAAAGTTATTATTTATTTCCTCATATCATGATAAATGTTTATTATTCATGCTAGAATTGTATTAACCGGAAACATAATACATGTGTGAATACATAGACAAACATAGTGTCACTAGTATGCCTCTACTTGACTAGCTCGTTGATCAAAGATGGCTATGTTTCCTAGCCATAGACATGAGTTGTCACTTGATTAACGGGATCACATCATTAGGAGAATGATGTGATTGACTTGACCCATTCCGTTAGCTTAGCACTTGATCGTTTAGTATGTTGCTATTGCTTTCTTCATGACTTATACATGTTCCTATGACTATGAGATTATGCAACTCCCGTTTACCGGAGGAACACTTTGTGTGCTACCAAACGTCACAACATAACTGGGTAATTATAAAGGTGCTCTACAGGTGTCTTCGAAGGTACTTGTTGGGTTGGCGTATTTCAAGATTAGGATTTGTCACTCCGATTGTCAGAGAGGTATCTCTGGGCCCACTCAGTAATGCACATCACTTAAGCCTTGCAAGCATTGCAACTAATGAGTTAGTTGCGGGATGATGTATTACGGAACGAGTAAAGAGACATGCCGGTAACGAGATTGAACTAGGTATTGGGATACCGACGATCGAATCTCGGGCAAGTAACATACCGATGACAAAGGGAACAACGTATGTTGTTATGCGGTTTGACCGATAAAGATCTTCGTAGAATATGTGGGAGCCAATATGAGCATCCAGGTTCCGCTATTGGTTATTGACCGGAGACGTGTGTGTCTTGGTCATCTCTACATAGTTCTCGAACCCGTAGGGTCCGCACGCTTAAAGTTCGATGACGGTTATATTATGAGTTTATGTGTTTTGATGTACCGAAGGTTGTTCGGAGTCTCGGATGTGATCACGGACATGGCGAGGAGTCTCAAAATGGTCGAGACATAAAGATCGATATATCGGACGACTATGTTCGGACACCGGAAAGGTTTCGGAAGGTTTCGGACATTTATCAGAGTACCGGGGGTTACCGGACCCCCTGGAACTAATGGGCCTTGTTGGGCCCTAGTGGGGAGAGAGAGGGGCCGGCCAGGGCAAGAGGCGCGCCCCCTCCCCTTGAGTCCGAATAGGACAAGGAAGGGGGGCGCCCCCTTGCCTTTCCCCTCTCCCACTCCTTCCTCCCCCCTCCTTCTTGGACTAGGAAAGGGAGGGGCAAACCTACTTGGAGTAGGTTTCCCCCTCCTAGGGCGCGCCACCCCCTTGGCCGACCCTCTCCTCCTCCCCCCCTTTATATACGGAGGAGGGGGCACCCCATAGACACAACAATTGATCTCTTAGCCGTGTGCGGTGCCCCCCTCCATCATAATCCACCTCGATAATATCGTAGTGGTGCTTAGGTGAAGCCCTACGTCGGTAGAACATCATCATCGTCACCACGCCGTCGTGCTGACGGAACTCTTCGTCAAAGCTCGGCTGGATCGGTGTTCGAGGGACGTCATCGAGCTGAACGTGTGCTGAACTCGGAGGTGACGTGCGTTTGGTACTTGATCGGTCGGATCGTGAAGACGTACGACTACATCAACCGCGTTGTGCTAACGCTTCCGCTTTCGGTCTACGAGGGTACGTGGACAACACTCTCCCCTCTCGTTGCTATGCATCACCATGATCTTGCGTGTGCGTAGGATTTTTTTTGAAATTACTACGTTCCCCAACAGTGGCATCAGAGCCAGGTTTTATGCGTAGATGTTATATGCACGAGTAGAACACAAGTGAGTTATGGGCGATACAAGTCATACTGCTTACCAGCATATCATACTTTGGTTCGGCGGTATTGTTGGATGAAGCGGCCCGGACCGACATTACGCGTACGCTTACGCGAGACTGGTTTTACCGCCGTGCTATGCACACAGGTGACTAGCGGGTGTCAGTTTCTCCAACTTTAGTTGAACTGAGTGTGGCTACGCCCGGTCCTTGCGAAGGTTAAAACAACACCAACTTGACAAACTATCGTTGTGGTTTTGATGCGTAGGTAAGAACGGTTCTTGCTCAGCCCGTAGCAGCCACGTAAAACTTGCAACAACAAAGTAGAGGACGCCTAACTTGTTTTTGCAGGGCATGTTGTGATGTGATATGTTCAAGGCATGATACTATATTTTATTGTATGAGATGACCATGTTTTGTAACCGAGTTATCGGCAACTGGCAGGAGCCATATGGTTGTCGCTTTATTGTATGCAATGCAATCGCCCTGTAACTGCTTTACTTTATCACTAAGCGGTAGCGATAGTCGTAGAAGCAATAGTTGGCGAGACGACAACGATGCTACGATGGAGATCAAGGTGTTGCGCCGGTGACGATGGTGATCATGACGGTGCTTCAGAGATGGAGATCACAAGCACAAGATGATGATGGCCATATCATATCACTTATATTGATTGCATGTGATGTTTAGCTTTTATGCATCTTATTCTGCTTAGATCGGCGGTAGCATTATAAGATGATCTCTCACTAAATTATCAAGGTATAAGTGTTCTCCCTGAGTATGCACCGTTGCGAAAGTTCTTCGTGCCGAGACACCACATGATGATCGGGTGTGATAGGCTCTACGTTCAAATACAACGGGTGCAAAACAGTTGCACACGCGGAATACTCAGGTTAAACTTGACGAGCCTAGCATATAACAGATATGGCCACGGAACACTGAGACCGAAAGGTCGAGCGTGAATCATATAGTAGATATGATCAACATAGTGATGTTCACCATTGAAACTACTCCATCTCACGTGATGATCGGACATGGTTTAGTTGATTTGGATCACGTGATCACTTAGATGATTAGAGAGATGTCTATCTAAGTGGGAGTTCTTAAGTAATATGATTAATTTAACTTAAATGTATCATGAACTTAGTCCTGGTAGTATTAGCATATCTATGTTGTAGATCAATAGCTCACATTTAGCTCCCCTATTTTATTTTGATATGTTCCTAGAGAAAACTAAGTTGAAAGATGTTAGTAGCAATGATGCGGACTTGGTTCGTGATCTGAGGATTAACCTCATTGCTACACAGAAGTATTATGTCCTTAATGCACCGCTAGGTGACAGAACTATTGCAGGAGCAGATGCAGACGTTATGAACGTTTGACAAAAGCTCGGTATGATGACTACTTGATAGTTTAGTGCACCATGCTTTACGACTTAGAATCGGGGCTTCAAAGACGTTTTTTGAAACGCCACGGAGCATATGAGATGTTCCAAGAGTTGAAATTAGTATTTCAGACTCATGCCCATGTCGAAAGGTATGAGACCTTTGACAAGTACTTTGCCTACAAGATGGAGGAGAATTGCTCAGCTAGTGAGCATGTGCTCAGAATGTCTGAGTACTACAATCACTTGAATCAAGTGAGAGTTAATCTTCCAGATAAGAAAGTGATTGACAGAGTTCTCTAGTCACTATCACCAAGTTACTAGAACTTTGTGATGAACTATAATATGCAAGGGATAACGGAAATGATTCCCAAGCTCTTCGTGATGCTGAAATCGACGAAGGTAGAAATTAAGAAAAGTATCAAGTTTTGATGGTCGACAAGACCACTAGTTTCAAGAAAAGGGCAAAGGGAAGAAGGGGAACTTCAAGAAGAACGGCAAGCAAGTTGCTGCTCAAGTGAAGAAGCCCAAGTCTGGACCTAAGCCTGAGACTGAGTGCTTCTACTACAAAGGGACTAGTCACTGGAAGCGGAACTGCCCCAAGTATTTGGTGGATAAGAAGGATGGAAAAGTGAACAAAGCTATATTTGATATACATGTTATTGATGTGTACTTTACTAGTGTTTATAGCAACCCCTCGGTATTTGATACTGGTTCAGTTGCTAAGAGTAGTAACTCGAAACCGGAGTTGCAGAATGAACAGAGACTAGTTAAGGGTGAAGTGACGATGTGTATTGGAAGTGGTTCCAAGATTGATATGATCATCATCGCACACTCCCTATACTTTCGGGATTAGTGTTGAACCTAAAATAAATGTTATTTAGTGTTTGCGTTGAGCATGAATATGATTGGATCATGTTTATTGCAATACAGTTATTCATGTAAGCTAGAGAATCATTGTTGTTCTGTTTGCATGAATAAAACCTTCTATGGTCATACACCCAATGAAAATGGTTTGTTGGATCTCGATCGTGGTGATACACATATTCATAATATTGAAGCCAAAAGATGCAGAGTTGATAATGATAGTGCAACTTATTTGTGGCACTGTCGTTTAGGTCATATTGGTGTAAAGCGCATGAAGAAACTCCATACTAATGGACTTTTGGAATCACTTGATTATGAATCACTTGATGCTTGCGAACCATGCCTCATGTGATGCTTGCGAACCATGCCTCATGGGCAAGATGACTAAGACTCCGTTCTCCGGAACAATGGAGCGAGCAATAGATTTGTTGGAAATCATACATACTGATGTATGTGGTCCGGTGAATATTGAGGCTCGCGGCGGGTATCATTATTTTCTGACCTTCACAGATGATTTGAGCAGATATGGGTATATCTACTTGATGAAACATAAGTCTGAAATATTTGAAAAGTTCATAGAATTTCAGAGTGAAGTGGAGAATCATCGTAACAAGAAAATAAAAGTTTCTATGATATGATCGCAGAAGTAAAATATTTGAGTTAACGAGTTTGGCCTTCAGTTAAAACATTGTGAAATAGTTTCACTACTCACGCCACCTGGAACACTACAGTGTAATGGTGTGTCCGAACGTCGTAACCGTACTTTATTAGATATGGTGCGATCTATGATGTCTCTTACCAATCTACCACTATCGTTTTGGGGTTATGCATTAGAGACAACAACATTCACGTTAAATAGGGCACCATCTAAATCCGTGGAGATGACACCGTATGAACTGTGGCTTGGCAAGAAACCTAAGTTGTCGTTTCTTAAAGTTTGGGGTTGCGATGCTTATGTGAAAAAGTTTCATCCTGATAAGCTCAAACCCAAATCGGAGAAATGTGTCTTCATAGGATACCCAAAGGAGACTGTTGGGTACACCTTCTATCATAGATCCGAAGGCAAGACATTTGTTGCTAAGAATGGAACCTTTCTAGAGAAGGAGTTTCTCTCGAAAGAAGTGAGTGGGAGGAAAGTAGAACTTGATGAGGTAACTGTACCTCCTCCCTTATTGGAAAGTAGTTCATCACAGAAATCTGTTCCTGTGACTACTACACCAACTAGTGAGGAAGCTAATGATGATGATCATGTAACTTCAGATCAAGTTACTACCGAACCTCGTAGGTAAACCAGAGTGAGATCCGCACCAGAGTGGTACGGTAATCCTGTTCTGGAGGTCATGTTACTTGACCATGACGAACCTACAAACTATGAGGAAGCGATGATGAGCCCAAATTCCGCAAAATGGCTTGAGGCCATGAAATCTGAGATGGGATCCATGTATGAGAACAAAGTGTGGACTTTGGTTGACTTGCCCCATGATTGGTAAGCAATAAAGAATAAATGGATCTTCAAGAGGAAGACGGACGCTAATAGTAGTGTTGCTATCTACAAAGCTAGACTTGTCTAAAAAGGTGTTGACAAAGTTCAAGGTGTTGACTACGATGAGATTTTCTCACTCGTAGCGATGCTTAAGTCTGTCCGAATCATGTTAGCAAATTGCCACATTTTATGAAATCTGGCAAATGGATGTCAAAACTACATTCCTTAATGGATTTCTTAAAAGAGAGTTGTATATGATGCAACCAGAAGGTTTTGTTGATCCTAAAGGTGCTAACAAAATGTGCAAGCTCCAGCGATCCATCTATGGACTGGTGCAAGCATCTCGGAGTTGGAATATACGCTTTGATGAGTTGATCAAAGCATATAGTTTTATACAGACTTACGGTGAAGCCTGTATTTACAAGAAAGTGAGTGGGAGCACTACAACATTTCTGATAAGTATATGTGAATGACATATTGTTGATCGGTAATAATGTAGAATTATTCTGCAAAGCATAAAGGAGTGTTTGAAAGGAGTTTTTTTTCAAAAAAAGACCTCGGTGAAGCTGCTTACATATTGAGCATCAAGATCTATAGAGATAGATCAAGACGCTTGATAAGTTTTTTCAATGAGTACATACCTTGACAAGATTTTGAAGTAGTTCAAAATAGAACAGTCAAAGAAAGAATTCTTGCCTGTGTTACAAGGTGTGAAATTGAGTAAGACTCAAAGCCCGACCACAACAGAAGATAGAAAGAGAATGAAAGTCATTCCCTATGCCTCAGCCATAGGTTCTATAAAGTATGCCATGATGTGTACCAGATCTATTGTAAACCCTACACTGAGTTTGGCAAGGGAGTACAATAGTGATCTAGGAGTAGATCACTCGACAGCAGTCAAAATTATCCTTGGTGGAATAAGGATATGTTTCTCGATTATGGAGGTGACAAAAGGTTCATCGTAAAGAGTTACGTCGATGCAAGCTTTGACATCGATCTGGATGACTCTAAGTCTCGATCTAGATACATATTGAAAGTGGGAACTATTAGCTAGAGTAGCTCCGTGCAGAGCATTGTAGACATAGAAATTTACAAAATACTTGCGGATCTGAATGTGACAGACCCGTTGACTAAAATTATCTCACAAGCAAAACATGATCAGACCTTAGTACTCTTTGGGTGTTAATCACATAGCGATGTGAACTAGATTACTGACTCTAGTAAACCCTTTGGGTGTTGGTCACATGTCGATGTGAACTATGGGCGTTAACCACATAAAGATGTGAACTATTGGTGTTAAATCACATGGCGATGTGAACTAGATTATTGACTCTAGTGCAAGTGGGAGACTGATGGAAATATGCCCTAGAGGCAATAATAAAGTTATTATTTATTTCCTCATATCATGACAAATGTTTATTATTCATGCTAGAATTGTATTAACCGGAAACATAACACATGTGTGAATACATAGACAAACATAGTGTCACTAGTATGCCTCTACTTGAGTAGCTCGTTGATCAAAGATGCCTATGTTTCCTAGCCATAGACATGAGTTGTCATTTGATTAACGGGATCACATCATTAGGAGAATGATGTGATTGACCTGACCCATTCCGTTAGCTTAGCACTTGGTCGTTTAGTATGTTGCTATTGCTTTCTTCATGACTTATACATGTTCCTATGACTATGAGATTATGCAACTCCCGTTTACCGGAGGAACACTTTGTGTACTACCAAACATCACAACGTAACTGGGTGATTATAAAGGTGCTCTACAGGTGTCTCCGAAGGTACTTGTTGGGTTGGCGTATTTCAAGATTAGGATTTGTCACTTCGATTGTCGGAGAGGTATCTTTGGGCCCACTCGGTAATGCACATCACTTAAGCCTTGCAAGCATTGCAACTAATGAGCTAGTTGCGGGATGATGTATTACGGAACGAGTAAAGAGACTTGCCGGTAACGAGATTGAACTAGGTATTGGGATACCGACGATCGAATCTCGGGCAAGTAACATACCGATGACAAAGGGAACAACGTATGTTGTTATGCGGTTTGACCGATAAAGATCTTCGTAGAATATGTGGGAGCCAATATGAGCATCCAGGTTCCGCTATTGGTTATTGACCGGAGACGTGTGTGTCTCGGTCATGTCTACATAGTTCTCGAACCCGTAGGGTCCGCACGCTTAAAGTTCGATGACGGTTATATTATGAGTTTATGTGTTTTGATGTACCGAAGGTTGTTCAGAGTCCCGGATGTGATCACAGACATGACAAGGAGTCTCAAAATGGTCGAGACGTAAAGATCAATATATTGGACGACTATGTTTGGACATCGGAAAGGTTCCGGAAGTTTTCGGACATTTATCGGAGTACCGGGGGTTACCGGGACCCCCCCCCCCCGGGGAACTAATGGGCCTTGTTGGGCCCTTGTGGAGAGAGAGGGGGGGCGGCCAGGGCAAGAGGCGCGCCCCCTCCCCTTGAGTCCGAATAGGACAAGGAAGGGGGGCGCCCCCCTTGCCTTTCCCCTCTCCCACTCCTTCCTCCCCCCTCCTTCTTGGACTAGGAAAGGGAGGGGCAAACCTACTTGGAGTAGGGTTCCCCCTCCTAGGGCGCGCCACCCCCTTGGCCGGCCCTCTCCTCCCCCCTTTATATACGGAGGAGGGGGGCACCCCATAGACACAACAATTGATCTCTTGATCTCTTAGCCGTGTGCGGTGCCCTCCTCCACCATAATCCACCTCGATAATATCGTAGCGGTGCTTAGGCGAAGCCCTGCGTCGGTAGAACATCATCATCGTCACCACGCCGTCGTGCTGATGGAACTCTCCCTCAAAGCTCGGCTGGATCGGAGTTCGAGGGACGTCATCGAGCTGAACGTGTTCTGAACTCGGAGGTGCCGTGCGTTCGGTACTTGATCGGTCGGATCATGAAGACGTACGACTACATCAACCGTGTTGTGCTACTGCTTACGCTTTCGGTCTACGAGGGTACGTGGACAACACTCTCCCCTCTCGTTGCTATGCATCACCATGATCTTGCGTGTGCGTAGGAATTTTTTTGAAATTACTACGTTCCCCAACAGATAGATCTTGCGTGATCGTAGGAATTTTTTTGAAATTGCATGCTATGTTGCCCAACAGCTCCAAGAGAAGGGGTTGGTGTTGGTGTTGGAGTTCATGGCGACGAATAGGTGGTAGAGAAGTGAGAGCCAGAGAGAGTTAACTGAGTGCGGTGGTGGGTAAGTAGTGAGCGTCAGGCTGGATAAATATAGGGAACGATATGTTTTAATGCCGATCAACCTTTGGACTTTTTGCAGTTCATAACGCATAATTTTTTCTTGTTCATCATGCAGAATGACACGGACAACAAGAGAATGGAGGTGGTGTCATCCATGGACAAGGGCAAGGAGGTGGTGCCTCCCTTGAAGGTGGTGCCGCACACAGCCGAGGAGGTGCCGCCCACAGACGACGACATGATGGTGGAGGAGCTCCCGGCGGCAAGCGCTGAAACTACGGGCACAACCATGAGGAGTATGGGCCAACTCACTTATATAAGGTCATCCTTGCCCCCTCGAGTGCATACCAATGCCCATGGACTTCACAAAGCATTTTCCTCTGTGCCGACGGAGTTCAAGCTGAAGACGAATATCGACTGCTCATAGAGGGTCACTATTAAGCGTGGCCATGACCAATGCAGTGTAATTTAAACTGCAAAAAAAATCTTATACAAATATTATGGCACGGAGGTAGTAGATTAGATTTAGCTATGTCACATCTTAATTGTCAACCACATGATTTATGGTTGTAAAATTCGTGCAAACGCTTGATTCATGCATCTCATTGTGTATTTTTTAAATATAATATAATCGAAGTCGCTCGCATACACGAGCATACACTTGGCCCTATGAATGCAGACACACACACCCTACACCTATGAGCACTTCCGAGAGACTGAGTCATCACATTATCTTAAGATTGATAAAGTCGCTACATACGCCTTCATGGTCGATGGAACGTCTTCTCCCACTGAACGCACATCGCCTGAAGGCCTGAAATAAATCCAGGAAAATGCGAGCACCAATGTCAAGTTTAGGACTTGAACTTTGGCAGGATGAGAATACCACTGTCCTCCTGATCATCCAACAACAGATTGGTTCCGCGTTGTTGCATGTTGTTGTCCCGCGTCGCTTGTCCCACTTTTCCCCGTATTCCACACTGGGTATGATCGATTTTATCCCTAAAATAATTGTATGTGATGAGAGAGAATAAAAGGAGTGAGAGTGAGAGAATACGTATTACCCCTTGAACTTATCTTTTCCTTTTATTCTTCCTTCATATTTTTTCTTTTTTGTAGATGTTTGTGTGACAACGTTGTGTTTTTGACTGCCCATTTCTTCTCCCTTTTTTGGGAGAATTCTTTTTGTGGGATTTTTTTGGAGAATTTTGTATTGATTTCTTCTCTTTTTCTTCTTTTTTTCTTTTTCTCATTTTTCAATTCATGATATTTTTAGCACGTGGACACTTTTTGAAGTATGCGAACACTTATTAAAATTTATGAATATATTTTTTGAATTTGTGAATTTTTTAAATACATAAACACTTAAAAAATATTTGAACGTTTTTAAATCGGATATGCTAAATCTTATCTAGATGAAATTTAACTATGTGTCATTTAAGTTGTGGTTCATTCGATCTGTTTGCTATAATCTTTGCACAAACTTGATCCCGCTTTGTTTTTGTCGTGCGCCCCCCGGTCATGCGTCCCGCGTCGTCGCGATATCTAGTTGTCGGCTCATATTTGTTAGGCCCATGTTTTGTCTAGCCTCTGTTTTATTTTTCCCTGGCTATTTTCATGTTTATTTTGTCATTTTGTTATTTGCATGCTTTGTAGAAGAGGAAAGACAGGGAACTCTCTTTGTTGTCTCTTTTATCATCTTCATTATGCAGCTGCTTTGCCTCCTCATTCCTCTTTCTCTCTCTATGTTTTCCCTTTGTCTTCCATTAGAGCTAACGCCTTTTTTCGTGCGACTTTTTTTCTCCCGAGTTGCAACACCGCCCTCAACTTGATGAAGACGGATGGTTCAATTAGCGAGCATGGGAAGGCTTGTGGAGGCTTAGCAATAAAAAGGGGATATATGTGTTCTCTCAAGCAATTAAGAACAAGACCATACGCAATCGGGACCATCCATTTTTTTCCATCTCAGTTGCAAGTCCACTATTAACTTGCAACTAAGCTCAACCCTTTATTTTGTCTCCAGTTTCAAGTCCATCCTCGACTCGCAACCGGACTCGATGTTTCTTCTGTATTGCAACTGATTTTGAATTTTTTTGCAGTAAGTAATCCACCCTTAACATACAAGTTGGCCTGACTTTTTTTGCCTCAGTTGCAAATCCACCCTCAATGCATACAACAGTGTCGAGATGATCAGGCCCAAAACCCCGAGAAGTCAGCAATGGCCATCTTCAAGACCAAAGATACTCGGCTTCCTCTTCATCAAGTCACGAAATTCGACCCTTAGTTAGCAGCACCAAGACTAGAGCAGGCCCAAGACAAGCATCTCTTGCGGCAAACTTCATGGAGGCCTCGATCACACATCAGATGGAAAGGGAAGAGCGACGGGAACCATCTCTGAAGGAGTTCGTGAAGGTGAACGTGGATGCATCTTTTTACGGAGATAATCATAAGGGGATCATTAGTGTTGTCATTAGAGACATTAAAGGGAGATTTATTGCTACCAATAATTCTAGTATCCCTGCTATTTTTTATGTTCTTTCGCCTGAAGCCTTAACACATCAGGAAGGACTTATGCTAGCTGAGACAATGGGATGCAATCACCTTGCTTATCAGCTCAAATAAGATGGAAGTTATAAACACCGTGAATGATGAAGTTCATGCAACGAGTAATGTAGCTACGATTTTCTTTTGACTGATTTTCCTTTCTAGAGAATTTGCTAAGGTAAATTTTGTTCATGAGAATCGCGAACCTAATGTGGTTGCCCATGAGTTGGCGAGGTTGGCAAAGTATCAACATCCTTGTACTTGGTTAGATGATCCTCCACCCTCTCTAGTACCGCTTTTTTAGTGCATGATGCAACATATTTCAAATGAATAAAGATGTGCTTTGAGTGTAAATAAAAGGATGACCGATTTTTTTTCTTCTAAGCCTCCAACTATACATACATGTACATGTATGGTGATTCAAATTGACATGCGTGGTATCTTATCGATATCTATACCACTATAAAGTGTATAAATAACTTTAAATATGGACCCTTGGATAAAGCCAAACTGATGGTATATGTGTGTCAAATCCGTGCATTATTGATCCTTGCCTATCATCTTCACTCCCACTAGATTCTCACATGTATTATCTAGAAGGTTCCATGGTTGAGCAAGCACAATGCACAAACCTCAAAACACAAGCACTTCTTTGTTCTAGAATTTCTCATAATTTAATTCCCCAAAGTTGTTTCGTCTAAATTAATTTTCATCCTTTACTTTAGGATTTACAATGAATGCACAATATGCACAATCTCAAAACACAAGCACTTCCCCTTCGTCCTAAAATCTTTCATATTTTATTTTCTTGAACTTTTTTCTTCTAAGTGAATTATCATTTTTTTACTTTAAGATTTATAATGCATAATACGACAAGCTCACATCACATGCACTTCTCATTTGTTCTACACTCTTCCTTATTTTATTTACTCTATGTTTTTTCTTCTAAAGAATTTGCATTCACTTAGTTTATGATTTTTTGAAGGCTATGATAACATGTTTATAAATTATATTCGTCTTTGACGATGCAATACATGCTACTCGAAATTGCAATACAAGATACCTAAAGAAAATGTGTTAGTATAACTCACAAGAGTTTCATGCAGTCCTATAACCATGCGATCTTTGAATATGTTGTACCTATAATTTAATTTTAATGGGGTGAATTACAAGAATAAAATCAACATCTACGTCATCTATATATGACACAAAATTTACATGTTACAATTTGGTACGCCGATATTCATTCATACTTTCATTATCTAAGCTACCATGTGCAATGGACGACTACCTTGCTAGTATACCTAAATAGTTGATCCCCACTCTCACATGCACCTATGTCAAGTCATCACACCACATGCACTGAAAAAGACCTGCTTTAACATGCACCATACATGCTACTCACGTTCAATAAATTTTCTATTAACATGCAAGCTTGCTACCTCAACATACAATATGCAAGAGAGAAGACCACCTCAACATGCAACCATGCATATTGAAAAAGCTCATATCAACATGCAAACATGCATGACAATTTTTATTATATTGTTCTATTTATATTTAATAAATATATTGTACAATTATACAATGATCAAACACAATAAATCGTACTACCTCCGTTTCATAATATAGTGCATATAGATTTTTTAGAAGTCACACTTTCTAAACTTTGACCAAGTTTATAGAGAAAACTATTTATATCTACGATACCAAAAATATAAAATTACATCTTATGATGAATCTAATGATATAGGTTTGTCATTCTAAATGTAAATGTTTTTCTCCACAAACTTGGTCAAAGTTTGTGAGGTTTGACTTTTCAAAAAATCTATATGCATTACATTATGGAATGAAGGGAGTATATATTTTCAGTTTTATTTTTACATTATTCTAAATATCCATGTTTCATACGACTAAATATCGTAAAATATTCCCTCAACAACGTGCGAGATAGAACGTTGGTCGAAGCCAACCACTGGATGCACGGCCGTCCTAGTTGAAATAATTGCAAACAATTTTCGCAAGCACCGCACGGATACCATCTCTGGTTTCGTTTGCAGTTGGGCATAGTATAAACTGGTGGTATAGTGGACCAGAAGTTTGCTTTCCCGTTTGCAGTTGGGCATATATTGCTGCCACATGGGCAAACTAGTAGTAGTAGAGAAGTGAACAAGATCGAAAACATGTTTGGGTGGGCACACCACATCAATGCATCATTATGGGTAGCAGCGATCATCACGTATAATTTCGAACAAGGAATGATAACCAACACCAAGCGTGCTCACCCCAAATTGCAATTATTATGATAGAAAACACACTCCATGCATTTCACATCAGAAAAGGTCCTCTTTTACGTTTACAGGCTTAGACCATCTCTAATCAATCCCCTAAATTTTAGAAGAGTAAACGTCGAGTAAACCCTAGTGAAGTGTTTTTATTCTAAATTTTGTTGTTTCTAGCCGATCTTCTAAATTTTAGCAGAGTAAACGTCGAGTAAACCTTAGTGATATTTTTAAATTTTGTCGTGTCTAGCCGTTTCCCTGAAGTTAACGAAGTAAAAGAAAATTTAGCTCATGCATTTCGTCGAACACTTTAATTATGCGCCTCCACTTCGTCAAACACTTACTATGCGCCTCCACGGTTTCTTAGCAATCTCTAAATTTTTCTGTATCTGCCCGGCGCCACACGCAGCTCAGCCTCGCGCCCGTAGGAACGTCAGCGCAGACAGGCTCACGGTACGTCACCGACGCCATGAGGCAGAAAGAAGGGCGGAGGACGCAGCGGGGGTTGGTCGGGCGAGCGGGTGTCGCCGGAAACATGGCGAGTAAGTGTACACCTCAGGGAGGCTGTTTTTATGGATCGGCTAGAGATGCCCTAAAAGGGCAGTGCAATGTGCTGCAAAACAGCAGTAGATGCAGTTCTCAAACAAAAAGGACAAGGTGTGTGAAACAATATAATATAAAAAAAACTCGGTTCTGCTGCCAGTAATTTGCGATTGAAATCATCCCAGAGCATGAGGAACATAAACCAGACGAGAGTAATAGATAAGAGTTTTACAGGCCGTTCTAACATTCAGATGATAAAATACCACACTTAAAAGCATTAAACCATGAGGGCAATCCACCAGCATACTAGTGATAGTATGTACACAGACGTCGCAACCTGAACATCCTTCATTTATTTACAGTGGCAGCGCACATGGATTAGGCGGAGCCGAAAGTGTTCTCGCCACTGTAAGTCATGTACAGGAAGCCGTCCTCGTCCTTGTTTTCTTCATAGATCGCTGACATCAACGAAGCTGCCAAAAAAAAGGAACATCGATAGATGAGGATTGTGGGCAGACAACATATGACCAATAACAAAGTATTTATTAATATGTTTATTTAAAAACATTACCAGTCGGTGGCAAGGTGCTATTCACAAAGACGAAGATGGCCTTTTCTGGGCTCAGCTTGATCCTCTTCCGCACCACGTAGACAAACTGGCCAACAGTGAGGTCGGCAGGGACAAGGTACCTGCAAAGAAACAATTGTACAGAGCAAGACAATAAATCAATACTAATACAGATTCCAAACATGAACAGCAGACAAGAAAATTATTTCAAGACCAAGTTATTAAATTAACAATAGAACAAATAGCCAACAATTATATCAAAGAGAGCACATCCAAACATAACAAATTGTTATGGGCATACAAGCCAAATGGAAATGAAATATTGGCAAGTTAAAGGAGAGATTGCGTCTCTAGATGCAGCTGAGAGCAGAGCTCAACCCCACAAAACAATGAAAAGAACTGCTCGTCTGCCATCAGAATACGAGTGATGAAGAAGAATAGCTTACTTCTTCTTATCAATTTCCGGGACATCAGACTTATCAGCCTTCTCAACGATCACCTGAAATAATTGACCACAGAACTCAATTAGGATAAATGAATGTTGATAATCTACCACATGTAGATAAGTCCAGAGATATATATACCGGAATTCTGTCAGCATACTTCTCACGGATCCTAGCAGATTCAGCTTGCCTCCTTTCTATAAAAAGGTAATTTTAATCACATGAGATGAAAATAACTTGACACTGGAAGAACATTTAAAGCAGTGCAAAACGGAACACACTCAAGATAGTACATCGTTAACAAAAGAAATACTTGAGACCATTTGTAAAATATTTCTTAAACCTAAGGTCAGTTCAAAAACGGGGGAATACTTTTGGCAATCCATAGGAGAAGCCAAACGATATATTCAATCGCACCAATAAGACAGAAGGCGCCAAACGATCACAACATTGTAAAACAGAATCTTATGAACGTGATCTAACCAGAATTAGACAAAAGCATCCAGAAAGCAAGGCATTCAGGAATATGAATAAAGATATAGTCTCAGAAGTAAACTCTATTGCAGGATGATAAACCAATTTAATATCAGACAAAATCATCTAAAAGGGTAATTTTAATCACATGAGATGAAAATAACTTGACACTGGAAGAACATGTAAAGCTTGAACATGTAATCATTAGAGTTTTTAGTGGAGACAGTAACTGTGCATATATAACAAAAGCATCAACCAGTGCAAAACGGAACACACTCAAGATAGTACATCATTAACAAAAGAAATACTTGAGACCATTTGTAAAATATTTCTTAAACCTAAGGTCCGCTCAAAAACAGGGAATACTTTTGGCAATCCATAGGAGAAGCCAAACAATATATATTCAATCGCACCAATAAGACAGAAGGCGCCAAAGGATCACATAATTGCTGGTTACTTAACTGGTAAAACAGAATCTTATGAACCTGATTTAACAAGAATTGTACAAAAGCATCCAGAAAGCAAGGCATTCAGGAATATGAATTAAGATAGTCTCAGAAGTAAACTCTATTGCAAGATGATAAACCGATTTAATATCAAACGAAATCATCTAAGACCATCGAAGTTATCTTTGCAGCACCATTCAATAAGAATACAACTCAATCTGAAAAACAGAGACTACTGAATTGATGAACTAAGTCTTCTGGACTTTAATCCTTTTGATGTAATATATATGAACTAATATTAGTGTAGATGGTGCTTCAATGGAATACCAATCTGAAACACGCCGACAACCATCTGCCCTACACAATGTAACAACGGCATATGGGACAAGAAATAACATCCGGAATAACACATATTAGCACGTTGCCTGAGCACGGAAGCAATCAACTATAACCATATTATCACGTCACGTAACAAAAAGGCTAAACTAGTTTCAGTCGAACAACTCGTCTGACAAGTTTAAATAAATCTAGTGGAATACCACCCTCTTATACTATCGATCAGACGAAAAACCATGTAAGAGCCTAAATTGAAAGATATTAACAGGGAGAGGAGCACAGGAGAAGGAACAAACCCAGGGGGTGCTCGGTCTTGAAGCAAGTCTTGGCCATCTCCAACCTGCGATCGATGGAAACAATCTACCGATCAAATCGACCGAGGCTAATAAAACAACAAGAAACCGAGCGGACGATGAACCCCAAATTCTCCGAAATTTGGCCGGATCTTTTGGGGAAAAAAGATGGAGGGGCTCACCGACGGAAGGGCGCAGCGGGGGACGAGATTGATCGAGGCGATCGGGCCGGCGGAATCGAGGGAGACTGGATTGGAAGTCGCTCGGCGGAAGCAACCGGAGGGAAGTCGCGGGGTAGGGTTTGGTGGTGGGTGGCGTGTCGCGGCTATTTAAGAGGACCTTCCCTGTGGGGAATCTTATGCCGTACCCCTTGGGGTCTAGTTGTATTGCGTGCACAACTCTGTAGGCCACACGGTTTCGCCGGTTCGTTCTGTTGAATTCCGTCACGCATGCTCCTCATTAACTTACGTAGTACTTCGTTTTTTAAAACAAACAGCTTTTGTACTTCTGGCCGAACTCAGATCGTTACCATGGGATAGGGGATGTGAATCAGTCGTCTCGAGATCGACGGAGAGCGTTGCGTCCATTAGTCCTGGCCTTAGGGATGTGTTTCCATGGTCCTAGGATCATACAAGACGAGGCGGACTGATGGCGGTGGCGGTGAGAGGTAGGGGAAATCGTATCACTCGGTGCCTTCGGGTCCCGCGAGCAAAGGGTATTGGTTACCTTTCAAATAATTGATTCTCCAAAGAAAAAAAATCAAACATTCACATGCACTAATGCATATTCCAGTGGCATTCCATCTCGAAACTACTCTGCACACGACAATGTTCATATGAATTCTATACAATGCCTACTTTGAATTGTGCTGTTTTGCAAAATGACGTGATCTAATGGATGATTTGATTCATCGTACAAAAAATCATATGGAAAGGTCGTATAACATTGATCTTCCCGTCTCTTGATTCATAAGCGGTTACATTGGGAGAAGCAAAATAGCACACAACTCCTAGTGGATGAAAAAATAATGTGAAAACCCTAATGTGGGAGCACTTGTCTTCAATGCGGGACGTGGTTGTAGGGGTGTTAAAAATGGTTTGGATTGAAACCACTCTACTCATGTTTTTTTATCTATTTTGTTATGAATTTTGAACTAAGCTTGTCCTTTCATCTAGGGTCGATAGTTGGAAGAGTTTTTTTACTCAAGAGAAAAGTAACAAAGAGCGTCTTATATCATTAACAAAGGAAACAAATAGCTGGTATAATGAAACGACAATAAGACACAAGATAAAGAGTAAAAGAAGTTAATTACATCCAAAAAATGTACTAGTCGTCTTGCTTCGATTGTATGTCGCCAACGGGAACTTGACAATTTCACTGAACCAACATTAAGGGAAAGGGACACCCGCAAATACCCTAGCCATTCCAGACTTTGAAGATTGCAATATGCACTCGATGGTCGGAATAAGATATAGTAACTGTTGAAAATAACATATGTTTGGGCATCACCCAAGCAACACGTGCTTGCAATCCTTCACCACTAGTTCAAAGGGTTGAAAAAACTGAGCCATGATGTAGATCAAATTGAAATAATAGGTCGAAGTCATCGCACCAAGAGCCACCAACTGCTTCCTTCATTGACACACCAAATGCCATCGTCTAAAGAGGACCACAGATTTGGCAACAACTACGCTCATAGGCACTTTGTCATATCGGACGCGTCGAGGTAGTAAGAGAACAGGGAGATCTTACCTCAACGCGTCATCACCGCCGAGCTCATGGGCGCAAGCCGCAGGGCTTGCCGCCACCTCACAGCCGCTCACCGGCTCTCAGTGCTACCACCATTGGAGCTGAGTTCTTGGGAGAACTGCAAGCAAAGGTCCATGCGGTCTCCGCAGGCCTCACCCCCATGGTGGTAGGGGGATTTTAACTTGATCCGCTCGGGTGCAGACAAGAATAATAGTAACATCAATTGGCCTAGGGTGGCCTTGTTTAACAACGCAATTGCCTCCATGGCACTCCGGGAAGTGGCCAGATCGGGAGCAAGGTTCACCCAGACGAACAAGCAGCTTGCTCCGATGCGATCAGTGTTGGATCGGGTGTTCGTCTCGCCCGATTGGGAAGTGCTTTACCCCCTTTGCTCGTTGATAGTGGAAACCTGTATTGGCTCGGATCATGTTCCCCTGATATTGTCCTCTGGGGAGGACAGGACCCGACAGAGCCCGCGGTTTTTCTTTGAGACGGCCTGGTTTGAGAATGCAGCGTTTGACACCATTTTCAAGGAGAAATGGGTGAGCAGTGTGCTCTAGGTTGGGTCACAATGGGGGCCCATGGAGTTCTGGAATGCAGTAGGGGGCCGCCTTCGTGCTAGCCTCAAGGGATGGGGTGCCAACAAGGCCGCCAAGATAAGATGCTCAGGGAGAGTATTGTCGCGGAGATAGCGAGACTTGACGTCCAGGCGGACGCGCGGGCCTTCTCAGAGAAAGAGTGGGCACACCACTATGCTCTGGAAGGACAAGTCGAGGCCTTGCTCCGCGCAGAAGAGGAATACTGGCGTCGGCGTGGTGGCCTAAAATGGACAGTGAAGAGGGGCGCAAACACAAAATACTTCCAGGCCTACGCCAATGGGAGACGACGAAAGTGCGCGATCCTACGGATACAGTCTAAATAGGGGTTACTGTTGGGGAACGTAGTAATTTCAAAAAAATTCCTACGCACACGCAAGATCATGGTGATGCATAGCAACGAGAGGGGAGAGTGTTGTCCACGTACCCTCGTAGACCGACAGCGGAAGCGTTATCACAACGCGGTTGATGTAGTCGTACGTCTTCACGATCCGACCGATCAAGTACCGAACGTACGGCACCTCCGAGTTCTACACACGTTCAGCTCGATGACGTCCCTCGAACTCCGATCCAGCCGAGTGTTGAGGGAGAGTTTCGTCAGCACGACGGTGTGGTGACGATGATGATGTTCCACCGTCCCAGGGCTTCGCCTAAGCTCTGCAACGGTATTATCGAGGTGTAATATGATGGAGGGGGGCACCGCACACGGCTAAGAGATCTCAAGGATCAATTGTTGTGTCCATGGGGTGCCCCCTGCCCCCGTATATGAAGGAGCAAGGGAGGAGGAAGCCGGCCCTAGGAGGGGGCGCACCAAGTGTGGAGTCCTACTAGGACTCCCTAGTACTAGTAGGATTCCACCTCCCATAAGGAATAGGAAAAGAGGAAGGGAAAAAGAGAAGGAAGGAAGGGGGCGCCCCCCTTTCCCTAGTTCAATTCGGACCAGACCAAGGGGAGGGTGCGGCCACCCTCGAGGCCCTTTTCCTTCTTTCCCGTATGGCCCAATAAGGCCCGATACGTATTCCCGTAACTCTCCGGTACTCCGAAAAATATCCGAATCACTCGGAACCTTTCCGAAGTCCGAATATAGTCGTCCAATATATCGATCTTTACGTCTCGACCATTTCGAGACTCCTCGTCATATCCCCGATCTCATCCGGGACTCCGAACTCCTTCGGTACATCAACATACATAAACTCATAATAAAACTGTCATCGTAACTTTAAGCGTGCGGACCCTACGGGTTCGAGAACTATGTAGACATGACCGAGACACGTCTCCGGCCAATAACCAATAGCGGGACCTGGATGCCCATATTGGCTCCCACATATTCTACGAAGATCTTTATCGGTCAGACCGCATAACAACATACGTTGTTCCCTTTGTCACCGGTATGTTACTTGCCCGAGATTTGATCGTCGGTATCTCGATACCTAGTTCAATCTCGTTACCGGCAAGTCTCTTTACTCGTTCCGTAACACATCATCCCGCAACTAACTCATTAGTCACAATGCTTGCAAGGCTTATAGTGATGTGCATTACCGAGTGGGCCCAGAGATACCTCTCCGACAATTGGAGTGACAAATCCTAATCTCGAAATACGCCAACCCAACAAGTACCTTTGGAGACACCTGTAGAGCACCTTTATAATCACCCATTTATGTTGTGACGTTTGGTAGCACACAAAGTGTTCCTCCGGTAAACGGGAGTTGCATAATCTCATAGTCATAGGAACATGTATAAGTCATGAAGAAAGCAGTAGCAACATACTAAACGATCGGGTGCTAAGCTAACGGAATGGGTCAAGTCAATCACGTCATTCTCCTAATGAGGTGATCCCGTTAATCAAATGACAACCCATGTCTATGGTTAGGAAACTTAACCATCTTTGATTAACGAGCTAGTCAAGTAGAGGCATACTAGTGACACTATGTTTGTCTATGTATTCACACATGTATTATGTTTCCGGTTAATACAATTCTAGCATGAATAATAAACATTTATCATGATATAAGGAAATAAATAATAACTTTATTATTGCCTCTAGGGCATATTTCCATCAGTCTCCCACTTGCACTAGAGTCAATAATCTAGTTCACATCGCCATGTGATTTAACAGCAATAGTTCACATCACCATGTGATTAACACCCATAGTTCACATCGTCATGTGACCAACACCCAAAGGGTTTACTAGAGTCAGTAATCTAGTTCACATCGCTATGTGATTAACACCCAAAGAGTACTAAGGTGTGATCATGTTTTGCTTGTGAGATAATTTTAGTCAACGGGTCTGTCACATTCAGACCCGTAAGTATTTTGCAAATTTCTATGTCTACAATGCTCTGCATGGAGCTACTCTAGCTAATTGCTCCCACTTTCAATATGTATCTAGACCGAGACTTAGAGTCATCTAGATTAGTGTCAAAACTTGCATCGACGTAACCCTTTACGACGAACCTTTTGTCACTTCCATAATCGAGAAACATATCCTTATTCCACTAAGGATAATTTTGACCGCTGTCCAGTGATCTACTCCTAGATCACTATTGTACTCCCTTTGCCAAAATCAGTGTAGGGTATACAATAGATCTGGTACACAGCATGGCGTACTTTATAGAACCTATGGCCAAGGCACAGGGAATGACTTTCATTCTCGTTCTATCTTCTGTCGTGGTCGGACTTTGAGTCTTTACTCAATTTCATACCTTGTAACACAGGCAAGAACTCTTTCTTTGACTGTTGTATTTTGAACTACTTCAAAATCTTGTTAAGGTATGTACTCATTGAAAAAACTTATCAAGCGTCTTGATCTATCTCTATAGATCTTGATGCTCAATATGTAAGCAGCTTCACCGAGGTCTTTCTTTGAAAAACTCCTTTCAAACACTCCTTTATGCTTTGCAGAATAATTCTATATTATTTCCGATCAACAATATGTCATTCACATATACTTATCAGAAATGTTGTAGTGCTCCCACTCATTTTCTTGTAAATACAGGCTTCACCGCAAGTCTGTATAAAACTATATCCTTTAATCAACTTATCAAAGTGTATATTCCAACTCCGAGATGCTTGCACCAGTCCATTGATGGATCGCTGGAGCTTGCATATTTTGTTAGCACCTTTAGGATTGACAAAACCTTCTGGTTGCATCATATACAACTCTTCTTTAATAAATCCATTAAGGAATGCAGTTTTGTTTATCCCTTTGCCATATTTCATAAAATGCGGCAATTGCTAACATGATTCGGACAGACTTAAGCATAGATACGAGTGAGAAACTCTCATCGTAGTCAACATCTTGAACTTGTCGAAAACCTTTTGCGACAATTCTAGCTTTGTAGATAGTGACACTACTATCAGCGTCCGTTTTCCTCTTGACAATCCATTTATTCTCAATTGCTTGCCGATCATCGGGCAAGTCAACCAAAGTCCACACTTTGTTCTCATACATGGATCTCATCTCAGATTTCATGGCCTCAAGCCATTTTGCAGAATCTGGGCTCACCATCGCTTCTTCATAGTTCGTAGGTTCGTCATGGTCTAGTAACATAACCTCCAGAACAGGATTACCGTACCACTCTGGTGCGGATCTTACTCTGGTTTACCTACGAGGTTTGGTAGTAACTTGATCTGAAGTTACATGATCATCATCATTAACTTCCTCACTAATTGGTGTAGAAGTCACAGGAACAGATTTCTGTGATCCAATAAGGGAGCAGGTACAGTTACCTCATCAAGTTCTACTTTCCTCCCACTCACATCTTTCGAGAGAAACTCCTTCTCTAGAAAGGATCCATACTTAGCAACGAATGTCTTGCCTTCGGATCTGTGATAGAAGGTGTACCCAACTGTCTCCTTTGGGTATCCTATGAAGACACATTTCTCCGATTTGGGTTTGAGCTTATCAGGATGAATTTTTTTCACATAAGCATCGCAACCCCAAAATTTTAAGAAACGACAACTTTGGTTTCTTGCCAAACCACAGTTCATAAGGCGTCGTCTCAACGGATTTTGATGGTGCCCTATTTAACATGAATGTAGCTGTCTCTAATGCATAACCCAAAACGATAGTGGTAAATTGGTAAGAGACATCATAGATTGCACTATATCCAATAAAGTACGGTTATGACGTTCGGACACACCATTAGACTGTGGTGTTCCAGGTGGCATGAGTAGTGAAACTATTTCACATTGTTTTAACTGAAGGCCAAACTCGTAACTCAAATATTTTACCTCTGCGATCATATCGTAGAAACTTTTATTTTCTTGTTACGATGATTCTCCACTTCACTCTGAAATTCTTTGAACTTTTCAAATGTTTCAGACTTTGTGTTTCATCAAGTAGATATACCCATATCTGCTCAAATCATCTGTGAAGGTCAGAAAATAATGATACCTGCTACGAGCCTCAATATTCATCGGACCACACACATCTGTATGTATGATTTCTAACAAATCTGTTGCTCTCTCCATAGTTCCGGAGAACGGCGTTTTAGTCATCTTGCCCATGAGGCACGGTTCGCAAGCATCAAGTGATTCATAATCAAGTGATTCCAAAATCCCATCAGTATGGAGTTTCTTCATGCGCTTTACACCAATATGACCTAAACGGCGGTACCACAAATAAGTTGCACTATCATTATTAACTTTGCATCTTTTGGCTTCAATATTATGAATATGTGTATCACTACGATCGAGATCCAACAAACCATTTTCGTTGGTGTGTATGACCATAAAGGTTTTATTCATGTAAACAAAAGAACAATTGTTCTCTAGCTTAAATGAATAACCGTATTGCAATAAACATGATCAGATCATATTCATGCTCAACGCAAACACCAAATAACACTTATTTAGTTTCAACACTAATCCCGAAAGTACAGGGAGTGTGCGATGATGATCATATCAATCTTGGAACTACTTCCAACACACATCGTCACCTTGCCTTTTACTAGTCTCTGTTTATTCTGCAACTCCCGTTTTCGAGTTACTACTCTTTAGCAACTGAACCAGTATCAATTACCGAGGGGTTGCTATAAACACTAGTAAAGTACACATCAATAATCTGTATATCAAATATACCTTTGTTCACTTTTACTAGTCTCTGTTTATTCTGCAACTCCCGTTTCGAGTTACTACTCTTAGCAACTGAACCAGTATCAATTACCGAGGGATTGCTATAAACACTAGTAAAGTACACATCAATAATCTGTATATCAAATATACATTTGTTCACTTTGCCATCCTTCTTATCCACCAAATAGTTGGGGTAGTTCCGCTTCCAGTGACCAGTCCCTTTGCAGTAGAAGCACTTAGTCTCAGGCTTAGGACCAGACTTAGGCTTCTTCACTTGAGCAGCAACTTGCTTGCCGTTCTTTTTGAAGTTCCCCTTTTTTCCTTTTGCCCTTTTCTTGAAACTAGCGGTCTCGTCAACCATCAACACTTGAAGTGGTCTCGTCAACCATCAACACTTGATGTTTTTCTTGATTTCTACCTTCGTCGATTTCAGCATCACGAAGAGCTCGGGAATTACTTTTGTCATCCCTTGCATACCATAGTTCATCACGAAGTTCTACTAACTTGGTGATGGGGACTAGAGAATTCTGTCAATCACTATTTTATCTGGAAGATAAACTCCCACTTGATTCAAGCGATTGTAGTACCCAGACAATCTGAGCACATGCTCACTAGTTGAGCGATTCTCCTCCATCTTTTTGCTATAGAACTTGTTGGAGATTTCATATCTCTCAACTCGGGTATTTGCTTGAAATATTAACTTCAACTCCTGGAACATCTCATATGGTCCATGACGTTCAAAACGTCTTTGAAGTCCCGATTCTAAGCCGTTAAGCATGGTGCACTAAACTATCAAGTAGTCATCATATTGAGCTAGCCAAACGTTCATAACGTCTGCATCTGCTCCTGCAATAGGTCTGTCAGCTAGCGGTGCATCAAGGACATAATTTTTCTGTGCAGCAATGAGGATAATCCTCAGATCACGGATCCAATCCGCATCTTTGCTACTAACATCTTTCAACATAATTTTTCTCTAGGAACATATAAAAAATAAACACAGGGAAGCAACAACGCGAGCTATTGATCTACAACATAATTTGCAAAATACTACCAGGACTAAGTTCATGATAAATTTAAGTTCGATTAATCATATTACTTAAGAACTCCCACTTAGATAGACATCTCTCTAATCATCTAAGTGATTACGTGATCCAAAGCAACTAAACCATGTCCGATTAACACGTGAGATGGAGTAGTTTCAATGGTGAACATCACTATGTTTATCATATCTACTATATGATTCACGCTCGACCTTTCGGTCTCTCTGTTCCGAGGCCATATCTGTATATGCTAGGCTCGTCAAGTTTAACCTGAGTATTCCGCGTGTGCAACTGTTTTGCACCCGTTGTATTTGAACGTAGAGCCTATCACACCCTATTAACACGTGGTGTCTCAGCACGAAGAACTTTTGCAACGGTGCATACTCAGGGAGAACACTTTTATCTTGAAATTTTAGTGAGAGATCATCTTATAATGCTACCGTCAATCAAAGCAAGATAAGATGCATAAAGGATTAACATCACATGCAATCAATATAAGTGATATGATATGGCCATCATCACCTTGTGCTTGTGATCTCCATCTCCGAAGCACCATCATGATCACCATCGTCACCGGCTCGACACCTTGATCTCCATCGTAGTATCGTTGTCGTCTCGCCAACTTATTGCTTTTATGACTATCGCTACCCCTTAGTGATAAAGTAAAACTATTACATGGCGATTGCATCTCATACAATAAAGCGACAACCATATGGCTCCTGCTAGTTGCCGATAACTCGGTTACAAAACATGATCATCTCATACAACACATTATATCACATCATGTCTTGACCATATCACATCACAACATGCCCTGCAAAAACAAGTTAGACGTCCTCTACTTTGTTGTTGCATGTTTTACGTGGCTGCTACGGGCTTAGCAAGAACCGTTCTTACCTACGCATCAAAACCACAACGATAGTTTGTCAAGTTGGTGTTGTTTTAACCTTCGCAAGGGCCGGGCGTAGCCACACTCGGTTCAACTAAAGTGAGAGAGACAGACACCCGCCAGTCACCTTTAAGCAACGAGTGCTCCGAACGGTGAAACCAGTCTCGCGTAAGCGTACGCGTAATGTCGGTCCGGGCCGCTTCATCTCACAATACCGCTGAACCAAAGTATGACATGCTGGTAAGCAGTATGACTTATATCGCCCACAACTCACTTGTGTTCTACTCGTGCATAGCATCAACGCATAAAACCAGGCTCTGATACCACTGTTGGGGAACGTAGTAATTTCAAAAAAATTCCTACGCACACGCAAGATCATGGTGATGCATAGCAACGAGAGGGGAGAGTGTTGTCCACGTACCCTCATAGACCGACAGCGAAAGCGTTATCACAACGCGGTTGATGTAATCGTACGTCTTCACGATCCGACCGATCAAGTACCGAACGTACGGCACCTCCGAGTTCTACACACGTTCAGCTCGATGACGTCCCTCGAACTCCGATCCAGCCGAGTGTTGAGGGAGAGTTTCGTCAGCACGACGGCGTGGTGACGATGATGATGTTCCATCGTCGTAGGGCTTCGCCTAAACTCCGCAACGGTATTATCGAGGTGTAATATGGTGGAGGGGGGCACCGCACATGGCTAAGAGATCTCAAGGATCAATTGTTGTGTCCATGGGGTGCCCCCTGCCCCCGTATATAAAGGAGCAAGGGAGGAGGAAGCCGGCCCTAGGAGGGGGCGCACCAAGTGTGGAGTCCTACTAGGACTCCCTAGTACTAGTAGGATTCCACCTCCCATAAGGAATAGGAAAAGAGGAAGGGAAAAAGAGAAGGAAGGAAGGGGGCGCCCCCCTTTCCCTAGTCCAATTCGAACCAGACCAAGGGGAGGGGTGCGGCCACCCTTGAGGCCCTTTTCCTTCTTTCCCGTATGGCCCAATAAGGCCCAATACGTATTCCCGTAACTCTCCGGTACTCCGAAAAATACCCGAATCACTCGGAACCTTTCCGAAGTCCGAATATAGTCGTCCAATATATCGATCTTTACGTCTCGACCATTTCGAGACTCCTCGTCATGTCCCCGATCTGATCCGGGACTCCGAACTCCTTCGGTACATCAACATACATAAACTCATAATAAAACTGTCATCGTAACTTTAAGCGTGCGGACCCTACGGGTTCGAGAACTATGTAGACATGACCGAGACACGTCTCCGGTCAATAACCAATAGCGGAACCTGGGTGCCCATATTGGCTCCCACATATTCTACGAAGATCTTTATCGGTCAGACCGCATAACAACATACGTTGTTCCCTTTGTCACCGGTATGTTACTTGCCCGAGATTTGATCGTCGGTATCTCGATACCTAGTTCAATCTCGTTACCGGCAAGTCTCTTTACTCGTTCCGTAACACATCATCCCGCAACTAACTCATTAGTCACAATGCTTGCAAGGCTTATAGTGATGTGCATTACCGAGTGGGCCCAGAGATACCTCTCCGACAATTGGAGTGACAAATCCTAATCTCGAAATACGCCAACCCAACAAGTACCTTTGGAGACACCTGTAGAGCACCTTTATAATCACCCATTTACGTTGTGACGTTTGGTAGCACACAAAGTGTTCCTCCGGTAAACGGGAGTTGCATAATCTCATAGTCATAGGAACATGTATAAGTCATGAAGAAAGCAGTAGCAACATACTAAACGATCGGGTGCTAAGCTAACGGAATGGGTCAAGTCAATCACGTCATTCTCCTAATGAGGTGATCCCGTTAATCAAATGACAACCCATGTCTATGGTTAGGAAACTTAACCATCTTTGATTAACGAGCTAGTCAAGTAGAGGCATACTAGTGACACTATGTTTGTCTATGTACTCACACATGTATTATGTTTCCGGTTAATACAATTCTAGCATGAATAATAAACATTTATCATGATATAAGGAAATAAATAATAACTTTATTATTGCCTCTAGGGCATATTTCCTTCAGTTACTGCTTAGCCAGGCGGACATCATGCGCCACATTTACGACTTCTACATCCATTTGATGGGTGCTAGCGAGGAGCAGAGGGCTGGTATGCACGCAGATGTATGGGAGCCCTCCCAGTTGGTCTTTGACCGTGAAAACGATGAGCTAGGGCTTGCCTTCCTCCCAAGGAGATTGATTACGCGCTGATGAGCATGAAGGCAGACACGGCGTCGGGCCCGGACGGGTGTTCGGCGGCCATGTTCAAACATTTTTGGCCACTGCTTAGTGGACCCATTTTTGAGGTGTGCAACGGTTTTATGCGTGGCACTGTAGACATTGCCCGCTTCAACTTTGGCATTCCCTCGTTAATCCCCAAAGTGGCAGGAGCCCACAACATTCGCCAATTTAGGCCGATAGCGCTCATTAACGTTCTAAAGGAAATATGCCCTAGAGGCAGTAATAAAGTTGTTATTTTATATTTCCTTATTCATGATAAATGTTTATTATTCATGCTAGAATTGTATTGATCGGAAACCTAAATACATGTGTGAATATATAGACAAACACGGTGTCCCTAGTAAGCCTCTACTTCACTAGCTCGTTGATCAAAGATGGTTAAGGTTTCCTAACCATGGACATGCGTTGTCATTTGATAACAGGATCACATCATTAGGAGAATGATGTGATGGACAAGACCCATCCGTTATCTTAGCATGTTGATCGTTTAGTTTTATGGCTATTGCTTTCTTCATGTCAAATACATATTCCTTTGACTATGAGATTATGCAACTCCCGGATACCGGAGGAATATCTTGTGTGCTATCAAACGTCACAACGTAACTGGGTGATTATAAAGATGCTCTACAGGTATCTCCGAAGGTGTTTGTTGTTTTGGCATAGATCGAGATTAGGATTTGTCACTCCGAGTATCAGAGAGGTATCTCTGGACCCTCTCGGTAATGCACATCATAAGAAGCCTTGCAAGCAAAGTGACTAATGAGTTAGTTGCAGGATGATGTATTACGGAACGAGTAAAGAGACTTGCCGGTAATGAGATTGAACTAGGTATGTAGATACCAACGATCGAATCTCGGGCAAGTAACATACCAATGGACAAAGGGAATAACGTATGTTGTCATAACGGTTCGACTGATAAAGATATTCTAGAATATGTAGGAGCCAATATGAGCATCTAGGTTCCGCTATTGGTTATTGACCGGAGAGGTGTATCGGTCATGTCTACATAGTTCTCGAACCTGTAGGGTTCGCACGCTTAACGTTCGATGACGATATAGTATTACATGAGTTATATGATTTGGTGACCGAATGTTGTTAGGAGTCCTGGATGAGATCACGGACATGAATAGGAGTCTCGAAATGGTCGAGATGTAAAGATTCATATATAGGGCAATGGTATTCGGACACTGGAAGTGTTCCGGAGGGTATCAAGTACTTATCGGGTCACAGGAAGGTGTTTCGGGTACCCCCGACAATCCTATGGGCCATATGGGCCTTGTGAAGGAACACACCAGTCCATAGGGGGCTGGTGCGCCCTATAAGGCCATAGGAGGAGGAGAAGGAGAGGGGAAAGGGAAAGGAAAGTGTGGATTAGGATTCGCACTTCCTTCCCTCACCCCCCATCTTTCCTTCCCCTTCAAGCATACATGGAAAGGGGGAAGGCCGAATTGGGGAGGACCCCAAGTAGAATTCCTCCTACTTGGGGCGCCCCCTGGCTGCCTCTCCTCCCCTCCAACCTATATATATGTGGGGGGGGAGCACCGCTAGAACACACACCAACAATTGTTAGCCGTGTGCGGCGCCCCCCTCCACAGTTTACGCCTCCGGTCATATCATCGTAGTGCTTAGGCGAAGCCTGCGCGGATCACTTCACCCATCACCATCACCACGCTATCGTGCTAACGGAACTCATCTTCTTCCTCGACACCTTTGCTGGATCAAGAGGACGAGGGACGTCATCGAGCTGAACGTGTGCAGAACTCGGAGGTGCCGTACGTTCGGTGCTTGATCGGTCGGATCTAGAAGAAGTTCGACTAACCGCGTTGTCAAACGCTTCCGCTTTCAGTCTACGAGGGTACATGGACACACTCTCCCCCTCTCTTTGCTATGCATCTCCTAGATAGATCTTGCGTGACCGTAGGAATTTTTTTGAAATTGCATGCTACGTTTCCAAACAGTGGCATCCGAGCCAGGTCTATGCGTAGATGATATGCACGAGTAGAACACAAAGAGTTGTGGGCGGTGATCGTCATACTGCTTACCACCAATGTCTTATTTTGATTCGACGGTATTGTTGGATGAAGCGGCCCGGACCAACCTTACATGAACACGTTCATGAGACCGGTTCCACCGACAGACAAGCAACTAGTTTTGCATAAAGGTGGTTGGTGGGTGTATGTTTCTCCTACTTTAGTTGAATCGAATTTGACGGTGGCCGGTCCTTATTGAAGGTTAAAATAACAAACTTGATAAATCACCGTTGTGGTTTGATGAGTAGGTAAGAACGATTCTTGCTAGAAGCTCGAAGCAGCCACGTAAAACTTGCAACAACAAAGTAGAGGACGTCTAACTTGTTTTTGCAGGGCATGTTGTGATGTGATATGGTCAAGACATGATGTGATATACGTTATTGTATGAGATGATCATGTTTTGTAAAAGTCACTGGCAACCGGCAAGAGCCTTATGGTCGTCTCTTTATTGTATGAAATGCAAACGCCATGTAATTGCTTTACTTTATCACTATGCGTTAGTGATAGTTGTAGAAGCAATAGTTGGCGAGACGACCACGACGCTACGATGGAGATCAAGGTGTCAAGCCGGTGACGATGGAGATCATGATGGTGCTTTGGAGATGGAGATCAAAAGCACAAGATGATGATGGCCATATCATGTAACATATTTTGATTGCATGTGATGTTTATCTTTTATGCATATTATTTTGCTTAGTACGGCGGTAGCATTATAAGTTGACCCCTTAACTAAATTTGAGGTATAAGTGTTCTCCCTGAGTATGCACCATTGTGACAGTTCGTCGTGTTGAGACACCACGTGATGATCGGGTTTGATAGACTCTACGTTCAAATACAATGGGTGCAAGACAGTTTTGCACATGCGGAATACTCGGGTTTAACTTGACGAGCCTGGCATGTACAGACATGGCCTCGGAACACTGGAGATCGAAAGGTCGAACGTGAATCATATAGTAGATATGATCAACATAGAGATGTTCACCATTGATGACGACCCCATCTCACGTGATGATCGGACATGGGTTAGTTGATTTGGATCATGTATCATTTAGATTACTTGAGGGATGTCTATCTAAGTGGAAGTTCTTAAGTAATTTGATTAATTGAACTTAATTTATCATGAACTTAGTCCTGATAGTATTTGCAAATTATGTTATAGATCAATAGCTCGCGATGTAGCTCCCCATTTATTTTTTGATATGTTCCTAGAGAAAAATAAGTTGAAAGATGATAGTAGCAATGATGCGGACTTGGTCCGTGATCCGAGGATTATCCTCATTGCTGTACAGAAGAATTATGTCCTTGATGCACCTCTATGTGACAGACCTGTTGCAGGAGCAGATGTAGACGTTATGAACGTTTGGCAAGCTCGATATGATGACTACTTGATAGTTTAGTTCGCCATGCTTTACGGCTTAGAACCAGGACTTCAAAAGACGTTTTGAACATCACGGAGCATATGAGATGTTCCAAGAGCTGAAATTGGTATTTCAGATTCATGCCCGTGTCGAGAGGTATGAGATCTCTGACAAGTACTTTGCCTACAAGATGGAGGAGAATAGCTCAGCCAGTGAGCATGTACTCAGAATGTCTGGGGTACTACAGTCGCTTGAATCAAGTGGGAGTTAATCTTCCAGATAAGATAGTGATTGTCAGAGTTCTCTAGTCACTATCACCAAGCTACTAGAACTTCATGATGAACTATAATATGCAAGGGATGGCGGAAACGATTTCCGAGCTCTTCGCGATGCTGAAATCAGCGAAGGTAGAAATCAAGAAAAAGCATCAAGTGTTGATGGTTGACAAGACCACTAGTTTCAAGTAAAAGGGCAAGGGAAAGAAAGGGAACTTCAAGAAGAATGGCAAGCAAGTTTCCACTTCCATGAAGAAGCCCAAAGCTAGACCCAAGCCTAAAACTGAGTGCTTCTAGTGCAAAGGAAATGGTCACTGGAAGCGGAACTGCCCCAAATACTTGGCGGGTAAGAAGGATGGCAAAGTGAACAAAGGTATATATGATATACATGTTACTGATGTGTAATTTACTAGTGTTCATAGCAACCCTTGGGTATTTGATGTGTAATTTACTAGTGTTACTGGTTCAGTTGCTGAAATTAGTAACTCAAAACGGGAGTTGCAGAATGAACAGAGACTAGTTAAGAGCGAAGTGACGATGTGTGTTGGAAGTGATTCCAAGGTTGATACGATCACCATCGCACACTCCCTCTACCTTCGGGGTTATTATTGAACCTAAAATAAATGTTATTTGGTGTTTGTGTTAAGCATGAATATGATTAGATCATGTTTATCGCAATACGTTTATTCATTTAAGTCAAAGAATAATTGTTGTTTTGTTTACATGAATAAAACCTTCTGTGGTCATACACCCAAGGTGAATGGTTTATTGAATCTCGATCGTAGTGATACACATATTCATAATATTGATGCCAAAAGATGCAAAGTTGATAATGATAGTGCAATATATTTGTGGCACTACCGTTTAGGTCATATTGGTGTAAAGCGCATGAAGAAACTCCATGCAGATGAACTTTTGGAATCACTTGATTATGAATCATTTGATACTTGCGAACCATGCCTCATAGGCAAGATGATTAAAACTCCGTTCTCCGAAACAACGGGGCGAGCT
The DNA here is from genome assembly GCF_002575655.3 of Aegilops tauschii subsp. strangulata. Classification (NCBI taxonomy): domain Eukaryota; kingdom Viridiplantae; phylum Streptophyta; class Magnoliopsida; order Poales; family Poaceae; genus Aegilops; species Aegilops tauschii. The sequence continues at coordinate 205,343,111 of NC_053036.3, read as the reverse complement.
AATGACTTATTGGAAATAATACGTACCGATGTATGCGGTCCAATGAGTGTTGAAGCTCGCGGCGGGTATCGTTATTTTCTGACCTTCATAGATGATTTGAGCAGATATGGTATATCTACTTGATGAAACACAAGTCTGAAACATTTGAAAAGTTCAAAGAATTTCATAGTGAAGTGGAGAATCATCGTAACAAGAAAATAAAGTTTCTAGGATCTGATCGCGGAGGCGAATATTTGAGTTATGAGTTTGGTCTTCATTTAAAACAATGTGGAATAGTTTCACAACTCACGCCACCTGGAACACCACAGCGTAATGGTGTGTCCAAACATCGTAACCATACTTTATTAGATATGGTGCGTTCTATGATGTCTCTTACCGATTTACCGCTATCGTTTTGGGGTTATGCATTAGAGACAGCTGCGTTCACGTTAAATAGGGCACCATCTAAATCCGTTGAGATGACACCGTATCAATTGTGGTTTGGCAAGAAACCTAAGCTGTCGTTTCTTAAAGTTCGGGGTTGCGATGCTTATGTGAAACTTCAGCCTGAGAAGCTCGAACCCAAATCGGAGAAGTGCGTCTTCATAGCTTACCCTAAGGAAACAATTGGGTACACCTTCTACCACAAATCCGAAGGCAAGATATTTGTTGCTAAGAATGGAAACTTTCTAGAGGAGTTTCTCTAGAAAGAAGTGAGTGGGAGGAAAGTAGAACTTGATGAGGTAATTGTGCCTTCTCTCGAATTGGAAAGTAGCTCATCACAGAAAACCGTTCCCGTGATGCCTACACCAACTAGAGAGGAAGCTAATGATAATGATCACGAAACTTCAGATCAAGTTACTACCGAACCTCATAGGTCAACCAGAGCACATTTCGCACCAGAGTGGTACGGTAATCCTGTTCTAGAAGTCATGTTACTAGACCATGACAAACCTACAAACTATGAAGAAGCGATGATGAGCCCATATCCCGACAGATGGCTTGATGCCATGAAATCTGAGATAGGATCCATGTATGAGAACAAAGTGTGGACTTTGGTAGACTTGCCCAATGATCGGCAAGGCATTGAGAATAAATGGATCTTCAAGAGGAAGACGAACACTGATGGTAGTGTTACTATCTACAAAGCTCGACTTGTCGCAAAAGGTTTTCGACAAGTTCAAGATGTTGACTACGATGAGATTTTCTCACTCGTAGCGATGCTTAAGTCTGTCCGAATCATGTTAGCAATTGCCACATTTATCAAATTTGGCAAATGGATGTCAAAACTGCATTCCTTAATGGATTTCTTAAAGAAGAGTTGTATATGATGCAACCAAAAGGTTTTGTCAATCCTAAAGGTGCTAACAAAGTGTGCAAACTCCGGCGATCCATTTATGGACTGGTGCAAGCATCTCGGAGGTGGAATATACGCTTTGATAAGGTGATCATGGCATATGGTTTTATACAGACTTATGGTGAAGCCTGTATTTACAAGAAAGTGAGTGGGAACACTAGCACCCAAGTCACATAAAGCAAAACACTCATAATTTTTAATCATGTAATTTTCTAGGAATTGAAACTTCCAATTCCAACTTTTCTTCTAAAGCTTTCATCATGACATCAACAATATGTTTAGTAAAAGCTTTATTTTGGTCATAAGCATGGGGTGAATTTATCATGGATTGCAACAAAGAAATACAATCAATCAAAGAGCAACTATCATAATTAAAGTCTTTGAAATCCAAAAGAGTGGGCACATCACTATTTAAAGTCTTGACCTCTTCAAACCCACTTTTATCAATTTTCTCAACAAGATTTTCACCCTCCGAATTATCGGACGCCTTCTAGCTAAAGTTGACTCTTCTTCAGTCCCTTTTTCATCAATCTTAATTTTACTAAAGAAGGAATCAATAGAAGAAACACCCATCATTTTAAGATCTTCATCACTTTTATGAAAGCAATCACTAGAAAACGCTTTTTCTAAAAATTCTCTTCTAGCTCTAAGCGTAGAGGTTCTTTTCTTACTTTCTTCCATAGAAACATAAAGAGCTTTAATTGATTCCTCAACCTTGGGCACAAAAAATTTCATCTTGAGATTTTCTACATCATGAGAAATTCTATCAACACTTCTAGACAAATCATCAATCTTATTCAACTTTTCTTCCATTGTGGCATTGAAAACCTTTTGAGTGTTGATAAATTCTTTAATATTATTATCAAGATCAGAGGTGTTCCTATTATTATTGTAAGAATGATTTCCATAGGAATTACCATAATTATTAGAGGAATTACTAGGAAAAGGCCTAGGATTAAAATTACCTCTATAACATTGTTATTGAAATTGTTTCGCGAGATAAAATTCACATCTACGACATCACTATTTTTCTCAATCAAAGTAGACAAAGGCATATCATTGAAATCAATAGGAGCACTTTTACTAGCAACCAATTTCATAAGAGCATCAAATTTTTCACTCAAAGAAGAAATTTCTTCAACCGAATTAACTTTTTTACTAGTAGGAGCTCTTTCGGTATGCCATTGTGAATAATTTGCCATAATATTATCAAGCAATTTGGTGGCTTCACCCAAAGTAATTTCCATAAAAGTACCACCCGCGGCGGAATCTAAAAGATTACGAGAAACAAAATTCAACCCCGCATAATTTTTTTGTATGATCATTCAAAGATTTAACCCATGAGTTGGGCAATTCCTTAGCATCATTTTCATCATTTTCCAAGATTGTGCAACATGCTCATGTGCAATTTGCTTGAAATTCATGATCTGGGTTCTAAGGGAAATAATTTTTGCGGGCGGAAAATACTTAGTGATAAAAGCATCTTTGCACTTATTCCAAGAATCGATACTATTGTGAGGCAAAGAAGAAAACCAAGATTTTGCAGAATCACGCAAAGAAAACAGAAATAATTTCATCTTCACAACATCATTGTCCACATATTTTTTCTCTTTTGCATATCGCATAATTCTATGAATGTGTTAAGATGGGATGCGGCATCCTCATTAGGAGTACCGGAAAATTGATCTTTCATAACAAGATTCAGCAAAGCAGTATTAATATCACAAGATTCCGCACTAGTGGCGGGAGCAATCGGAGTGCTAATAAAATCATTGTTGTTGGTATTTGAGAAATCACACAACTTGGTGTTCTCTTGAGTCATGGTGACTACCCAACAAGATTGCACTCAAAAACATATCTGGTAAGAAAACATCGAATGAAAATGAGGGCGAATAAAACGACAAATTTTTGTGAAGTGGGGGAGAGGAAAACGAGAGACAAATGGCAAATAATGTAAATTGCGAGGAGATGAGATTTGTGATTAGGAACCTGGTAGATGTTGATGATCCTCCCCGGCAACGGCGCCAGAAATTCATTTTGATGTCTACTATAACTACGTCGGTATTTCCCCAAAGAGGAAGGGATGATGCAGCACAACAACGGTAGGTATTTCCCTCAGTGATGAGATCAAGGTTATCAAATCAGTAGGAGAACCAAGCAACACTACGTAAACAACAGCTGCACATAATAACAACTATTCGCAACCCGACGTGAAAAAGGGGTTGTCAATCCCTTTCGGGTAACGGCACCAGAAATTGGCAAACGGACGTGAGAGAGTTGTAATAATTGATAGATCGAACGCGAAATAAAATAAAGTGCAGCAAGGTATTTTTGGTTTAATAGATCTGAAAATAAAAGCAAAGGAGAATAGGTCGCAAAGGCAAATATATTAAAGAAGAGACCCGGGGGCCGTAGGTTTCACTAGTGGCTTCTCTTGAGAAAAATAGCAAACAGTGGGTAAACAAATCACTGTTGGGAAATTGATAGAACTTCAAATAATCATGACGATATCCAGGCAATGATCATTATATAGGCATCACGTCCAAGATTAGTAGACCGACTCTTGCTTGCATCTACTACTATTACTCCACACATCGACCGCTATCCAACATGCATCTAGTGTATTAAGTTCATGGAGAAACAGAGTAATGCAATAAGAACGATGACATGATGTAGACAAGATCAATTTATGTAAAATAGACCCCATCTTGTTATCCTTAATGGCAACGATACATACGTGTCGGTTCCCGTTCTGTCACTGGGATCAAGCATCGTAAGATCGAACCCATCACAAAGCACCTCTTCCCATTGCAAGATAAATAGATCAAGTTGGCCAAACAAAACCCAAATATCGGAGAAGAAATACGAGGCTATAAGCAATCGTTCATATGAGAGATCAAAGAATACTCAAATAGCTTTCATGGATAAAAAGATAGATCTGATCATAAACTCAAAGTTCATCCGATCCCAACAAACACACCGCAAAAAGAGTTACATCATATGGATCTCAAAGATACCATCGTATTGAGAATCAAAAGAGAGAGAGAGAGGAAGCCATCTAGCTACTAACTACGGACCCGTAGGTTTACAAAAGACTACTCATGCATCATCGAAGAGGCACCAATGGGCATGATGAACCCCTCCGTGATGGTGTCTAGATTGGATCTGGTGGTTCTGGACTCTGCGGCGGCTGGAATTGATTTTCATGGTCTCCCCTAGGGTTTTTGGAATATTGGGGGTATTTATAGAGCAAAGAGTCGGTTCGAGAGGCACCCGAGGTGGGCACAACCCACCAGACGCTTCTCCGGCCCATTGGATGTCTTTTGGTCCAAAAAAATCCACACAAAGTTTCGCTACGTTTGGACTCCGTTTGGTATTGATTTCTTGCGATGTAAAAACATGCAGAAAACAGCAACTGGCACCTGGCACTATATCAATAGGTTAGTACCAAAAAATGATATAAAATGATTATAAAATGATTATAAAACATCCAAGAATGATAATATAACAGCATGGAACAATAAAAAATTATAGATACGTTGGAGACGTATCAGCATCCCCAAGCTTAATTCCTACTCGTTCTTGAGTAGGTAAATGATAAAAACAGAATTTTTGATGTGGAATGCTGCCTAACATGTCATCTCATATTCTTTTCTTTGTAGCATGGACATTTGGACTTTTATATGGTTCAAAGCAATAGTCTAGTTTTGACATGAGACTTAAATACTCAAGCATATCAAGCAACCATGTCTTTCAAAATATCAACGCTAAAATAAGTTATCCCTAGCCCATCATGCTCAATCATTGATCCATTCATGAAACACACTCGCATATTAGCTACACCCAATGCTCAAGTACGATCATAGTGCCCCCTAGTTGGTGCTTTATAAGAAAAGATGGAGACTCAAATAAAAATAAAAATTGCATACAGTAAAAGAAAGGCCCTTCGCAGAGGGAAATAGGGATTTGTAGAGGTGCTAGAGCTCAAAGCGAAAATTGAGAGATAAAAACATTTTGAGAGGCATACTTTTCCCACCAACGAAAACGACTTAGAGCTCCCAACACTTTCCATGGATAACTGTATCCACGGGTGCCTTCCATACCAACACTTTCCAAGGAATTTATTATTTGACAACATAAAGTAAATTCATTTTTCATTTCAGGACTGGGCATCCCTAATACCTTTGCCTTACTCTCGTGTAATGACAAGTGAATAAACACTCATCGTGAGAATAACACATCTAGCAAGGAAAATATTAGCCACCCCTCACCGCCTCACGAGCGGTACGAGCACACAAAAGAGAAATTTATTTTGAAAATTAGAGATGGCACATACAAATTTTCTTAGAACGACAAAAGAATACCGCATATAGGTAGGTATAGTGGACTCATGTGGCAAAACTGGTTTAAAGGATTTTGGATGCACAAGTAGTGATCATACCTAGAGCAAAATGGAGGCTAGCAAAAGATAGAAGCGACCAACCAAGAAATGAATAATCTCATAAGCGAGCATTGAGCATAATTAACACCGAATAATGCACCACAAGTAGGAGGTAATTTCATTGCATGACTACTGACTTTCGTGCTTGCATAGGGAATCACAAACCTTAACACCAATATTCTTACTAAAGCATAATTACTCATCAACATGATTCACATATCACATCATCATATCTCAAAACTATTACAAGGAATCAAGTTTATTTTGTCCAATGATCTTCATGAAAGTTTTTATTATATCCTTCTTGGATATCTATCACTTTGGAACTAATTTTCATGTGTTGCTTTTGATAAGCTCAAACAAATACAAGTGAAGATCATGAGCATAATATTTCTTTCTCTCAAATTAATTTAAGTGAAACAAAAGAGAATTTCTTAAAAAATTACTAACTCTAAAATAAATCTAAGTGAAGCAAGAGAGCATTTCTCCAGAAATACTAAAGCACACCATGCTCAAAAAGATATAAGTGAAGCACTAGAGCAATTCCATAGCTCATAAAAATTTAAGTGAAGCATAGAGAGCAATTCTAACAAGTCATGGCATAATTTTGGCTCTCTCAAATAGGTGTGTACAGCAAGGAATCAAGACTTAAAACAAAAAGCAAAACAAGCAAAGACTCATATCATACAAGACGCTCAAAGCAAAACTCATAGTATGTGACGAATAAAAATATAGCTTCGAGTAAAATACCGATGGTCGTTAGAAGAAAGAGGGGATGCCACTCGGGGCTTCCCCAAGCTTAGTTGTTTGCTTCTGTTTGGATAATAGCTTGGGATGCCATGTGCATCCCCAAGCTTAGGCTCTTCTTACTCCTTATTCCTTCATCCATCGTAACATCACCCAAAACTTGAAAACTTCAAGCACACAAAACTCAACAAAACCTTTGTGAGATCCGTTAGTAGAAGAAAGCAAATCACCACTATAAGTACTGTTGCAACCCATTCATATTTTATTCTTGCATTATATCTACTGCTTTCCGACTTTTGTATGGCAAAAACTCTTCAAAGAAAACCATAGAATCATCAAAACAAGCACACAACGCAAAGAAAACCGAATCTGTCAAAAACAGAACAATCTGTAAAATTTGGATATTTCGAATACTTCTAAAACTCCAAAAATTCTGAAAAATTAGGACGACCTGAGCAATTTGTATATTAATCTTCTGCAAAAAGAATTGGTATTTTATGACGCCTCTGTTAAAATTGATAATTATTTTTGTGAGCGCGGAAGTTTTTGTTTTTCAGCAAGATCAAACAACTATCACCCAAGAAGATCCTAAAGGCTTTACTTGGCACAAACACTAATTAAAACACAAAGAAACACAATCATAACAGTAGCATAATTGTGCAAACACTCAAGAACAGAAAGCAAAAAGCAAAAAAAAATTATTCATTAGGTTGCCTCCCAAGAAGCGCTATCGTTTTACGCCCTTAGATAGGCATAAAGCAAGGATCTAAGCGTTATCACCTTTGTTTCTAGATCCATAAGATGCGCTCATGATTGATTCATATGGTGAACTATTTCTTCTTCTAGGGAAGTGTTCCATACCCTTTCTTAGTGGAAATTGAAATTTAATATTGCCTTCTTTCATATCAATCACGACAGCAATAGTACGTAAAAACGGTCTACCAAGAATAATTGGACAAGACGGATTGCAATCAATATCAAGAACAATAAAATCTATGGGCACATAATTCCTATTTGCATGAATAAGAACATCATTAATTCTTCGCATAGGCTTTTTAATAGTAGAATCCGCCACGCCTAAATTTAAAGAACACTCTTCAATATCGGTAAGACCAAGCACATCACATAAATATTTCGGAATTGTAGAAACACTAGCACCCAAGTCACATAAAGCAAAACACTCATAATTTTTAATCTTGACTTCGATAGTACGTTCCCATTCATCATGTAATTTTCTAGGAATTGAAACTTCTAATTCCAACTTTTCTTCTAAAGCTTTTATCATCGCATCAACAATATGTTTAGTAAAAGCTTTATTTTGTTCATAAGCATGGGGTGAACTTATCATGGATTGCAACAAAGAAATACAATCAATCAAAGAGAAACTATCATAATTAAAGTCTTTGTAATCCAAAAGAGTGGGCACATCACTAGCTAAACTCTTGACCTCTTCAAACCCACTTTTATCAAATTTCTCAACAAGATTTTCACCCTCCGAATTATCGAGACGCCTTCTAGCTAAAGTTGACTCTTCTTCAATCCCTTCTTCATCAATCTTAATTTTACTAAACAAGGAATCAATAGAAGAAACACCCATCATTTTCAGATCTTCATCACTTTTAGGAAAGCAATCACTAGAAAACGCTTTTTGTAAAAATTCTCTTCTAGCTCTAAGCATAGTGGTTCTTTTCTTACTTTCTTCCATAGAAACATAAAGAGCTTTAATTGATTACTCAACCTTTGGCACAAAAATTTCATCTTGAGATTTTCTACATCATGAGAAATTCTATCAACACTTCTAGACAAATCATCAATCTTATTCAACTTTTCTTCCATTGTGGCATTGAAAACCTTTTAAATGTTCATAAATTCTTTAATATTATTATCAAGATCAGAGGTGTTCCTATTATTATTGTAAGAAGTATTTCCATAGGAATTACCATAATTATTAGAGGAATTACTAGGAAAAGGCCTAGGATTAAAATTACCTCTATAAGCATTGTTATTGAAATTGTTTCGCGAGATAAAATTCACATCTACGGCATCACTATTTTGGTCAATCAAAGTAGACAAAGGCATTGATATGTCTCCAACGTATCTATAATTTATGAAGCATTCATGCCATGTTTACAATAGTTTTATATGATTTCGTTATGATTTGATTAGAACTAACCCGGACTAACGCTGTTTTCAGCAGAACACCGTGGTGTTGTTTTTGTGCAAAAATAAAAGTTCTCGGAATGCGCTGAAAATCAACAGAGAATTTTTCTGGAAAATATAAAAAATAATGGAACACAGAGTTATTGGAGGGGAGTCCCGTGGGCCCCACGAGGGTGGAGGGCGCGCCCACCCCCTGGGGCGCGCCCCTGTGCCTCGTGGACTCTCCGTGGGGCCCCCTGACTTGTTCTCAACGCCAACCTCTCCTATAAATGCCCAAACCTCCAGAAAATAACCTAGATCGGAAGTTCCACCGCCGCAAGCCTCTGTAGCCACGAGAAATAAATCTTGGCCCTTTCTCGCACCCTGCCGGAGGGGGCCATCATCACTGGAGGCCATGGAGGAGGATCCCGGAGGGGCCATCATCGCCATGAAGGCCAAGATCCAGAGGGAGAACCTTTCCCCATCTAGGGGGTGGCCATGGAGGAGGAAGCACAAGGGGGAGAACCTCTCATCCTCTCTCTCGGTGGCGCCGAAGTGCCATCGAGAGGGGAATCATCACCGCGGTGATCGTCTTCATCAACATCACCATCATCATCACCATCCTCATCTCTTTTACACGGTCCACTCTCCCGCACCCCGCTAGAATCCCTACTTGAACATGGTGCTTTATGCCACATATTATGATCCAATGATGTGTTGCCATCCTAAGATGTTTTGAGTAGATATCCTTTGTCTTTGGGTTGATTGATGATCTAGATTGGTATGAGTTGTATGTTTTATTTTGGTGCTGTCCTATTGTGCCCTCCATGTCGCGCAAGCGTGAGGGATTCCCGCTGTAGGGTGTTGCAATACATTCATGATTCGCTTATAGTGGGTTGCTTGAGTGACAGAAGCATAATCCCGAGTAAGAGGGTTGTTGCGTATGGGATAAAGGGGACTTGATATGTTAATGCTATGGTTGGGTTTTACCTTAATGATCTTTAGTAGTTGCGGATGCTTGCTAGAGTTCCAATCATAAGTGCATATGATCCAAGAAGAGGAAGTATGTTAGCTTATGCCTCTCCCTCATATGAAATTGCAATAGTGATTACCGGTCTTGTTAACAATTGCCTAGGACAATTCCGCACACCGATCCATCATTATTCCACACTCGCTATTTATAATACTTAAGTAATATATTCTAACTTTATGATAACAACACCTACTTTTATATTTCAGCTCTCCGATACCATGCAAAGTTATCCTCTTCATACCCACAACGTAGTTTTATTTCTCGTTTCTATTTGGAAGCAAACATTCGGTGTACGTAGAGTCGTATCAGTGGCAGATAGGACTTGAGAGAATATTGATCTTACCTTTAGTTCCTTGTGGGTTCAACATTCCATACTTATCACTTCCACCTTTGGGAATTGCTACGATGATTCCTTGCACTTGGGGATTATCAAGCTCTTTTCTGGCGCCGTTGCCGGGGAGCAATAGCGTGGGGTTGATATTCTCATGTGTGCTTGTTTGCTTTCTTCACTAAGTAGATTTTGTTTTTCCTTTTTGTTTCTGTTTAGTTGTGGGTGAAACATACAATTTTTTTTAAAGAATGAAAATACTAAAAAAATTACTTGCCTCTCATGCCTAAAAAGTTTTTCAATAAGAGAAGTGATTGGAAGGTTATGCATTGGAGAGGTGAGGGTCGACCTTGAACACTTGTGTTCATGCTCATGGAAACAATGTAGAATCTTTCATGGAAGTTTCTCCAAAAATAATTATACCCTTGTATATATCCATTGTATTATAAAGATAATGTGCCAAGCTTTGGTTTTAGGATGATTAGATTGCTTGTTTACTATGTGCAGTACAAAAACAGAAACTTTGGTTGTAGCGCGTGAATTTACATTTTTTACTGGAAAGTCAAATGGGTCTGAAACTTTTTGCACATTACTTCTATACATTTTTTAAAAAAATTCATAATTTTTTAGAATTTTTGGAGTTACAGAAGTATACTAAATTTCCGGATTACTATAGACTGTCCTGTTTTTGATAGATTCTGTTTTCTATGTGTTGTTCGCTTATTTTGATGAATCTATGGGTAGTATCGGGGTGTATGAACCATGGTGAAGTTGGAATACAGTAGATATAGTTCTAATATGAAATTGGAATGAGTTTGCAACAGTACCTAAAAGTAGTGATTTGCTTTATTATACTAACGGATCTCACAAAGTTTTTGTTAAAGTTTTGTGTGGATGAAGTGTTCGAAGATCGAGGAGCTATCAACATGAGAAGAATAAAGAGAGGCAAGATTTCAAGCTTGGGGATGCCCAAGGCACCCCAAGTAAATATTTCAAGGACACTCAAGCATCTAAGCTTGGGGATGCCCCGGTTGGCATCCCATCTTTCTTCTTCAACAATTATCGATATACCTCGGTTTTTGTTTTGTTCACATGATTTGTGTCCTTTGAGTTTTTGTTTTTCCTTTAAGAACCATGCTAGTATGAGATAGCCCTTCATTGATTTATAGAATGCTTCATGTGCTTCACTTATATCTTTTAAGTATGATCTTATAGAATTGCTCTTTGTGCTTCACTTAAATCTTTTGAGTATGGTTTTATAGAATGCTTCGTGTGCTTCACTTATATATTTTGAGCTTGGATATTGGTTAGTCTATATTAATTGTAGAATGCTCTATGAACTTCACTTATATCTTTTGGAGTATGAATAATACTATAATCTAAAGTGGGGTTGGAAGAGTGTCAACTTTAGGAATTAGTGATCCCAGTATTTTGGAGGGTGTTGAATCTTAGTGTGATACTTATGAAAGTGGATTTGGAAGAGTGTCAACTTTAGTTAGTAATGATTCCACTATTTCGGAAGAGGTTCCAATTGATTATGAGAACAAAGCTGATATCTATGATGATTATTGTGATGACATGTATGCTATAAAGAATAATGTTAACCATGAAACTTGTCATCATGATTTTAATTTTCAATTGGATTATGCCTCACATGACCGTTATTCTGTTGAGTTTGCTCCCATTATTCCGAATGAGAAGAATTTTGCTTATGTGGAGAGTAGAAAATTTTCTATGCTTGTAGATCATGAAAAGAATGCTTTATGTGATGGTTATATTGTTGAATTCATTCATGATGCTACTGAAAATTATTATGAGGGAGGAATATATGCTTGTAGGAGTTGCAATAATATCAAGTTTCCTCTCTATGTGCTTAAAGTTTTGAAGTTATACTTGTTTTGCCTTCCTATACTAGTTGATCCTTGTTCCTATAAATTGTGTGCTCACAAAATCCCCAGGCATAGGAAGTGGGTTAGGTTTAGATGTGCTAGTCATATTATTCATGATGCTATCTCTATGTTTCAATTCTTATCTTTTATGTGAGCATCATTGAAATCATCATGCCTAGCTAAAAGGCATTAAAGAAAAGCGCTTGTTGGGAGACAACCCAATACTTACCCTTACTGTTTTTGTATGTTAACATGATTAAGCTACTGTAGTAATCATGTATTATAGCTTTTGTTTCAATAAAGTGCCTAGTAAGACCTTTGGGAAGACTTGGGTGAAAGTTAATGTGATCTTGCTGTAAAAAACAGAAACTTTGCGCTCACAAGATTAGCTGTCATTTTTTACATAAGAGTGCTTTTGAGTTGATTATTTTTTCAGAAGATTAATAGACAAATTCCTCACGTCCACCAATTTATTTAATAATTTTTGGAGTAGCAGAAGTATGGTTGCTGTTCATATCATTACAGATTGTTCTGTTTCTGACAGATTCTGTTTTCATTGCATAGTTTGCTTGTTTTCTATTTTCTATGGCTTATATTTCTCAACATAAATTGTAGAAATGATATAGTACGGTAGGAATGGTGTGAGAACAATTATGAATCTTGTCTTTGACAGTACCAAAGTGAATGGTTTACTCTTTATCATACTAACCCATCTCACGAAGTTGCGTTAAGTTATGTGTGATTGAAGTTTTCAAGTTTTGCGTGAGATATCGATATGAGGAGAATAAGGAGTGGAAAGACCCTAAGCTTGGGGATGCCCAAGGCACCCCAAGGTAATATTTAAAGAAGACTCAAGCGCCTAAGCTTGGGGATGCCCTGGAAGGCATCCCCTCTTTCGTCTTCAAAACCATCGGTATACCTTACTCAGAGCTATATTTTTATTCGTCACATGATATGTGTTTTGCTTGGAGCGCATTTTCAATTTTACTTGTTGTTTGAATAAAATCATTGGATCTGAAATCTATGAAAAAGAATCCTCCCATGTCTAGTTAGTTATTTGACTACTCAGTGTTCTTTACTTATATCTTTTTGGAGTAGTTTGTTGTTTACTCACGTGCTTCACATATATCCTATGAGTAAATGGTTGAATGAATTGAATATCATAAATCTGAATTTATATATGTTTCATATGCTTATACCATGGGGAGTAATGACTTCACACATAATAAGTATAGGTGGTAAATTTATTGAAAGTTAGCAAACGCAAAATCGGTCACTTGAACAATTGAAAAAATATTAAAGGAAGAGAGATTTCACATATAAATATACTATCTTGGACATCTTTTGTAATTGTGAGCACTCATTAAAATATGACATGCTAAAAGGTTGATGTTGGGCAAGGAAGACAACTTAATGGGTTATGTTTTCCTATATCCGAAACGTTATATTGTCTTGGATCATCCAACATGTTGAGCTTGCCTTTCCCTCTCATGCAAGCCAAATTCTTTGCACCAAGTAGAAATACTACTTGTGCTTCCAAACATTCCTTAACCCAGTCTTGCCATGAGAGTCCACCATACCTACCTATTGATTGAGTAAGATCCTTCAAGTAAGTTGTCATCGGTGCATGCAATAAAAAAAATTGCTCCTTAAATATGTATGATCTATTAGTGTGAAAAAATAAGCTTTATACGAACTTATGATAGGGAAGAAATAAAAGCGACGGACTGCATAATAAAGGTTTTTATCACAAGCAGCAATATAAAGTGATGTTCTTTTGCATTAAGATTTTCCGCATCCAACCTTAAAAGCGCATGACAACCTCTGCTTCCCACTATGAAGGGCCTATCTTTTACTTTTACCTTCTACCCTTATACAAGAGTCATGGTGATCATCACCTTACCCTTTTTACACTTTTTCCTTTGGCAAGCACTTTGTGTTGGAGCGATCCGGATATATATATCCACTTGGATGTGGTTTTCATAAATTATTATTGTTGACATTACCGTTGTGGTAAAAGGTTGGGAGGCGAAACTATAAGCCCCTATCTTTCTTTGTGTCCGATTAAAACTTTGAACGCATAAAAATCACATGAGTGTTAGCAATTGTGAAAGATTAAATGATAGTTGAGTATGTGGAGTTTGCTGAATCAAAGCTCTTACATAGACCCTTCCCGGAAATAAGATGAATTGTAATTGTTTGACGACTAAGAGCACGATTTGTTAGTTTTCAAGAAAGATTATGATATATACTTTAACATGTGAATAGCTTGTTACTTGATCATGAGAAGTTTTATGAGTTGAGCTACTGTTATGATATATAATGATGCTAGAAAAAGTGATTGGAACTATCATTGATCAAACTTATGCACTTGCTAGCATTCACACTTCATAAATTATTTCTTTTATCATTTACCTACTCGTGGACGAGCAGGAATTAAGCTTGGGGATGCTGATACGTCTCCAACGTATCTATAATTTATGAAGCATTCATGCCATGTTTATAATAGTTTTATATGATTTTGGTATGATTTGATTAGAACTCACCCGGACTGACGCTGTTTTTAGCAGAACTACCGTGGTGTTGTTTTTGTGCAGAAATAAAAGTTCTCGGAATGCGCTGAAAATCAACGGAGAATTTTTATGGAAAATATAAAAAATAATGGAACAAAGAGTTACAGGAGGGGAGTCCCATGGGCCCCACGAGGGTGGAGGGCGCACCCCTATGCCTCATGGACTCTCCGTGGGGCCCCCTGACTTGTTCTCAACGCCAACATCTCCTATAACTGCCCAAACCACCAGAAAATAACCTAGATCAGAAATTCCGCCGCCGCAAGCCTCTGTAGCCACGAGAAATCAATCCTGGCCCTCTCTGGCACCCTGCCAAAGGGGGCCATCATCACCGGAGGCCATGGAGGAGGATCCCGGAGGGGCCATCATTGCCATGAAGTCCAAGATCCAGAGGGAGAACCTCTCCCCATCCAGGGGGAGGCCATGGAGGAGGAAACCCCACAAGGGGGAGAACCTCTCCTCCTCTCTCTTGGTGGCGCCGGAGTGCCATCGGGAGGGGAATCATCGCCGCGGTGATCGTCTTCATCAACATCACCATCCTCATCTCTTTTACGCGGTCCACTCTCCCGCACCCCGCTGTAATCCCTTCTTGAACATGGTGCTTTATGCCACATATTATGATCCAATGATGTGTTGCCATCCTAATATGTTTTGAGTAGATATCCTTTGTCTTTGGGTTGATTGATGATCTAGATTGGTATGAGTTGTATGTTTTATTTTGGTGCTGTCCTATTGTGCCCTCCGTGTCGCGCAAGCGTGAGGGATTCCCGCTGTAGGGTGTTGCAATACGTTCATGATTCACTTATAGTGGGTTGCTTGAGTGACAGAACCATAAACCCGAGTAAGGGGGTTGTTGCGTATGGGATAAAGGGGACTTGATATGTTAATGCTATGCTTGGGTTTTACCTTAATGATCTTTAGTAGTTGCGGATGCTTGCTAGAGTTCCAATCATAAGTGCATATGATCCAAGAAGAGGAAGTATGTTAGCTTATGCCTCTGCCTCATATGAAATTGCAATAGTGATTACCGGTCTTGTTAACAATTGCCTAGGACAATTCCGCACACCGATCCATCATTATTCCACACTCGCTATTTATAATACTTAAGTAATATATTATAACTTTATGATAACATCACCTACTTTTATATTTTAGCTCTCCGATACCATGCAAAATTATCCTCTTCATACCCACAACGTAGTTTTATTTCTCGTTTCTAGTTCGAAGCAAACGTTCGGTGTACGTAGAGTCGTATCAGTGGCATATAGGACTTGAGAGAATATTGATCTTACCTTTAGCTCCTTGTGGGCCCGACACTCCATACTTATCACTTCCACCTTTGGGAATTGCTATGATGATTCCTTGCACTTGGGGATTATCAGGCATATCATTGAAATCAATAGGAGAACTTTTACTAGCAACCAATTTCATACGAGCATCAACTTTTTCACTCAAAGAAGAAATTTCTTCAACCGAATTAACTTTTTTACTAGTAGGAGCTCTTTCGGTATGCCATTGTGAATAATTTGCCATAATATTATCAAACAATTTGGTGGCTTCACCCAAAGTAATTTCCATAAAAGTACCACCCGCGGCGGAATCTAAAAGATTACGAGAAACAAAATTCAACCCCGCATAAAAATTTTGTATGATCATCCAAAGATTTAACCCATGGGTTGTGCAATTCCTTCATTTTCATCCTTTCCCAAGATTGTGCAACATGCTCATGTTCAAGTTGCTTGAAATTCATGATCTTGGTTCTAAGGTAAATTATTTTTGCGGGCGGAAAATACTTAGTGGTAAAAGCATCTTTGCACTTATTCCAAGAATCAATATCATTGTGAGTCAAAGAAGAAAACCAATTTTTTGCAGAATCACGCAAAGAAAATAGAAATAATTTCATCTTCACAACATCATTGTCCACATCTTTTTTCTTTTGCATATCGCATAATTCTACGAATGTGTTAAGATGGGACGCAACATCTGAGGGAGGCCTGGATTCGGGGGTTGTCAGGTGTCTGGCCTATTCAAACATGGGCCGGGCTAATGGGCCGTGAAGATGGAGCACAAGATTATTCCTCGTGTTCGGATAGGACTCCTGGATATGTGGAGGACAAGATTGGAGTCCGGATGTATTGTTTCCTTCTCTTGTAAACCGCCCTTGTACCCCTCCGGTGATTATATAAGTCGGAGGGTTTAGTCCATAGAGGCTATCAGAATTCACATAGGCTAGACATCTAGGGTTTAGCCATTACGATCTCGAGGTAGATCAACTCTTGTAACCCCTATACTCATCAAAGTCAATCAAGCAGGAAGTAGGGTTTTACCTCCATTAAGAGGGCCCGAACCTGGGTAAACATTGTGTCCCCTTTGTCTATACCTTAGATCCTCAGACGCACAGTTCGGGACCCCCTACCCGAGATCGGTCGGTTTTGACACGGACGTTGGTGCTTTCACTGTGAGTTCCTTTGTGTCGTCGACGGAAGGATCGATGGCTCGCCTTGTCATTAACGACAACATCACCTCTGGAAGGGCCCTAGCTCCAGGATAGGTCCTCCAGCTCGGGGTTTTACCATGAGCGCCCGCTTGTCCGTTAAGCCAAAGGTGCTACCTCTTGAGCACTGCGTTGGTATTTCCCTTGAAGAGGAAAGGGTGATGCAGTAAAGTAGCGTAAGTATTTCCCTCAGTTTTTGAGAACCAAGGTATCAATCCAGTAGGAGACCACGCGCGAGTCCCACGCACCTACACAAACAAACAAGAACCTCGCAACCAACGCGATAAAGGGGTTGTCAATCCCTTCACGGTCACTTACGAGAGTGAGATCTGATAGATATGATAGGATAATATTTTTGGTATTTTTATGATAAAGAGTAAATAGAGATGCAAAGTAAAATAAACGGCAATAGAAATAACTAAGTGTTGGAAGATTAATATGATGGAAAATAGACCCGGGGGCCATAGGTTTCACTAGTGGCTTCTCTCAAGAACATAAGTATTACGGTGGGTAAACAAATTACTGTCGAGCAATTGATAGAATTGAGCATAGTTATGAGAATATCTAGGTATGATCATGTATATAGGCATCACGTCCGTGACAAGTAGACCGACTCCTGCCTGCATCTACTACTATTACTCCACACATCGACCGCTATCCAGCATGCATCTAGAGTATTAAGTTCATTAAGAACAGAGTAATGCTTTAAGTAAGATGACATGATGTAGAGGGATAAACTCATGCAATATGATATAAACCCCATCTTTTTATCCTTGATGGCAACAATACAATACGTGCCTTGCTGCCCCTGCTGTCACTGGGAAAGGACACCGCAAGATTGAACCCAAAGCTAAGCACTTCTCCCATTGCAAGAAAGATCAATCTAGTAGGCCAAACCAAACTCATAATTCGAAGAGACTTGCAAAGATAACCAATCATACATAAAAGAATTCAGAGAAGATTCAAATATTGTTCATAGATAAACTTGATCATAAACCCACAATTCATCGGTCTCAACAAACACACCACAAAAGAAGATTACATCGAATAGATCTCCACGAGAATCGTGGAGAACTTTGTATTGAGATCCAAAGAGAGAGAAGAAGCCATCTAGCTAATAACTATGGACCCGAAGGTTTGAGGTAAACTACTCACACATCATCGGAGAGGCTATGGTGTTGATGTAGAAGCCCTCCATGATCAATGCCCCCTCCGGAAGTACGCCGGAAAAGGCCCCAAGATGGGATCTCACGGGTACAGAAGGTTGCGGCGGTGGAAATAGGTTTTCGTGGATGCTTCTGTTGGTTTGGGGGTATGTAGGTATATATAGGAGGAAGAAGTACGTCGGTGGAGCAACGTGGGCCCCACGAGGGTGGAGGGCGCGCCCAGGGGTGGTAGGCGCCCCCTGCCTTGTGCTCTCCTGGTTGATTTCTTGACGTAGACTCCAAGTCCTCTGGATCACGTTTGTTCCGAAAATCACGTTCCCGAAGATTTCATTCCGTTTGGACTCCAATTTGGGCTGGCCTCCTGTTAATAGGTTAGTCCCAAAAATAATATAAAAGTGTATAATTAAGCCCATTAAACATCCAAAACATAATATAATATAGCATGGAACAATCAAAAATTATAGATACGTTGGAGACGTATCAAGCATCCCCAAGCTTAATTCCTGCTCGTCCTCGAGTAGGTAAATGATAAAAACAGAATTTTTGATGTGGAATGCTACTTAGCATAATTTCAATGTAGTTCTTCTTATTGTGGCATGAATGTTCAGATTTGATATGATTCAAGATAAAAGTTTAATGTTGACATAAAAACGATAATACTTCAAGCATGCTAACCAAGCAATTATGTCTTACCAAAATAACATAGCCAAAGCAAGTTATCCCTACAAAATCATTTAGTCTGGCTATGCTCCATCTTCCCCACACAAAATATGCATATCATGTACAACCCCGATTTTAGCCAAGCAATTGGCTCATACTTTTTAACGCGCTTCAGCCTTTTCAACTTTTACGCAATACATGAGCGCAAGCCATGGATATAGCACTATGGTGGAATAAGGTATAATGATAGGGGTTATGTGGGAAGACAAAAAAGGAGAAAGTCTCACATCGACGAGGCTAATCAACGGGCTATGGAGATGCCCATCAATTGATGTCAATGCAAGGAGTAGGGATTGCCATGCAACGGATGCACTAGAGCTATAAGTGTATGAAAGCTCAAACAAAAGAAACTAAGTGGGTGTGCATCCAACTTGCTTGCTCACGAAGACCTCGGGCATTTGAGGAAGCCCATCATTGGAATATACAAGCCAAGTTCTATAATGAAATTTCCCACTAGTATATGAAAGTGACAAAATGAGAGACTCTCTATCATGAATATCACGGTGCTACTTTGAACCACAAGTGTGGTAAAAGGATAGTAACATTCACTACAAAAAAAAGACACATCCGTGACATTTTGGGCCGAACGAATTTTTTTTCTGTCATACATATGACACTTCTATGACGATAATTGTGACAAAACCCGGTATCATCATAGATGTGGTGGGCTCCTACTTCTATGACAAAAAATCATGACAGAAAATGGGCTTTTCGTCCTGGGCGGGCCGGAGACGCAGCTGCATGACATTCTTTGGGCCGTCCATGACGGAAAAAAACCGTGGTAGAAGTGAGGGGGAGGAAAATTTCGGGGAGTTCCCGGTTACGTTGGGAGGTCGGGGGCCGAGCGATGCGCGTTTCTCTCGTACACGTACGCGCGTGTGTGCGAGGCGTTGGCTCTAACTGAACCCGAGCGAGGCGTTGGGCTCTAACTGAACCCGAGCGATTGCACTGCAGGCTACGCGTTACTGAACCCGAGCAATCGATCGATGGCTGTTAACTGAACCCGATCGAGCGATTCCTTCGCTACTGTTGCTAACTGAAGCCGATCGATTGGATGAACAGTGAGCGTTGCGGGGGGGGGGGGGTTGGATGAACAGTGAGCGGTGACGTTGCCTCTGGATGAACAGGACCCCGTGGTGTGGAGGGCTGGATGAACAGTAGATGGTGGAGGGGTGCCCATGGAGGGGTGGTTGAACAGGACCCCGTGGTGTGGAGGGCTGGATGAACAGTAGACGGTGGAGGGGTGCCCGTGGAGGGGTGGTTGAACAGTAGCCGGTGGAGTAGCGCGCGGTGGAGGCTGGATGAACAGGAGCCCGTGGAGGCTGGAGGAGGTTGACGGTGGAGATGAACAGTATCCCGTGGAGTCCCGTTTTGCGGTACGCCACACCCCTCCCGATGAACAGGACCCCCGTTTCGACCGTAGGAGGTCTGTTTCGTCCGTTTTGCGGTACGCCACACCCCTCCCGATCAACAGGACCCCCGTTTCGACCGTAGGAGGTCCGTTTTGCGGTACGCCACACCCCTCCCGATCAACAGGACCCCCGTTTCGACCGTAGGAGGTCCGTTTCCTTTGTTTTGCGGTACGCCACACCCCTCCCGATCAATAGGACCCCCGTTTCGACCGTAGGAGGTCCGTTTCCTCCGTTTTGCGGTACGCCACACCCCTCCCGATCAACAGGACCCCGTTCCGAACGTAGGAGGTCCGTTTCCTCCGTTTTGCGGTACGCGGGGCCTCGTTTCCATCGCCTGTTCCGTCCAAGCCCTCCCGATGAACACGACCACACATTCCGTTCCGACCCAGCCGGTTGGCTCCCACGCGTTCCGTTGCCTCCCGATGAACACGACGCATTCCGTTGCCTCCCCATGAACACGACGCATTCCGTTGCCTCCCCATGAACACGACGCATTCCGTTGCCTCCCCATGAACACGACGACGACGTTGTTTCTTCGTTCCGACCCAGCCATGTACACGAGCCCTGGTTGTACGTATGCGCGAGTAGGCGTTCGAGACACCGCCCGTATGTACACATACGTGGCCGTATTTTCTTTCTTGCACCCTGGCCGCTGTATGTACGTGTACATGCTACGTGCGCGCCTCTACTACGACACGTACGCGCCTCTACTACGGCACGTGCGCGCCTCTACATCCACCAGTATATATGTACGTACACGTTCGCGACCAGAATGACAACGCTACATACGCTTCGACCAAGTGGGTCCCGACTGTCAGGCACTTCCTTGCATGCGAAGATGTAGCTGGTGGGTCCCAGCAGTCAGGGGGGCGAATCGTTTTTTTGCCCAGACGCACTTCCTTGCGTGCGAAGATGTAGCTGGTGGGTCCCAGCAGTCAGGGGGCGAATCGTTTTTTCCCGGACGCACTTCCTTGCGTGCGAAGATGTAGCTGGTGGGTCCCAGCAGTCAGGGGGAAACGTTTTTTCGCGAAATATGGTGGCCCGTCCGGTGGGTCCCCGCTGTCAGGTGGAGGAATCATTATTTTGCGCGTAATAAGGAGGCACTTCCTTGCTGCGGCCGTGGACCCAGATGTCAGCCTCTCCACGTACAGTCCATGTCCGATGGAAGTCGTTCCTTGACCACGTTGACCACGCCGCGCTGAGAGCACCACGGCGGTGGATGACGGCGAGGACTAGGAAGGGGACGACTCGGAGCCGTGGAAGACGCAGCAGTGGATACCCACGCGAAGAGGAGTACGAGGGTTCACTGGTTCGGCTGCGGTGTGAGGCTGCTGTCGCTGCAGAATAACAGGGGGTGTGGGTGAGTAGAGGGATGCCCTGGCCAGCGGTGGGAGTAGTAGGGGGCGGTGAGGCCTCCACGGCATCACAGCCGACCACGGGAGGCAGGAGCACGCGGAACGACCGACGCTGGTTTGGGCGGCTGGAGCAAGAAGACCAGAGGTTGAAGAAGCACTACGGCCGTTGGATGAACATCGCACGGTAACAGGAGCTAGAATCGTTCATATTGACTAAGTTGACAAAGCCCTCCGTCCCCGTCAACTTGGTAGGCCCACAAGTCAGCCTCCCACTATGCTGGGTTCCAGTTGGCAGGGGGAGTATTCATTTTTTTGTGCGTAATAAGGAGGCACTTCCTTGCGTGCGAAGATAGCTGGTGGGTCCGACATGTCAGCGGGGGGCACGTTATTTTCGCGAAATACAGAGGCCCTTCCGGTGGGTCCCAGATGTCAGGTGGAGGAATCATTATTTTGCGCGTAATAAGGAGACATTTCCTTGCGTGCGGCCGTGGACCCAGCTGTCAGCCTCTCCACGCACAGTCTACTTTCGATGGTGTCGTTCGTTGACCACGTTGACCACGCCGCGCCGAGCGCATCCAAGGTGGTGGACAACGACGAGGCCCCGGACAGCAACGAGCCAGAGATGGGAAGACGCGGGAGTAGAGTCGCAGACGGAGAGGTGTACGAGGGTTAACTGGTTCTAGTGCGGTGTGGTTCGGCAGTCGGTGGAGAAGAACAAGAGGTGTGGAGGGGTGGAGGGATGGCCTGGCCAACGGTGGAGTAGCGCTTCATAGCAAAGCGTGCTAAGCAGAGCTGCTAGCAGCAGGAGGCTGGAGGTGGTCCCGGCGGCGCTGGAGGAAGAAGACGAGAGATTGAAGATGGATGTCGGTCGTTGGATGTAAATCCAACGGCTAACATGTCAGAATCATTTGTTGACTAAATTGACAACGACTTGCGTTGGCTTCGACCTATTGGCCCACATTTCAGCCTCCAAAAATGTGGCACATATTCAACCCATTTTTTTAGAATTTACAGTCTTTTTTTGCGCGGTAGAATTTACAGTCAATTTGATCTTTTTTTGAATTACAGCCATTAGCTCGGCTGGGTGAACAAATAATGTAGCGTCCATGCGGCCCATTTATTTTATTTCCTAAAAAATTACAGGCCATTTGCACTTTCTCGAAATACACGATTTTGCTGGGCTGATTCTAATTATAATGTTGGGTTGGGCTAGCAATGTTATCAAAAAATAAAAAGGGGCTGAGCATTTTGTTATAAATATATTTAAATAATAAGTGATATTATTACATTCATCCTTAAATCTTACCAAGCTTTTGTACACAATCACTAGGATTTTCGTGCCAAAACAATCCAGGATTTTATTTGTTAAGAAATTATTTTTATAAGTTAATAAGATGTGGGATATTGTTTTCTTACATATGTAAGTATCTGTTAAATATATGATGACAATAAAAATAATATATAATAACATATAAAATAATTTAAATATATATAATATAGTTAGAAGGGAAACATAAGTTGGACCTGGCGTTCCTATTCTTATATAGAAAAATAGAACAGACCTCTGCGTTTTCTTCAAAAAAATACATAAATTGGGCTGCCAAAAATAAAACCTCGGATGGGAGGTCCATAGGCCGGTCGATACATGACGGCCCTAAGAAAATACAAACAGGCCTATGGACCTCCCATCCGAGGTCGTGGGCTGCGCATGTTAAAAATGAAAGCCTAGACGGGGCAGCCCAAAACCACGTCCAACACTTGCCAAAACTTCGTCCCTCGTTTTCTCTGTGTTTTGCACACTCGACATTGTGTGGGCATTTTGACTGTGCATCATATGAAGATGTGCTATGCATGAATGTTGATCAGCATGATGTTAACTGGCTGGTAGTTCCATTTTCGACCATGAATAAAACTCCCAACATGATGTTAACCCTGTTTGAAAAGGCCATGTTAATATAAATGCTCTGCCTCTGAAAGTTGCAGTTTCTTATCTGAAACTGAACTTGCAGTTTCTTATCTGAAACTGAAACTTGCAGTTTCTTCTCTGAGAATCACATTGTCTGCACTTTTATACTCCTATGAAACTACATTTTTTTAAGTGCTAAAAATAGATCTCTAGAATTCATAAAATACTTCATATGCTCAATACTGCAAATCTGAAATTCAAAAGACATTCATATCTGAAAGTACTCTCAAAATACACAACACAAAACACAATTCACAACCTGCAAATACTGACAACCCTAAGCTCCTCCTGACAATTCACAACCTGCCCGACTATTGGGCTGGGGGGGGGCAGCCCCCTCCTATTCCTCGGCGGCAGACAGCCGCCCCGTGAGACGATGTGAACGGCGAGGGAGACAATGGCGGGGAAGCGTCGTCGGGCCAACTGCTTTTCTCCTCTTGCAGTTGGGTTCGGTCGACGAAGACTCCACCGGCTCGCTCTGGCAGGACACCCTCACAAATGGCACCCCGTAGATGCTCGATCCTTCAATCTCTGGTGGATGCTCCATCTGGGATCGATACGCCCACCACCGCTCCCTCATGATCGGATTCGGTGAATCTGTTTGCTCCATGGCCCAGAGGAGCAACTCTATACTCTGGCGCGACTCCCTCCGGGAGTATCGCCGCCTTTTCGCTCTGTTGCAGATATTTGGCCAGGGATGTCGCCGTCACCGCTAGTTGGTCCTTGTTGTCAAACCAAGACTGTATCTCCAACATCCTAGCTAGCTTCACAGGGTCACCGTCTGCGATCCTCCATCGATCTACTTCTCCACAACACCTTCACTCGCAGGCGGTGGTTTTTGAATGGAAGAGGAGAGGAGCAGCGCTGGTTTTGGATTAGAACAGGAGAGGAGCGACGTTGGTTTTGGACTGGAACAGGAGAGGAGGGGCGGTGGTTTTGAAATGGAAGAGGAGAGGAGTGGCGCTGCATTTAGATTGGAACAGGAGAGGAGCGGCGGTGGTTTAAGAGGAGAAGAGCGGAAGAGCGGCGCTGGTCTTGGAAGTATTTTTTTGTTGTTTTGTGTATTTGGGTCAAAGTTTGACCACGTACTGTATTTGACAAGCAAAATGTGAATGCATGTCACCAAAAATTGTATCGTTTGGTTCGTATCTGAATGTACTTTCAAATTATATTATTTTTGCAACGTATAACATATATTTTATGTGTGAAAATCATGGTCAATTATGACCCAGAATAAAAGGGAGACTAGTTAATGTGGGGTCGCTTTCTTAATTGAAGGGTAAATTGATTTTGATTTTGATCCAGTCACAGCGCGCCGACCCTCTCGTCCAATCCTAAATCGCTGCCGCATGCTCCTCTCCCTCTTCTCCATTGCAAAACCACCTCCTCTCCTCTCCATCATCTCCATTCCAAAACCACCATCTCGCCTCTCCCTCTTCTGATCTTCTCCATTGCAAAACCACCTCCTCTCCTCTCCATCATCTCCATTCCAAAACCACCGTCTCGCCTCTCCCTCTTCTGATCTTCTCCATTGCAAAACCACCTCCTCTCCTCTCCATCATCTCCATTCCAAAACCACCGTCTCGCCTCTCCCTCTTCTCTATTGCAAGACCACCGTCTCTCCTCCCATCTTCCAAAGCTAGCACCGGACCACTCAGAAGGACATCTATGGAGAGGATGCAGCAGCGAATCAGGCAGATCACCAGCGGCGACCAGGCAAAGTTAGCCAGGTTGAAGGAGATCCTTAGTTGGTTTGACAATGAGTGGGAGATTTCGAGGACGGTGCGGGCCATGTGGCAATGTATGCGAAAGAGCGAGATGGCGGCGATGAGGGCGGCGATGTACATGTACTCCTCGGCGGCAGTCACGCCGCAGTCCTCCGAGTTCATCGAGTATCTCCTCTGGGCGATGGAGCAGACAGATTCGCCCGAGGCGACAGTCAGGCGGAGGTGGTGGGCGTACAAGTCGAAGGTCGAGCACCCAGAGGATAACGAATCGATCGAGTATGGTGTGCCGTTCGTGAGGGTGCAGAGCCAGCCGGAGCCACAGGAGTATTCGTTCTCCCACCGCAAGAGGAGGCCGGATGGCGCGACGTCGCTTCCCCGCCGTTCTCCACGGTTCCCTCGACGCTCGCCTCGTTTCAACGGCGGCGGTAGGGTTTAAGGTAAGCTTTGCACTAACCTAATCTTCCACATGCTCATGCTTAAAATCAGTGTGACAGCTAACAAAAATCATGCTTACAATCAGTCTCCGAGTACTAAGCCAATCACCTTAAAATAGCTCTGGACCATTGGGTCAAAGTTGTGACACATTGTACAAATAAAGAAAAATAGATTGGTGCTTCTTTCAGAAAAGAGTACTCCCTAGAAAACTGCCAATATAAGCTACTAGTATTTGGTTAGATGATTTGCTGTCGAGAAAGGTCCATCCATAGAGAGCGCCACACATCCCACTGGTGGTGGTGGATGCCAATGCGTGCATGCAGCATGGTTAGTGTCGGTAATTTTTACTTGGCACACCTCGCACTCTGCATATATGCCGGTTCCATACGTACATTTGTGCAGTTCCACCAAAATGCAGCTGAATAACCCTGTTTGCACAGGTAATGAAAAAGCGTGATTACATTATAGTGGCACTAGTTGATGAAACACACAAAATAAATAGAAGAAAATATTGGGATAGTATCATAGTATGCCATGCTGCGAGGGCGAGATGGGCCCTGCGATGCCTCATACGGTACGCCTCATATTGGACATCGTCCCAAGTCTCCCAGATACACCTTCTGCCAGTGATGAACATCAGTGTACAGCGGTAGTACAAGGAGGCGCCTTGAGACATTCAAATCTCTATTTTTGTACATATCAACTAAAATTAAGCACCCCAGTTTGCAGAAACGCTTAAACATTAACAATGGGACTAGTTGATGAAACATACATTAACAAAGAGAAGCACTTTCTTTATCTACATTGGAGAATGAAATGATAGAGATGACACTCGCTCTATTTTAACTGTATTATTACTTCATTTTATCAGTGACACTAGGGTCGAGCAGGTGGCAAACGAGGTGTACCATGCGTCGCAAGGATTGAGGCCGGGGGTGCTTAGACTGGGATGCTGAAGCTGGCTCTTTCAGTCACCAACATGGATGATTCAATTCATGGGACCTTTTGGTGCAGTTCACCTAAAATGAAGCAATGTCTCGTGAGCTAGCAGCTTCTTCTTCAAATTTTTTTAAGAAAAGGGCTCCAGCCCCGGTTCCATTTCCATCAGAAAACGAAACCCACAGAGCTTCTTCTTCATTAGTTGCAATAAAATTGAGCAACATCAAGGTTGGTTGTGAAGCTCCTGGAATGCTCAACTATAATTTGGATATCATTTGTGCAGTTCAACTAAGATCGAGCGTGAAATGTATATCTCTGTTTGCACAAAAAAGGTGGAAAGGAGGGTGACTAACAAGTGATGAAACATGCATCAAATGAAAGAAGCATGTTCCTTATCTGAATGGCAATCCTACAAGGACAGTAGCAATTTCTAAAGCACTGGCATTGCTAGATATTAGTGTGGGCATTAGGATTAACTATGACAACCGTTAAATACGACATTACTTTGGGCACGGGAGAGTAGGCGGACCAGGACAGTTGCATTTCTAACGAAAAGAACCAACTTATCTTAATGGGAAATTTTAGCAGGACATGTAAAGAAGTGCCATTGATTCATATTACTGGAGGCATTACATTGAAAACAACATTGGTTTAAGGTGTCCTTACTTTTAACAGTGCGACTGCTACATTTTACCAGTGGTATTACATAAGAGTGGCTCGGGGCAACAAACATCAGAACAGGATATCTGGGTTGGTCCCATTTTTGTTCGGTATAGCCACCTTATACTGTGTGAGGCTAGCAAATCTAGTGCTGGACTTACTCTGTTGACTTGTCCCCCAGTCCCCACTTTCTTTCCCTTTTCAACCAATAGATCGGGTTTATATTGAGTTTGTACCGCGTTTCCCTTTATTTCCCTATTAGACCTAGAGACCAGTTGGATAGCCAGTCTCTGCTACTTTTCGCCCCCATTATTTCCTCTTTCGACCAAGTCCTAGATTCAGGTAACAAATCCTCCCCCACCCCCACCCCCTTTCTTCCTTGTTTGAACCAAGTAGTACTAGATTCGAGTGCATGAAGTAGTTTTACCTCTTAAACGTAAAAAAAATTAGGTGGTTTTCGAACAGCCGATCGATCCTATCTACGAGGGGGCCTGAGAAATAGTAAAAGATACAAATGCAGCGACGTCAGGAGCTCGGGAAGTAGAGCAAGGCCGGCTTCGAAGGAAGTTATACCTGATGGTCGCCGGGATGTCGCTAGGTGGGCGGCGGGAGGCCGGATCTGCCCACACTACGACAGCGAGGAAGAAGGGGTCAGAGGCCCTCCCTCGCCAGCGGTGCTTGGGAGAGAACGGCAAGGCAGGCTGATCGGGATGCGCCCAGCAGTGGGTAAGAGCCGTCGTGAAGGACGACCGCGTGAACGTTGCACCTTCTCACCTTCCCCGGCGGAGAGGATCCGGCTAGATCTGTGACCAGCGGTGAGCAGAGAGAGAGAGAGTGTGGCCACCGCTGTCATGTTTAGATCTGGAGAGGCCGAGACAGTGTGAAGAGAGCAACACTAGCAAGAAAGCGTGGAGGCTCCTGCCTATATAGTGGAGTACTACTAGTTTTCTTTTGTCTACCGGAGCCGACTTGACCTCGTCAATGACTGTCGAGAAGTCTTCATGCACGTGGCCCGGAGGCGCAGTTGTCGTCATTTTGATCTAAAGCGCCGGATTATAACATATAACACGAAAAAATGCCACATGACAAGAAATCATAACCTCACTGCCCAAAGGAGACAACATGAATCCCGATGGACAAACTGGACGAGGAACAAAGCTCAAATTAAAGAGAAACTCGTAGAAAAGGGGCCCGTCGATAGATGTCCTAATTAACATAGCCGGCTTGACCTAGATGGCAGCCGAGTAGCCACTGTTCGTGCATGTGCCCCCAATGACTAGCCCAACTCAGTTGCCGCTGTTTAACCCTCGCTGTGATCCGAAGCACATGACACCTAATTTTGCGAGATGACAAGAAACCTTTTTTTAGATTTCTCACCACAACTACAACCATGTACAACACAGCCTGCACGATATGTACACGATAGCCAATCCAGGCGTGTCTGCTGGAGTCTGGTCACATGCATGGATGAACTGATCTTCCGTGTCTTGCAGGGATCGTCCAGGCACCAACGTAGTACAACACTTCTCTAGTACTATCACTCATCTCCCTCTTCTATTAAGTCACCCGACTTGCGGGGCCGGGGAGTGTGCCTATGGTCGGTTCTCAATTGCCGTCCCACATGTGTGTGCAAATGCAATATGACGCGCGTTCCATTCGGAGAGCAGCGTGCCAGACCGACCAACCGTCTGGGGTGCGACGCGAACGCGACGGGCGTGCGGTATACTCCGTACATGTGTACCGCCATTTTCTAGACGCTTTGCTCCATGGCGCGGGCGCAATCCATGGATACAAAATTAGTATACGGTATACTATTTAAAAGTCGAGGGCGGGGCTTTTCCTGCGCGGTAGGCGGCGGGGCAGTTCCGCCTAGTCGGTTCGACAGAGACGTGAGAAGACGAGGGAGTAGGCTGCTGCAAACGTAGGGCTGTGTGATTTGACAGCGAGTTACTGCTGGACAGGTGGGGCCCCGTGATTTGACTTGCCATTATCATTTTAACTGCGGCGCTACGACCGGCATGAGTCTCCCGATTCCTGACCACCTCCATACAGGTGCCTCTCCGAATGCTCCACCATGTAGTAGAGGCTGGCTCTTGCATGAGAACCCACTTCTCCTTTTTTTCCTTGCCTCTCTTTCCTCCACATATGCAAAAATGCCATGTAAAGCGCACTATTGTACTTACTTTTACTTGCTCCTACAGGTGCTTAAGCTTGCCACATAGGCATAAAGTCTGATGTGGCAAGTTAATCAAGAAGAGAGAGACTAGTTTGGTGAACCAAGGAAGAAACGGTGCTAAGCGCGTGTACCTAGGTGAAAAGACAATTTTGAGTCTATAGCTAATTAAATGAAGCAAACTTAGCAACACCATTTCATTGGAAGAGGTCACTCCTTGGCAAATGCAATAAATACTAGTACTCCATGTGTCCCATAATATAAGAACGTTTTTGGCACTACACTAGTGTCAAAAACGTTCTTATATTATGGGACGGAGGGAGTACGAAGAAAGAGATAGAGAGGAGTAAAAAAAATACACTTATAGCCAACCTTGTTGTAGTATGAGTGACTAAGTGATGACTATGTATGACATGCCAACATCAGATAGCCTAACGCACCGTGTTAAATCTCCAAGGGCGCGACCGCGCGAGCGACGCGACGGTCATGGTAGGCGCGACCATGATACAGACTGCTGGCAGCCCTTGGATCTGAGATCAAACGGTCGCATGCTAAGTTACTGAAAATTTGCAGAATAACCCTCCAGGATAGGATATTCACCCATAGGTCTAGAATCACGCCATGCAACCGTTCAATCTCAGATCCAAGGGCTCTCGGAAGCCCGTATCATGGGAGAATGGAAAGCCACTACCCTGCCGTTCGCACGCTGGCAGTTCGCTCCTACTCGTCCCCGCTCGTCCTTCAATACTACAGCGGTTCGCTCCTAGTCGTCCCGTCCATTCACATTACGGTAGTTCCACTAATCCTAACCCTCCTCCCAAATCCATGGCGTCCCAAATCTCCACGATCGGCGGTGAGTACAAGGTTAGAACCATCACCGGCGATGAGTTCGACGTCATCTACACCCGTTCTTCCGCGACGGTGAAAGGATGCCTTTCTCACTTCAGACGCATGTTCGAAGACTCAGATGATGAGTGGGTCGCTGGGCTAGATGTTGAGCACACCACAGTCCTGGGACGAGAGAAGGATCTAAAGGACGAAGAGAGGAAGAAGCCCGACGTGATCCAGGTTTGCGTGCATGGCTTATGCTTGGTCTACCACATATGCCATGCCGACGTTGAGTGCCAGGATTTTAAGGACTTCCTCGAGAGCAACCTAGTCAAATTCATTACTGTAGACTTTGGTAACGACAAAGAAGTCCTGCGTCGGATAGGCCTTGTTGTAGGCAACACCTTCGACCTCAATAAGAATCGGCTGGTGTCCTCTCGTCAGCCTTCAATGCTGACCCTGGCAGGAGCCATGGTTCATCCTTCATACGGTAAACTGGAGAAACCTCCATACACATTTCATCATCATGCATGGCAGCGGAATGTACTAGATATAGACCACATCCACTACGCTGCAATTGATGCTACCTTTGCATCAATATCTACAAGGGTTGGATGAAGAGCAACAGCCAAGTGTGCGGTTCAAGCAAAGAAGTATCTGCCAAGAGGAAGAGGGACAAGGACGAAGTCGAGGACGTGGACGAGGACTCCGAGTAAGGTGGCAGTGTCGTTGCTCATGGTGGTTCTAATGCAGTGTCTACCGGAATAGTTGCAAAGTTTAATTTCAGGTGTGCTTAATTTAATTTGAGGGGTGTGTTGTGCTGAGCCCCCAGCAGAACTATGTTATGTTTCTTCTTGTTACTTTAACTCTTCAGTACGTACATACTAGTATTTCTTACATTTCATATTTTAGTTGGTATAGTACTACCACTCGTTTCTTCACATTATATACGTACAATATATATGGCCAACATCATATAGCCAGCAGTTTAGTTGTCAAAGAATTTCAGGGTGCTTAGTTTTGTCAAAGAATTCCAGGATGCTTAGAGGGTGCTTGGATCCAAGGGACTTATTTTAGTCTGACTAAAAATAGTCTCTTTAAGAGGCTAAAGTTCCAAGCACCCCTGACTAAAGAGGGGCTAAAACTAGTCTTGAGACTAAAAAATTTTAGTCAGGGGTACCCCTACTAAAATGTGGATTAGTCCTCTCTCTACGCATTTAACTCCTCTCCTTTAACACAGGCGAGTTCTGGATTGGAGGGTTTGGAGGATAATAAATGCTCATTAACTTGATTTTAGCCTTTTTAGTATTTGGATCCAAGCATGGGTGAGGCTAGCATGTTTTAGTCCCACTACTTTTAGTCATGGGACTAAAACGTATCCAAGCACCCTCTTAGTTTTATTTGAGGGGTGGGTTATGCTGGACACCATTATTGTGACTAGCCTTTTTAATAGTACTATATGCATAATTTGGCGACGAGCGCTCTCTATATGTACCACCTTTTTGTTAATTTCAAGTTTTGCTCCATGGCGCAATCCATCGATACTACTGCTGTACAAAAGTATACATTTTTTAAAAGGCTAGAGGGCGGGGCAGTCTAGCTTGGTCGGTTTCACGAGAGGCGAGGGCCTTTGTGATTTGACGGCTCATTACTGCTGGAAGGCGGGGCCTTGTGATTTGACTGCTCGTATAAATGCGCCGACGACCTGATCGAGGAGGAGCAAAGAACCGTGCGGTATACTCAAGTTCTCCACTGGAGTAGTACTGCGACGGAGGAGCACGAAACACGGTAGCCCAGTGCCATATGGCGATAAAAAATGATCTAATTTGCTAGTCATCTCATTGTTAGCATTGTTCTATTCACTCCCTAAAAAAACCATTGTTCTATTCATGCCTCGCAGAGAACGTGACACGTGCGGCGAAACACCCAAAGCAAAAGATGAAACACAGGAGCAAAAGAAGAAGGAAGATTATCACCCCAAATGATCTAATTCGCCGTGGAGTCGTAACTGCTTCTTCATCGCCTCCACGACCTCCATCTCCTTGCGCGTCTCCTCCGCCATCTTCTTCATTCTGTCCATGACGCGGGATTTCTCGACGCGAGCCTTCATCATCTGTTCCACGGCCGCATTACGTACCTTGACAGCAGCCGGGTGCTCGATGCGGAGCTTCTCCAACTCCTCCTTCTGTTCCATGACGAGGGCCTGCAGCATCTTCATCGAGGAACTACTATTCTCATGCAACTTCTTCCAGCCGGCGTTCTTCTCCTTCAACAGGTCGATCTCGTGGCAGAGCTTCGTCTTGTCCTCCCGAAGTCGCAGGATTTCGCCGGTCGCCTTCTTCTCCGAGGCAATGCTCTTCTTCAGCAGCATCACCAAGCCGGCGGTCAACTCCCCCTGCTGATTGAGCTCAGCGGGCATGTCGTCGAGGCTCTCCTTCAGCAACTCCATCAAGCCTTGGATGAACTCCTTCTGCTTATTGAGCTGATCAGGCAAGCCGTCGAGGGATAACAACTCCAGCTCCGCCGGCTCGGCATGTTCGCCTCCACGGCTAGGGCGCTCCTGGGAGCCATCGCCTGCCCGTGAGAGATCTTTCGAGGTCTCTGCGTGGCGGCGAGCCCTCTTTTTTTCCGCAGCCTTGGTTGCCGCTCCCTTGTTACGAGTAGTTCTCGACCTAGAGCTCTGCTCACTGGCCATGGCAACGGTGGACGAAGAAGAAGCACTTATGAGGAGGAAAGGTAGAGTAATTTTCGGTTAGGTAGTTCCCCTTTTTATAACCTAAGTACTAGCACTAGTACTAATACCTGCATAGTGGGAACACGTTCAGGTTTTGTACGTACTAGTAGGTGTGAGCAGGCTTTCGAATGTGATGGGAACAAGGTAAAGATTAATTGATGGTTTTGGTTTCGAGGCCCGAAACGGCTCCCGATGAGTTTAGCGGAACATAAATTTCAGGTACTACACTGCTCAAATGCGTAAATATTATGTTACTGTCAAAAATTGGCACAAAATACGAAGGAGACCAATGGAAGTACTACTAGCAACCTACGATTTAACTACTCGCATGCGCGCAGTGGAGTAATAATGTCTTTCTTCCGCCCTCACGTCCACTCAATTTGCATGCGCTGTATTAATTGACCATCAATGAAGTGAACGACTTTACACGCGTCAAATTATCACATGGGGTGGATCTTGGTACAAAATTGCGTCCGCCCGTGTACCCGCGTGTGCGTGCGAGGGAATGAGTGCGTGCGTGGCGTGCGTGCACATCTTCGCTTCGTGCATGTACCGCCAGTATGGCTCAGGGAGGACGAGTACATTCTTCTGGAACCAGCAACACGTCACTGTGATCAATCCACGCAAGGAGGTCGCGACAACGCCTCCACATGTGCCACGTGGCTTCATGAACTGTAAGGGAGACACTGTGTAGCGTGCCATTGGTATTCTAATTTACGTGTTTTGCACATACTCGAAGTACTAGTAAGGTACACGTGCATTGCACGCATCAGATTTTGCAACCAAATTACGAATAACTACCACACTATTGCATGTATGCTCTGAGTCATATATGCCTGATGTAGCCCTTTGTTTAATTCTTATAGTTCATCTCATTCAAAATCAATTAGTTTTTATAAAAAAGCTAAGAACGCGGGAATAGGAAAAACATGGGATTATAGTGGAATCTCGTCTTGAATCCTACAGGATTGTACGAGTGTTTGATTGTGCATAGAAAAACCGCAGAATTCTTTCAAAGAGGTCCGAGTGTATGGGATGTTTCCTATGAAATCTAGTGCAAATGAATCATATGGAAAAATTCCTATGGTTTACAATCCTACGAATCAAACAACCAAGATAGGAAAAACTCCTAATGAATAGAATCCTCCAAAATTCCTTTGAGAATCCTTTGAATCAAAGAAGCCCTTAATCTATTTTATGATTCATGGAATTGTGCATTGTAAAGCATAAAGTAAAAACAAATAATGGCAATTCAACTAGAAAAAAAGTTTGGGCAGTTATGATACGAAAGATTCTAGAACAAAAGAGAACCACTGTTGTTTTGAGGTTTGTGCATTATGCTTAAGTTCAACCATGGAGTCTGCTAGATTGTACATGTGGCAAAATCCGGTGGGGGCTAGAAGATGGTGCGAGGGGCCGAGTGGAGGGAGACTATGAAGGAATGCACAAGTGCGAGATCGATATTTAGAGAGAGGGGGCGAACACGTGCACTGTTGCGTGCAGTGGCGGAGCCATGAAAAATAAATGAGCTAGGGGGCTAAGCATTGCTAATCCTTTACGAGGAGGGTCAATTCATGAACTTAAACCATTTTTAGCAGCAATTGTCTAATGATCACATTCATATTAGCCTCAATATATAGTGATGTTAGGGGGGGGAGGGGGGCAGGGCCCTTACTGCCCCCTGTGTTCGCCATTGTGCACGCGTCTGAGAGATGAAGCATAAGGCATGGATGATGAGAGGGGGACGTTGGATATATAATTAATGTGGGTGTATTAGCTATATATGTTAATCCTATATAGAGAGGTATAGATTGATCGATGTGGACATGGGAAAGAGGGTGAGACCTCACTGGATATATCGATTGATCGGTTTGTGTGGAAAACTATGAAAGACCTAGCTATATACACACATACATAGAGGAACATCGATCGTTGTGCGTGTTGAGGTGCAAATTGTCTTTTTTTGGGTACACGTTAAGCTTGTTCTTCCAAAATTTCAAGCCGCGCCTTGTTATGCCGAAAATTCAAGCCAGCGTCTCTATCTATCGTGTTGCGAAACTCCCGCCTCTTCAACCCGCGCCTTGTTAGCCCGAAATATTTAAGATATATCTTTGTCTCGTTGTGCTCCGACAACTCCCTCCATCTCAACCCGCGCCTTGCTATTCCGAAATTACAACGCGCGCGAAAACTCCCACCTCCTGTGAAATCCCGACACGCGAAATGCCCGTGGTACCCCTGAACCGAAAGAACCGCCTCAAATCGGTGGGGGTACTTTCGTAACTTACCCCACATTTCGGACAAGCGCGTCTCTAAGCCATGGTTCCCCACTGCCATCCCATCTGCCCACCCATTCGTACACCGAGGCCGCGAAAACCCGCGATGAAACCCCACACCCTGCTCCGTCCGCCACCCAGCCAGAGCCTCTTCCCCGATGACGTCGTCCACAGCAACACCTCGACGTCCCTCATCCACCGTACCGGATGAGGATCCGTCGTCGATCTCATTGTCCCGCCGGTTCAGCCACCCTGTCCTCCACCTCCAAGGAGCTGCCCCGACGTTCCCCTCGTCTTTCACGCCACCTCCATTCCCACACCGCCGTCTTCACCTGCACCACCGGAAGAGCATCATCATCACCGTTTCCTTGGATGAAGCTGCGGCCTAATCGGCGCCACCAAAGAGGTTGTACACTAATCGCCGCATTTTCTTCTTGATTCGATCTCACGGTGCTGCCGGCGCTCGGTCCCGAGCCGACACGGCGCGGCTCCATCCACGGCAGCGTCGCCGGCCACTTCCTCCACGGCGTCGCTCCCTCGGCGGCGACGTCCACATCAGTAGGAGCTGCTGCTGCTTTAGCTCTCGCTCGCGCTGCTGCTCTGCTCTTGCTCTTGGTCCCCTGCCTGGTCTGCTCTTGCTATTGCTCTTGCTCGCGCTGCTACTCTCGCTCTTGCTCTTGCTTGCGATGCTGCTCTAATTTAGCTACACTTCAGTCGACTGAATCAACTTTTGGGTCAGTCAATTTTCAGGGGGTGGGGGGGGGGGCGTGTAACGCCCCGAGACCGACGCTCCAGACGCCTACCATGTTTTGCGTGAGCGTTGTGTGTATTTATTTGTTTGTTGCATTCATCATCGCATCATTTGCATTGCATCGGCACTTCGTTGCCGTCATGTTTTAAAAATTTGCATTCGTTCGTAGTTGCCGCGTTCCCCCCTTCTCTTTGTTGACCGTTCCGAGACCAACCGTGTTTCCGGTTCCCTCTTGTCAAACCATCTAACCTCTCTCGTCAGCCTGCGATCCCCTCCCGCGCGTCCGAAAGTTGTTCCGTACCCGACCCGGTTCATTGTTACCGTTGGGTCCGGATCATCCCCTAACATCTACAAAACATCTCCGTTTTGTTATTTGGACTCCCTACCTATTTATTCTCGATCGTCCGATTGCGATCGGAGGGACGAGGTAGCCCCTACCCTAATCTCATTGCAGTATAAATAGTGGACAACCCTAAAATCTAGGGACCTGTCCCATCCTCCCAGCCGCGCCGCTACTCTACCAAATCCCCATCGGGATCCATTCCACCCAACCAGATCGCTCCGACCACCTCCCTCGTTCTGCGTCGCCGCCCAACCACAGCAAGCCCTCCTCGATCATCCATCCACTCCACCAGCCACCCACGAGCTCCCTCACGCTCGAGGCTGTCCTCCTCGTCTCCGCGCCTCTGCTTCGCCAGAGACTGGCCTCGTCGCCGCCCAAGCCCGACCTCTCCTTCAGCCATGCCCGTGCCCTCCTCCACGTGCTGCCCCGCCCGACCTCTCCTTCAGCCGAGCTCCTCTCCCTCGCGCCCGAGACCTCGCCAGCATCCCAAGCCCGAGCTCCGCAGCGCCATCCCCGCCTCCTCTGTCTCGCGCTCGTCCGCGTCGACGCCGGCAGGCTCCGGCCGGATCAGCTCGGGTCCCCGCTGCTCCTCTCCGCCGCCCTTGTTGCGAGTCGCTCGGATTCGTCGGACCCCTGCTTCGTTCCCCTCCTGGTCGTGCCGCCGACGAGGTCCCCGACGACCCAGCCAGCGTCGGTTTCTTCTCTGCTCGAGGAACTCCAGCATCCACGCACGACCGCGTCGACCTCCCCTGCCTCATCTGCGTCGTCGTTGCAACTGGCGCATGCGCCTCTCGCCGACCTTCCTCTCCGCCGCCCCAAGCTGCGGCCTCGCCGGAGAGCTCCCCCGTGCCCGTCCCATCGCGCCGTGCCTGCCTCCTCTGCCTCGCGCTCGTTCGCCGCCGCCAACTCCCTGCCGCTGCCTTCTGCTTCCCCTGCAACGAGCAGAGCCACTGCCGCCCCAACCCGGCGCGCCTCCGCCCCTTCTCCGGCCAAGTCCGGCGGCCCATGGCCGGATCCGCCATCGCCTGCTCGTCGATAGCCGCCCCCGTGCCCGCGACCCCTGCTTCGCCCGTTCATGCGCCGCTGCCCCTGCATCGAGCCGCGTCAGACGGACCAGCGAGGACACCCTGCTCCCGCTCGTCTTCGTTGACCCGGTCCAGTCGACCGCCAGGTCCACTCCGAGCGTGAGCTGCGAGCCTCTGCAAGGCCTAGCCCAGCGCTGCTGCCTCCAAATAGCCCAGCTCCAGCGCGCCTCAGCCGCAGCCCAGCCGCTTCACCAACGGGCCGTGGCCCATGGGTGAGCTCCCCACAGCTCCTCTCTGTTGGCCCAACAGTGCAGCCAGTTTTGGCCCGTGTAGTTTTTTTTCCCAGTTCTGCGATTTTATGCATTATCCCAGGATTTACAGATTTACAGAAAAACCCTTGATGTTCATGCATTAATAATTAATTAACCGTGCATCTTTTGTGAATAATTTATATATGAAAAATGTCTAGAATTTCATCTAGTTTAATTATATGCCACTCTCACCCATGTTAAAATTGTTTAACATGTTGTTTGATTAATTTTGCTCGAATAATATGTTAAAATGATTTATTTCATAACTAATTAACCGTAACTCGGAATTTAATAAACTTTATATGTAAATGGGGTAGAAAAATGCCTAGTTTATCATGGTGCACTTCATTTTGCTGTTTAATAACATTAAAATTGTGTTTAGGGCAGAACAGTACCAATTCCAAAATATGCACATGAGGATTTATCGGAATTGTCGTTTGTTATTTCCGGCCTCTTTTAAACTTGCCTAGATAGGTTGTTTAATTATGCTTCACCTCTTGCCATGGTTAAGAACATTTAATATTGTTGGGTACATAAACGAGAGAGAAATAAATAATTAAATGTGGTGTTTCGTCAATATGCAACTCGTTGCATATTGAGCTCCACTTAATTTGTAGTGTTGTTTGTTGCTCTTTGCCATGCCATGCCTCATTAAACCGGACATGCATCATATTTGTTTTTGCATCATGCCATGTGTATGTGGTGGTTGTTTACTATGTTGTTTGTTTCTTTCCGGGTTGCTTCTCTCGTTAGCTTCGGTTTCTTTCCGGAGTTGTGAGGATTCGTTCGACTACATCCGTTTGTCTTCTTCATGGACTCGTTCTTCTTCCT
This sequence comes from Aegilops tauschii subsp. strangulata, assembly GCF_002575655.3. Classification (NCBI taxonomy): domain Eukaryota; kingdom Viridiplantae; phylum Streptophyta; class Magnoliopsida; order Poales; family Poaceae; genus Aegilops; species Aegilops tauschii. Next base: position 205,304,485 of record NC_053036.3, on the reverse strand, counting down.
AGCGGGATCTCAGGCAAGATGACCATACCCTCGAAATCACCTCTATCTTTGCTTGCTAGCTGTCCGCTCTATTGCTATGTCGCGCTACCTACCACTTGCTTATCAAGCCTCCCAAATTGCCATGAACCACTAACCTTTGTCACCCTTCCTAGCAAACCGTTATTTGGCTATGTTACCGCTTTTGCTCAGCCTCTCTTATAGTGTTGTTAGGTGCAGGTGAAGATGAAGATTGCTCCATGTTGGATTATGTTTATGTTGGGATATCACAATATCTCTTATCTTAATTAATGCATCTATATACTTGGTAAAGGGTGGAAGGCTCGGCCTTATGCCTGGTGTTTTGTTCCACTCTTGCCGCCCTAGTTTCCGTCATACCGGTGTTATGTTCCTTGATTTTGCGTTCCTTACGCGGTTGGGTGATTTATGGGACCCCCTTGACAGTTCGCTTTGAATAAAACTCCTCCAGCAAGGCCCAACCTTGGTTTTACCATTTGCTACCACCTATCCCCTTTTCCCTTGGGTTCGGCAGACTCAAGGGTCATCTTATTTCAACCCCCCCGGCCAGTGCTCCTTCGAGTGTTGGTCCGAAACGAGTAGACTGCGGGGCCACCTCGGGGAAACTTGAGGTCTGGTTTTACTCGTAGGATGTCTCATCCGGTGTGCCCTGAGAACGAGATATGTGCAGCTCCTATCGGGATTTGTCGGCACATTCGGGCGGCTTTGCTGGTCTTGTTTTACCATTGTCGAAATGTCTTGTAAACCGGGATTCCGAGACTGATCGGGTCTTCCTGGGAGATGGTTTATCCTTCGTTGACCGTGAGAGCTTATGATGGGCTAAGTTGGGACACCCCTGCAAGGTATTATCTTTCGGAAGCCGTGCCCGCGGTTATGTGGCAGATGGGAATTTTTTAATGTCCGGTTGTAGAGAACTTGACACTCGACTTAATTAAAATACATCAACCGCGTGTGTAGCCGTGATGGTCTCTTCTCGGCGGAGTCCGGGAAGTGAACACGGTTTCTGGGTTATGTTTGACGTAAGTAGGAGTTCAGGATCACTTCTTGATCATTGCTAGTTGACGACCGCTCCGTTGCTTCTCTTCTCGCTCTCTTTTGCGTATGTTAGCCACCATATATGCTTAGTGCCTGCTGCAGCTCCACCTCATTACACATCCTTTCCTATAAGCTTAAATAGTCTTGATCTCGCGGGTGTGAGATTGTTGAGTCCTCGTGACTCACAGATACTTCCAAAACAGTTGCAGGTGCCGACGATGCCAGTGCAGGTGACGCAATCGAGCTCAAGTGGGAGCTCGATGAAGATCTTGTTCGTTGTGTTGTTTCTTTTCATGTTGATCAGTAGTGGAGCCTAGTTGGGACGATCAGGGATCTAGCAGTTGGGTTGTCTTCTTTTATTTTGGTTCCGTAGACGGACCTATGTGTGTATCTCTGATTGATGTATGATTTATCTATGTATTGTGTGAAGTGGCTATTGTAAGCCAACTCTTTATCCCATTCTTGTTCATTACATGGGATTGTGTGAAGATGACCCTTCTTGCGACAAACCACAATGCGGTTATGTCTCTAAGTCGTGCCTCGACACGTGGGAGATATAGCCGCATCGTGGGCGTTACAAGTTGGTAATCAGAGCCATCCCCGACTTAGGAGCCCCCTGCTTGATCGAATCGCTGACGTTGTTGAGTCTAGAACAAAAATGTTTTGAGTCTTAGGATTATATATATCGGAGAGTAGGATTCTTTTACTCCTCAGTCCCTTCGTCACTCTGGTGAGGCCTCCTGACGTAGAAGTTTTGACTTTTCTCTCCTCAAATTTCACTAAAAAAAATTTTAGGATCACGCGGGTATCTTGGAATCGTTCCGATGGTTTTGTGACGAGAACATTGTTCTTGGTGCCTCCTGACATTTAGGGGTTGTGGCAGTGTCCCGGGGAGTTGAGCTCCGAGGTGTTGTCGTCACAATTTTATCGTTGCAGTTCTGGAATACCTGAGTTTCGCCGACATCGAAATCTCTTTTATGCAGTTGTTGGTGAGATCACCTCGACGCCACCCAGTACTGGGGCGGGAGTTCGGGAGTATTGCCATAACTCGTATAACGGATGTTTTTCGAAGGTTGAGGTGAACGATTTCCGAAGGTTTCTTGGTTATGTGTTGACGGATGGATACAGCTGGATCTAGGGAGTGCTAGTTTGGGTGATATATTTTGTGTCCCCTGTATCCCCAACACCTGATTGCATAACCAGAAAGTTTCGGGAGTTTATAAGTGGGAATTCAAGTAGCTCTTAGGATATCTTTCCGACAGATGCATGATATGAGATTGGGGTTCGACGTCTAGTGGTCCGCCTGTACACGGTTGGTTTTGCAGTGGTCTCGTAGTGTCTTAAAGAGTCCTTGGCTATGCCGACTCGGGGACGCTTCGTATGTCATGTGCACTGCCTTGTACATGATGGTGCTGTACGATCGAGCCCGTGTGGGCCCCACCACGAAAACCTCGGATGAAATCTCTATCATATGTTTGCTCCGGCTTATTCTGCGAGCCAATCCTTTGTTTTGTTTTTATTTGTGGTATTCGAGTTGCTTCGAAGTCAAATGTGGATTCCATACCTTTCCTAAGTGGTGTTCTCATATTTCTATGTGAATATTAATCCTTCTTGATCATCGAGATTGCCATCTTAATTCTATTTCCAACCGGTGCATTTTCTCTTCAAGTGGATCCGATCATTTTCAACATCCGCAAGATCAACTCTAAGTTTTCTCAACGGTGTTCGTTTCATCCGACCCAAATTGCCTTTGTTTTCCCACCCTCCCACCCTTTTTCTTGAAGGACTCAAATTTCTTAATCATGTATCCATTTTATTCATGTGAAGTCCCTTCATTCTTTTCAATCAATGTTCTTACCCGGTGGTTCTCATGAAGATGTTCTTCAAATGTTTTTCTCATGCCGGTGTATCTCTTAATCACTCACCTCTCGCTTTCCATGTGTTCCGGAGTGTTGAAGATATCTCAGGAGATTCGTGTTTTCATTCAAGATCCGTTCAAGCTATTTCGAGGTTGTTACCTCATTCAAGCCATTTAATTCAACCGGTGCAATCTCCTTTTCAAGTAATCATTTCTACGGTGTTTCTTTTGAGTGGGACCTAACCCACAGGCCTTTTTCCAGGATCTTACCTGACTCATCTAATTCTTTCCGGAGTTATTCTTAAATTCTTTTCAAAGTTTGACGCAAGAATGAATTATCATCAGTCATGTCTTTCTCCAAGATCTTTTAAATTCTTTTCATCGTTGGTTCAACCTTTCTAATTTTTCTTCCCGGAGTATCTCAACAATTCTTGGTGGTGTTTCTCGTCATCATTATCAACATTTGAAGACCGAAGAAGAGTTTTTCCTCCAAATCTTATCTGTTCTCTTGAAGATTCATAGTTCTAGCTTATGCCATCCTCTCATAATTGTTTTCAATTGTGAGAATTCTTTTTACCCATCCGGAGCTATTCAGGAGTCTTTTCAGTTTGATTCTCCGAAGGCCATCATTTCAGAAGATTTCTTCGTTCTAAGTTTTCAGCTCTCGTTCTCCAAATCTTACCGGTGCTTCATTCAAATATTCTCTAATCAGTTCGTGATCTCTTTGTTCTCATATATTTATATTCCGCCAAGTATCTTTATTCATTTTTCTAAATCTTCTCGGTGAATTGTGCCTTGGCTACTTTCATTTTCAATTCTTACGGTGGTTTCGTTCAAGATTTTCTCTTCCTTCGTTATCATATCAATTTATTCGTTGTTTCAATCCTACCGGTGTTTCGATGAAGACCTTCACAAGTTTGCGCAATATCTATGTTAATCCTTTCTACGAGTATAAGTAGTATGCCAAATCCGTTGCTTTTCATCAATCTAAATTGGTGAAGGCTAAGCATAATGTAATTCTTATTCTTGTTTCCTCCAAGTGATTAATTCCTTCTTCCGGAGTTCGTTCATGTTATCAAATTCTCGGTTCCAAGTTGTTCATCTTTTCTTTCCGGAGCTCCAAGTTATTTCAATTATATCATTTCAAAGCTTCATCTAATCATCGCAAGGCTTCTCCTGGAATTCTTTTCAACTTTCCCTTTCGTTTGATCATTCTTTTATTATCGGAGTTCTTCATGGAGGATCAACTTGGTGGCTCATCAAGGATTCGTTTCATTCTTCAATTGTTCTTCAAGATTTCTCTCGGAGTTAAGATCCGCCAAGCTATACTCTAAAAATAAACATGGTGTTCAACACATGTTTTGGTCTTGAGGAGTCCAAGCATTCTTCATCTTGCATTCTAAAGTGCAATTCTTCCTACCTTATCTTTTGAGGTGGTGTTATGTCATTCTCGATAATTTTCCTTCGGGTTTCATGATTCACAAAGTTTTCTAGAGTGACATATTTAAATCCATCATTTTATCTTCGTTCAAGAGATCTTTTCAACCAATCAATCTTTTTGTTGGAGTTGTATTGGGTTATATTTCACCTATAGCCTTCCCTAAGGAATGTAGCTATTTGTGGAGTTTATCAATGATCAAGTTTTCTCTTTCTCCTCTTGGTGGAAGAAGTTTTCATCTCTTCGTTGATCTCAAGCAAGCAATTGTTTTCGTTAGTGGCAAATTTTCACCTCATGTTTTGTGATGTCTCCATAAGCCCACGGGGATCATATCCTATTGTTGTTGGGTTTTTTCCAACAACTCCGTTATAACCTTCTTGGAAGGATGCTTTCCAAGCTCATTTGTGGAAGAAGTTGTCATTTTCTTCTACATTCTTTATTCCAAGGATCTATCTTCTATTTTTTTCTTCCGGAGGCATGGTGATGTTGCTCTCTTCGCTCATCATCTCGATTGTGAGGATTGTGTTCTTTTCTTACTTATCCATTTAACCGAAGTGTCGTGTTTTCATTCGAGTTCTCTCATCTTATCAAGTTTCGTCTCCTTCCTCAACCGGAGTGCTGTCTGAAATCTTTCTTACCCTTGTGCCATTCTTTCATTAGTTCCGGAGGCAATGTGTTGGTAATTTCATCGAGTATCCTCTCATCTTGTCAAGATCATGTTCAATTCCTTCCATTTTCAGTCGGAGTGCTGCCCAAATTATATCATTCTTATCCCTTCCCTATCTTGTTTTAACCGGAGTGGTTTAAATATCTATTGTGTCACTTAACCTCAAGGTTCTCATGGTGTTCCTTGTCTCTCTTTTCTACCGGAGTCTTCTCAATTTTGTTCACCTCTGTCGTGTCATTTCTTCAAGCTTTGCGACCTCTCAAGGTTCTTTGTTTTCACTCGTTTGTCAATGAAGCAACTTAGCTTTACCTTTTCTCTTCCTCTTCCGTTTTTCTCCGGTGCCATCCTAGATCTCGGGACGAGATCCTCTTGTAGTGGTGGAGTGTTGTAACGCCCCGAGACCGACGCTCCAGACGCCTACCATGTTTTGCGTGATCGTTGTGTGTATTTATTTGTTTGTTGCATTCATCATCGCATCATTTGCATTGCATCGGCACTTCGTTGCAGTCATGTTTTAAAAATTTGCATTCGTTCGTAGTTGCCGCGTTCCCCCCTTGTCTTCGTTGACCGTTCTGAGACCAACCGTGTTTCCGGTTCCCTCTTGTCAAACCATCTAACCTCTCTCGTCAGCCCGCGATCCCCTCCCGCGCGTCCAAAAGTTGTTCCGTACCCGACCCAGTTTGTTGTTACCGTTGGGTCCGGATCATCCCCTAACATCTACAAAACATCTCCGTTTTGTTATTTGGACTCCCTACCTATTTATTCTCGATCGTCCGATTGCGATCGGAGGGACGAGGTAGCCCCTACCCTAATCTCATTACAGTATAAATAGTGGACAACCCTAAAATCTAGGGACCTGTCCCATCCTCCCAGCCGCGCCGCTACTCTACCAAATCCCCATCGGGATCCATTCCACCCAACCAGATCGCTCCGACCACCTCCCTCGTTCTGCGTCGCCGCCCAACCACAGCAAGCCCTCCTCGATCATCCATCCACTCCACCAGCCACCCACGAGCTCCCTCACGCTCGAGGCTGTCCTCCTCGTCTCCGCGCCTCTGCTTCGCCAGAGACTGGCCTCGTCGCCGCCCAAGCCCGACCTCTCCTTCAGCCATGCCCGTGCCCTCCTCCACGCGCTGCCCCGCCCGACCTCTCCTTCAGCCGAGCTCCTCTCCCTCGCGCCCGAGACCTCGCCAGCATCCCAGGCCCGAGCTCCACTACACCATCCCCGCCTCCTCTGTCTCGCGCTCGTCCGCGTCGACGCCGGCAGGCTCCGGCCGGATCGGCTCGGGTCCCCGCTGCTCCTCTCCGCCGCCCTTGTTGCGAGTCGCCTGGATTCGTCGGACCCCTGCTTCGTTCCCCTCCTGGTCGTGCCGCCGACGAGGTCCCCGACGACCCAGCCAGCGTCGGTTTCTTCTCTGCTCGAGGAACTCCAGTAGCCACGCACGACCGCGTCGACCTTCCCTGCCTCATCTGCGTCGTCGTTGCAACTGGCGCATGCGCCTCTCGCCGACCTTCCTCTCCGCCGCCCCAAGCTGCGGCCTCGCCGGAGAGCTCCCCCGCGCCCGTCCCATCGCGCCGTGCCTGCCTCCTCTGCCTCGCGCTCGTTCGCCGCCGCCAACTCCCTACCGCTGCCTTCTGCTTCCCCTGCAACGAGCAGAGCCACTGCCGCCCCAACCCGGCGCGCCTCCGCCCCTTCTCCGGCCAAGTCCGGCGCCCCATGGCCGGATCCGCCATCGCCTGCTCGTCGGTAGCCGCCCCCGTGCCCGCGACCCCTGCTTCGCCCGTTCATGCGCCGCTGCCCCTGCATCGAGCCGCGTCAGACGGACCAGCGAGGACACCCTGCTCCCGCTCGTCTTCGTTGACCCGGTCCAGTCGACCGCCAGGTCCACTCCGAGCGTGGGCTGCGAGCCTCTCCAAGGCCTAGCCCAGCGCTGCTGCCTCCATCCAGCCCAGCTCCAGCGCGCCTCAGCCGCAGCCCAGCCGCTTCACCAACGGGCCGTGGCCCATGGGTGAGCTCCCCACAACTCCTCTCTGTTGGCCCAACAGTGCAGCCAGTTTCGGTCCGTGTAGTTTTTTTTCCCAGTTCTGCGATTTTATGCATTATCCCAGGATTTACAGATTTACAGAAAAACCCTTGATGTTCATGCATTAATAATTAATTAACCGTGCATCTAGAATGTCTAGAATGTCTAGAATTTCATCTAGTTTAATTATATGCCACTCTCACCCATGTTAAAATTGTTTAAAATGTTGTTTGATTAATTTTGCTCGAATAATATGTTAAAATGATTTATTTCATAACTAATTAACCGTAACTTGGAATTTAATAAACTTTATATGTAAATGGGATAGAAAAATGCCTAGTTTATCATGGTGCACTTCATTTTGCTGTTTAACAACATTAAAATTGTGTTTAGGGCAGAACAGTACCAATTCCAAAATATGCACATGAGGATTTATCGGAATTGTCGTTTGTTATTTCCGGCCTCTTTTAAACTTGCCTAGATAGGTTGTTTAATTATGCTTCACCTCTTGCCATGGTTAAGAACATTTAATATTGTTGGGTACATAAACGAGAGAGAAATAAATAATTAAATGTGGTGTTTCGTCAATATGCAACTCGTTGCATATTGAGCTCCACTTAATTTGTAGTGTTGTTTGTTGCTCTTTGCCATGCCATGCCTCATTAAACCGGACATGCATCATATTTGTTTTTGCATCATGCCATGTGTATGTGGTGGTTGTTTACTATGTTGTTTGTTTCTTTCCGGGTTGCTTCTTTCGTTAGCTTTGGTTTCTTTCCGGAGTTGTGAGGATTCGTTCGACTACATCCGTTTGTCTTCTTCATGGACTCGTTCTTCTTCCTAGCGTGATCACAGGCAAGATGACCATAGCCTCGAAATCACCTCTATCTTTGCTTGCTAGCTGTCCGCTCTATTGCTATGTCGCGCTACCTACCACTTGCTTATCAAGCCTCCCAAATTGCCATGAACCTCTAACCTTTGTCACCCTTCCTAGCAAACCGTTGTTTGGCTATGTTACCGCTTTTGCTCAGCCCCTCTTATAGCGTTGTTAGGTGCAGGTGAAGATGAAGATTGCTCCATGTTGGATTATGTTTATGTTGGGATATCACAATATCTCTTATCTTAATTAACGCATCTATATACTTGGTAAAGGGTGGAAGGCTCGGCCTTATGCCTGGTGTTTTGTTCCACTCTTGCCGCCCTAGTTTCCGTCATACCGGTGTTATGTTCCTTGATTTTGCGTTCCTTACGCGGTTGGGTGATTTATGGGACCCCCTTGACAGTTCGCTTTGAATAAAACTCCTCCAGCAAGGCCCAACCTTGGTTTTACCATTTGCTACCACCTATCCCCTTTTCCCTTGGGTTCTGCAGACTCAAGGGTCATCTTATTTTAACCCCCCCGGGCCAGTGCTCCTTCGAGTGTTGGTCCGAAACGAGTAGACTGCGGGGCCACCTCGGGGAAACTTGAGGTCTGGTTTTACTCGTAGGATGTCTCATCCGGTGTGCCCTGAGAACGAGATATGTGCAGCTCCTATCGGGATTTGTCGGCACATTCGGGCGGCTTTGCTGGTCTTGTTTTACCATTGTCGAAATGTCTTGTAAACCGGGATTCCGAGACTGATCGGGTCTTCCTGGGAGAAGGTTTATCCTTCGTTGACCGTGAGAGCTTATGATGGGCTAAGTTGGGACACCCCTGCAGGGTATTATCTTTCGGAAGCCGTGCCCGCGGTTATGTGGCAGATGGGAATTTGTTAATGTCCGGTTGTAGAGAACTTGACACTCGACTTAATTAAAATACATCAACCGCGTGTGTAGCCGTGATGGTCTCTTCTCGGCGGAGTCCGGGAAGTGAACACGGTTTCTGGGTTATGTTTGACGTAAGTAGGAGTTCAGGATCACTTCTTGATCATTGCTAGTTGACGACCGCTCCGTTGCTTCTCTTCTCGCTCTCTTTTGCATATGTTAGCCACCATATATGCTTAGTGCCTGCTGCAGCTCCACCTCATTACACATCCTTTCCTATAAGCTTAAATAGTCTTGATCTCGCGGGTGTGAGATTGCTGAGTCCTCGTGACTCACAGATACTTCCAAAACAGTTGCAGGTGCCGACGATGCCAGTGCAGGTGACGCAACCGAGCTCAAGTGGGAGCTTGATGAAGATCTTGTTCGTTGTGTTGTTTCTTTTCATGTTGATCAGTAGTGGAGCCCAGTTGGGACGATCAGGGATCTAGCAGTTGGGTTGTCTTCTTTTATTTTGGTTCTGTAGACAGACCTATGTGTGTATCTCTGATTGATGTATGATTTATCTATGTATTGTGTGAAGTGGCGATTGTAAGCCAACTCTTTATCCCATTCTTGTTCATTACATGGGATTGTGTGAAGATGACCCTTCTTGCGACAAACCACAATGCGGTTATGTCTCTAAGTCGTGCCTCGACACGTGGGAGATATAGCCGCATCATGGGCGTTACAGGGCGGGGCTCGCCCTGGTGAAGGAAGAACCAGCCGCAGCGGGGAGGGGGGGCTCGCCGGAGAGGTACCCCACTATCTATCTTAGGGTTCAGGATGGGGCGGTGGTCGCCGGTGGTGGCGGGGCGTTGGCGGGGCGGTGGCGTGGGGATCGCCGGAGAAAAAGCTCGGCACGGGGGGGCCTAGAGGGATGGTCGGGGCGGCGGCGGACCGGCGGTTGGGAGTGTTTTCGGGGCGGGCGGGGCGGCGCACCGCCGGCCGCGGGCGGCGGGGGCTGCTGTTTGGCCGGTGGTGGCTGGCGGCTCAGGGGTGTGGAGGTTGAAGATGAACCGCAGGCCCTTGATTTCGTATCCAACGGCTGCAAAATCGACTGACCAGAGATGGAAAAGTCAGTCGACCGACGTGTAGCCTCACCTTGCTAGTGCGTTCAGTTTCTACAACAAAATTCAGTTTCGACAGTTAAGTTAAGTTTCGACAGTTAAGTTCAGTTTCGACAGTTAAATTCAATTTCGACAGTTAAGTTCAGAGATGAGCGGCTGATGTATTTTACATCTAGCACTTTGTGGTTATGTATTTTACGTCATGTATTGGACATGCTATTAGAATTCCACTCAGGTTAACGTTGTTCGTTGTCTCTCTTGTCCTGCTTCAGCCTCGACGTCGTACAACTCACCGGAGCTGCTCCAACGACGAAACCCTCCATCACAGCGGAGCAGTACCTCGGGCTCATCTCCAGACGCCTAAGATCTTCTTCCCCTCCTCCGACAGCCAAGTCAGCCGGAGCATCCTCATCGGCCAACCCAATCACGCTGAGATCGACATGGCTTCGCCAAAGAGGTTGTACACTTGTTGCATCTCTTTTTACTCTACATGTTATATATATTGTCCACTGAGCACTCGTAGTAACGGGAAATACGATTATTTTATCCTACTATATGACAAGCAGTGAGGTACCAGGCAACTTAGCTATCCGTGATGGACTCTCTTGAACGCCATCATTATTTCTCTCTGCGCGTTTGAGCTGTGCATTTGTCGATGGGCCTGGGAGTTGAGCTAGTATGGCAGTGGCCTGGGTCCAAAGTAATAGAAGTAGCACAAAAACATTTTTTTAGTGTAGGATTTTCCTTGCTCAAGCCTGCCTACTAGAATCGCCAGTGCTTGAAAGGAAAAGTGAATGAAAAACATCGGAGTTGGAAAGTTTCCTATGGTACTACTTTTCATGAATTTGGTGCAAAGGGATGGAGCAAAGGAAAACTGTAGGATTTGTTCCTTTAGTGTCTCCTTGAAAGAAAAACCGTAGGAATTCTAATTTCCACTTCTCCTCCTTTTCATATTCCAATTCATCAAGCACAAGACTAAGAGATAGTAGCATAATAGAATTATAACCGTACATTTTCTTGTGGTTTGACTTAATCTCACCATGCTTTTTTGCATCCTGTGATCTTCCAATTGTTGTGAATCAAACACCCAGATTGGCAGAAATCCTGTGTTTTTAAATTCTCTGTTTTGCACGTGCATTCCTATCCTATTCCTGTCTATTTCCTATCCCTGCATTGTTAGAATCCTCAAATTCAAACAAGCCCTTACTCAATTACTTCTGTTACAGATATGTGTCAAAGAAAACCTTGTGTGGTTTGTCCTGCTCCTGCGGCGCTGTGTTCTGTTGGAAATATGCCCTAGAGGCAATAATAAAATGGTTATTATTGTATTTCCTTGTTCATGATAATTTTCTATTGTTCATGCTATAATTGTATTAACTGGAAACCGTAATACATGTGTCAATACATAGACCACAACATGTCCCTAGTAAGCCTCTAGTTGACTAGCTCGTTGATCAATAGATGGTCGTGGTTTCCTGACCATGGACATTGGATGCCATTGATAACGGGATCACATCATTAGGAGAATGATGTGATGGACAAGACCCAATCCTAAGCATAACACAAGATCGTGTAGTTCGTTTGCTAAGAGCTTTTCTAATGTCAAGTATCATTTCCTTAGACCATGAGATTGTGCAACTCCCGGATACCGTAGGAATGCTTTGGGTGTACCAAACGTCACAACGTAACTGGGTAGCTATAAAGGTACACTATAGGTATCTCCGAAAGTGTCTGTTGGGTTGGCACGAATCGAGACTGGGATTTGTCACTCCGTATGACAGAGAGGTATCTCTGGGCCCACTCGGTAATGCATCATCATAATGAGCTCAATGTGACTAAGTAGTTAGTCACGGGATCATGCATTACGGAACGAGTAAAGTGACTTGCCGGTAACGAGATTGAACAAGGTATTGGGATACCGATGATCGAATCTCGGGCAAGTAACATACCGATAGACAAAGGAAATTGAATACAGGATTGATTGAATCCCCGACATCGTGGTTCATCTGATGAGATCATCGTGGAACATGTGGGAGCCAATATGGGTATCCAGATCCCGCTATTGGTTATTGGCCGGAGAGGTGTCTCGGTCATGTCTGCATGGTTCCCGAACCCATAGGGTCTACACACTTAAGGTTCGGTGACGCTAGAGTTGTTATGGGAAATAGTATGTGGTTACCGAAGGTTGTTCGGAGTCCCGGATGAGATCCCGGACATGACGAGGAGCTCCGGAATGGTCCGGAGGTGAAGATCGGTATATTGGACGAAGGGTATTGGAGTCTGGAATTGTTCCGGGGGTACCAGGCTATGGCCAGCATGACCGAAAGGTGTTTCGGGAGCCCTGGCAAGTGTTGGAGGGCCTCATGGGCCAAAGGGGAAGGGGCAAACTAGCCCACTAAGGGGTGGTGCGCCCCCACACCCTTTCCCACGTAACTTGGGGAGGTGGGGCGCCTCCACCTGGCTTGGGAGGCAAGCCTCCACCTGCTTGGCTTGGGGGGCAAGTCTCCCTAGGGAGATCCAATCTGCTTGGCCGCCGCCCCTAGGGGAAACCCTAGGGTGCCTCCCCCTCTCCCATTGCCCCTATATATAGTGGAGGGGTGGGAGGGCAGCCGCACCTCTTCCCTGGCGCAGCCCTCTCCTCCTCCAACTCCTCCTCCTCCTCCGTAGTGCTTAGCAAAGCTCTGCCGGAGAACCACGAGCTCCATTGCCACCATGCCGTCGTGCTGCTGGAGTTCTCCCTCAACTTCTCCTCTCCCCTTGCTGGATCAAGAAGGAGGAGACGTCCCCGGGCTGTACGTGTGTTGAACGCGGAGGCGCCGTCCGTTCGGCGCTAGATCGGATCTTCCGCGATTTGAATCGCCGCGAGTATGACTCCATCAACCGCGTTCTTGTAACGCTTCCGCTTAGCGATCTTCAAGGGTATGAAGATGCACTCCCTCTCTCTCGTTGCTAGCATCTCCTAGATTGATCTTGGTGACACGTAGGAAAATTTTGAATTATTGCTACGTTACCCAACATGTTCCACCCCAGCTCAGCTGCTCCAATGATGGAAGGGTTCACCACAGCAGGGATCCGCTCTCCAGACTATCTTTCGCCGCCTCAGATCTTCTTCCCCGCCGCCAGCAGCCACGGCAACTGCATTACCATCATCAACTGAGCAGATGACCTTGAGGACTACACGGGTCCGCAAGAGAGGTCGCACTCTTCCGTGTCTGCTTACGTTATGCATCGCTTAATATGATGACATGCTACATTATCATCGTGTTCACCTATTAGACTCCGAGTCAGGTCCAAACTAATGCTGAAACTTGAGTTTTTAAATGGTTGTGGGGTACATATTGGGGCAGCAATCAGTACTATCTGTCTACTATCTGGTTAATCTCCGGTGTCTACTATGAGTTTCATGTTGGGTGCAAACAAACATTAAAGGAGCCATTATCTGTATTTTTTAACTAAAGCTATTATCTGCCTGCTATCATTGGTTTTGGTTCTATCCACAGTTTGGTACCATCACTCTGGATTTGTGCATGCACTCCTTACATAATCTCACAATGTTTTATTCCTATGCATGCCAGTTATTGTACACAATGAACTGATCATGTAGAGCAAAAGAGACGAGCCTTGCGTGGCAATAAAATTTCATGCAGACGTCCTTCCATGGTGGGCGCAAAGGCAGCCCCCCTCCACCCATTTCGGATCGTAATCAAGAGGAAGATAACTGTTCTGAAGGGGATTCAGAAGGAGAAGATCACTCCTATTTACCCCATGAAGTCTTCGCTCTAACTTGGCATGCTGATGTTGGTAATATCATGCATATGGTGCCTTGCATTGCTTACTGTATACATTAAAGATGTCATCTGCTTAGTTTAGACATGCTTTGTGTCAATGCCATCTGTTTAGTTTCTTTATCGTATATGTGAATCATGCAATGCCATCTTGTCTAGCCAGGCATCATATATGTGAATTTTGCAATGCCACCCTGGTTAGCCAGTCATCTTATATGTGAATTGTATCATGCCATCATTTTTTTATTATGTGTTAAATTTGTCAACAATTTTAGTACATTCAATTACTCTTCCTGTGCATCAGCCATTCGGCACGGTCATGGAAAAATCTGGAGTGGAAACAAGGTCTTCAGAGCAGACAATGCTATCTGACGAAGCGCATGTCTTGCTGGTTATCAATAGCTCCTTAGAGGAGGATTCAGAGACAGATGACCAGTCATATTTCCCCCCCGAGGTGCATGCCCTAACTTGGCAGGGTTATGTTGCTCATATCGTGCGTATGGTATCTTGCATTGCTATGTCATTTGCTTAGTTTAGACATGCTTTGTGGGAATGCCACCTGTTTAGTGTCTAATTACCATATATGTGAATTATGCAATGCCATCTTGTTGCAAGACATTATATATGTGAATTATGCAATGTTATCTTGTTGCAAGGCATTATGTATGTGAATTATGCAATGCCATGCTGTTTAGGCAAGCGTCATATATGTGAATTATATCATGTCGTCCTTTTTTTGTATTTCTCATTCCTTTTGTCGACAATGTTTGTATATTCAACTGCTCTTCCTGTGCATCAGCCATTTGAATTGGTGATGGAGAAATCTGGAGTGAAAACAAGGTCTTCAGAGCAGACAATGCTACCTGCTGAAGCAGATATCTTGCTGGTTACAGATAGCTCTTCAGAGGAGGATTCAGAGGCAGATGACCAGTCCTATTATCCCCCTGAGGTGTATGCTCAAACTTGGCAGGGTTATATTACTCATATAATGCATATGTTGTATTGCAATGCTTAGTTTTTACATCATATACACAATATTGAATGCCATCTCCTTAGTTGACACATCATATATGCGATTGCCCTCTGCTCACTTCCTTAGTATATAAATCATATATTTGAATTATGTCATGCCATGATGTTTACATAGACAGCATGTATCTGAATTATGGCATGCCAACCCATTTTCTAAAGACATAATATAGTTATATCATCTCATCCTGTTTACATAGTCATTATATTTTAAATTATGTCATTCTATCCGTGAATTATATCATGCCATCATGTTTCCATCGATGGCATGTTTGTGATTTATGGCATGCCAACCACTTTCATAGACACATCGTATAGTTATATCATGTCATCCTGTTTACATAGTCATCATATTTTGAAGTATGTCATTCTATCCTGTTTAGTTAGCCATCATACATGTGAAATTGTGTCATGCTATCCTGTTTAATTAGCCATCATATATGTGAAATTATGTCCTGCTATTCTGTTTGCTTAGACAACATAAATGTGAATTATTTCATGCCCTGTTTTCATCCCTACTATCCATTGCACCTGTCTATCTTACAATGTCTGTACATTCAATTACTTTTCTTGTTTATCAGCCATTTCAATTGGAGGGAGTGATGGCAGTATCTGTGGGAGTAAAAACACGGTCTTCAGAAAAGATCGTGCTACCTGTCGATGCAGATAGAACCATGGTTGTACTTGCCCAAGAACCAGCCCCACCACACATAACCCACACTCATGCAGATTGTACCCCTACCCAGTTGGACAGAGAATCAGCTACACCCCTTCTGACCCCAACCCCAGCAGATAGACACCCAGTTCCCGTTGACACAACACCGTCTCCACCACAGAGCACCCAAACACGAGCAGTTAGTAAGGCAACTGCAGTGCCCAACTCACGAGGACCACCACTCCGAACCCGAAGTCAACGCTTAAAGCAGAAGAAGAATTGTTCTCAGGTCAGGTTCCGTAGCTATGGTTCATACTACTTTGCTCTTGCATCACTGTATTTACTGATACCAACTAATTTCAAATTTGAAGGATGCAATTGAAACTCCAATGGCGCAACAGGTATGTTTTAAACCTGTTTCTTCAACGTGTTTGGCTGTTTGCTATTGTAACTTGCTCTATGTTGATTTCAGTTTCAATTGAATAAACAGTTATGTTCTCATGCCATGCACATTACAAGTGTTGTTATTGCCGTGTAGTTTCCCACACTTATATTCTGTCTATGCTGCTTTGTCTTAAATAGATATGATTCGAACTGTATCTATCTTGATTTGGCAACACAAACTAGAATGATATAGGCCATACAGTGACCATACTACATAGATATATTATTGTTTCATGCTGTTATCCTGTCCACCTTACTACTGAACTGGTTTACCAAAATGAGTTTCATATACTACATTGTAAACCTGAGATGTGTTTGTTTGTTTCTCTTTTAGAACGCGGATAAAATATTGGAGAAGAGTACCCTGTTATGCAATGGTAAAGGAAGTAATGCAGATAAGGTTCAAGATAGTGAGACATCCCTGTTGGTCTCCATGAAAGCTGATAAAAACTATACTGAAGACACTGAGACAACCCCAAAGTCCTGTCTTGATGTAGTGTTCGAGTTACTGGCTACCACTGCTGGCACCAGCTCTTCGAACTCGTTGCCTGAATCAGTTCGGCTTCTTGAGTCTCAACTTCAAGTTGAAAGACATCGATCAGATGTTATGCGACAGGAAGCCGAAGGACTGAGGAAGTCCCTGCAGAATTCAGATGCATACTTTCTGGTGCAACAGCAAGCGCTGGAGGACTTAAGCGCCAAACAAGAGAAAGTTAATAAGCTCGCTAAGCATCTTGCCAGCATTATGGGTACCCAGGATATTGTTTCTTGAGCTCTTCTGAAGTGGTTTCAGTTCTGGACTTGTTTTGCTGTGGCGTTTATATGCTGCTGTGTTCCCTATATTTGCACTGGTGGCGAACTTTGATGCCCAGTGGATGTAATATGTGTAATAGCCGTGATAGCCTAGTGTAAGTTGCTTGCTTATTTATTTCCTTGTTGTCTTGTTTATTTGTTTGCTTGTAGTCAGTGCAGTTCTTTTTCTGTGGTTTGCTAGTGGCTGCAATAACCTATTTTTTAAAACTAGGCCACAATAACCATGGGCTAATATTTACTGTAGTGACACTGGGCCTCCTACGGGCCGTAGAAACAGTGGGCCTTCTACGGGCCATATAAACAGTGGGCCTTCTATGGGCCGTAGAAACAGTGGGCCTTCTACGGGCCGTAGAAACAATGGGCCTTCTACGGGCCGTAGAAACAATGGGCCTTCTACGGGCCGTATCATCAATGGGCCTTATATGGGCCGGATGATCGATGGGCCAAACATGGGCCAAACAGACTGCATTCTGGCTGTAAACGGGCTAGAGTTGGAATCGTCCGTTCATGGGCCGACCATAACGGGCCATCGTTAATAGGCCGTATTTGATGACGCTATGAAAACGGCCCAACGTATTAACGGACCACAAACGGGCCGACTGTAACGACGGGCTGAATTTGGCCCATAAGCAGAAAATGACAGTAACGGGCCGTAAGTAAACGAATGCTGAAAAATAGCCCAAGAATAAATGGGCTCTGAGAAGGCCGAAAGATAACATGGGCTGGAAACGGCTCAACGGAATAACGGGCCGTTAATGGGTATAAAGTGATACACTGTTCATTACGGGCCAGTTTCACCACGGGCTGTTAATGGGTGTAAAGTAATACACTGTTCATTACGGGCCAGTTTCAGCACGGGCCGTTAATAGGCCAAGAGTTACATAGGGCCTCATATGGGCCGAAAGACGTCATGGGCCATACATGGGCCAGAAGTGAAAACGGGCTGGAATCATATTGGATGGCCCAGATGACGCTACTGGGCCTAATTCGAATAGGGCGTAACGGGCCTTGGGTTAGCGGGCTGTAAATGGGCTATATGCGAACAGGCCGTTAACAGGCTTTCCATGGGTCGGCCCGCCAGCTTTTGACCAAGTCAAACGGGCCGGCCTTTTCACAGGAATGGGCCACTGTTGGGCCGTGCCACGTGTCGACGTATCATAGGCGCCTTCTGTCCAATGAGTGGATGACATCTGTCCCAGCGATGAGCCGACATGTGTTTCCTCCAGCCAATGATGATTTCACACGTGGAAAATCCCCATTGGTCGGGGCTGTTAACGGGTTATCTGATCCAAAACCTGACCCGATAGCTTAATGGCGTTCCGTTACGGTGGATGCCAAGTGTCGGTCACCCTTGACGAAAGCACTTCTGTGACGCATGATTTATCGTCATGGAAGTGGACACTTCCGTGATGATAATTTTGGTAATGTCATGGAACACTTCTACGACAACACAGGTATGACTATCTTGATTCTGTCATAAATTTGTCATGGATGTACATGCATGACAAAAAACGCGACCTACTGTGACAAACACGTATCATCACGGAAGTGTATTTTTTTGTAGTGATTGTCCCTTCTCTCTTTTTCTCTCATTTTTATTGGGCCTTTTTTCTCTCTCTCTTTTTTATGGCCTCTTTTTGTTTCGTCCGGAGTCTCATCCCGACTTGTGGGGGAATCATAGTCTCCATCATCCTTTCCTCACTTGGGACAACGCTCTAATAATGATGATCATCACACTTTTATTTACTTACAACTCATGAATTACAACTCAATACTTAGAACAAGATATGACTCTATGTGAATGCCTCCGGCGGTGTACCGGGATATGCAATGAATCAAGAGCGACATGTATGAAAGAATTATGAACGGTGGCTTTGCCACAAATACGATGTCAACTACATGATCATGCAAAGCAATATGACAATGATGGAGCGTGTCATGATAAACGAAACGGTGGAAAGTTGCTTGGCAATATATCTCGGAATGGCTATGGAAATGCCATAATAGGTAGGTATGGTGGCTGTTTTGAGGAAGGTATAAGGAGGTTTATGTGTGATAGAGCGTATCATGTCACGGGGTTTGGATGCACTGGCGAAGTTTGCACCAACTCTCAAGGTGGTGAGAGAGGGCAATGCACGGTACCGAAGAGGCTAGAAAATTGCGGAAAGGTAAGTGTGCGTATAATCCATGGACTCACATTAGTCATAAAGAACTCATATACTTATTGCAAAAAATTATTAGCCCTCGAAGCAAAGTACTACTACGCATGCTCCTAGGGGAAGGGTTGGTAGGAGTTAACCATCGCGCGATCCCGACCGCCACACAAAGGATGACAATCAACAAATACCTCATGCTCCGACTTCGTTACATAACGGTTCACCATATGTGCATGCTACGGGAATCACAAACTCCAACACAAGTATTTCTCAATTTCACAATTACTCAACTAGCACAACTATGATATTACCACCTTTATATCTCAAAACAATTATCAAGCATCAAATTTCTCATGATATTATAATTAAAGCAAATTGCCATGCTGTTTTAAGACTCTCAAAATAATATAAGTGACGCATGAGAGATCAATAGTTTCTATAAAACAAATCCACCACCGTGCTCTAAAAGATATAAGTGAGGCACTAGAGCAAAAATTATATAGCTCAAAAGATATAAGTGAAGCACATAGAGTATTCTAATAAATTCCGATTTGTGTGTGTCTCTCTGAAAAGGTGTGTACAGCAAGGATGATTGTGGTAAACTAAAAAGCAAAAACTCAAATCATACAAGATGCTCCAAGCAAAACACATATCATGTGGTGAATAAAAATATAGCTCCAAGTAAAGTTACCGATGGAAGTAGACGAAAGAGGGGATGCCTTCCGGGGCATCCCCAAGCTTTGGCTTTTTGGTGTCCTTAGATTATCTTGGGGTGCCATGGGCATCCCCAAGCTTAGGCTCTTGCCACTCCTTGTTCCATAATCCATCAAATCTTTTACCCAAAACTTGAAAACTTCACAACACAAAACTTAGCAGAAAATCTCGTGAGCTCCGTTAGCGAAAGAAAATAAAACACCACTTCAAGGTACTGTAATGAACTCATTCTTTATTTATATTGGTATTAAACCTACTGTATTCCAACTTCTCTATGGTTTAGAAACTATTTTACTAGCCATAGATTCATCAAAATAAGCAAACAACACACGAAAAATAAAATTTGTCAAAAACAGAACAGTCTGTAGTAATCTGTAACTAACGCAAACTTCTGGAACTCAAAAATATCTACCAAAATAGGAAGACCTAGCCAATTTGCTTATTGATCTTCTGCAATTGGAATCAGTATTTTATCACATTCTGGTGATTTTTAACAATTGTTTTCGTGAACAGAAAGTTTCTGGAATTTTCAGCAAGATCAAATAACTATCATCCAAGAAGATCCTATAGGTTTAACTTGGCACAAACACTAATTAAAACATAAAAACAAACCTAACCAGAGGCTAGATCAAACATTTATTCCTAAACAGAAGCAAAAAGCAAAAAAACTAAAAATAAAATTGGGTTGCCTCCCAACAAGCGCTATGGTTTAACGCCCCTAGTTAGGCATAAAAGCAAGGATAGATCTAGGAATTGCCATCTTTGGTAGGCAATCCATAAGCGGCTCTCATAATAGATCCATAAGGTAATTTTATTTTTTTCTAGGGAAGTGTTCCATGCCTTTCCTTAATGGAAATTGGAATCTAATATTCCCTTCCTTCATATCAATAATTGCACCAATCGTTCTAAGGAAAGGTCTACCAAGAATAATAGGACATGAAGGATTGCAATCTATGTCAAGAACAATGAAATCTACGGGTACATAGTTCCTATTTGCAACAATAAGAACATCATTAATTCTTCCCATAGGTTTCTTAATAGTGGAATCCGCAAGGTGCAAGTTGAAAGAACAATCATCAAATTCGCGGAAACCTAACAAATAACACAAAGTTTTTGGAATCGTGGAAACACTAGCACCCAAATCACACAAATCATAGCATTCATGATTTTTAATTTTAATTTTAATAGTAGGTTCCCACTCATCATAAAGTTTTCTAGGGATAGAAACTTCCAACTCAAGTTTTTCTTCATAAGATTGCATCAAAGCATCAACGATATGTTTAGTAAAAGCTTTATTTTGGCTATAAGCATGAGGAGAATTTAGCACGGATTGCAACAAGGAAATACAATCTATCAAAGGGAAATTATCATAATTAAATTCCTTGAAATCCAAAATGGTGGGTTCATTAATATCCAAAGTTTTGATCTCTTCAATCCCACTTTTACCAATTTTTGCATCAAGATCTAGAAATTCTGAATTTTTTGGGATGCCTTCTAGGTAAAGGTGGCTCATATCCAGTCCCATCATTATCAAGATTCATATTGCAAAACAAAGATTTAATAGGGGACACATCAATAACTTTTAGATCTTCGTCTTTATTCTCACAAAAAAATTCCGGTTTAGCGGCCATCTTATTAACTAAGGTGGCCTACTTATCCGAAATTTTAGCTATTAATTTTTCGAGATGTGCAATCTGAGATTTCAAATCATAAAATTCCTTAGACATGTCATCGAGCTCTTTATTCATGTATCCCATAAAGTTTTTTGTTCCTTAAGCTCGTTTCTAAAGAAATTATTATGCTCAAATTGTAAAGTCATAAAACTTCTAACGTTGCTTTCGATCTCTTCTAACCTTTTAAGGTGAAGATCACCAAATCTAGGTAGAGCCATCATGACAAGCAAGCAATCCAACACACGAGCAAACACGAAGCAAGCGGAAAAGAGGCGAACAGAAAAGAGAGGGCGAATAAAATGGCAAGGGTGAAGTGGGGGAGAGGAAAACGAGAGGCAAATGGCAAATAATGTAATGCGAGGGAGATGAGTTTGTGATGGGTACTTGGTATGTCTTGACTTGTGCGTAGACTCCCTGGCAACGGTGCCAGAAATCCTTCTTTCTACCTCTTGAGCACTGCGTTGGTTTTTCCCTTGAAGAGGAAAGGGTGGTGCAGTAAAGTAGCGTAAGTATTTCCCCCAGTTTTTGAGAACCAAGGTATCAATCCAGTAGGAGACCACGAGCGAGTCCCACGCACCTACACAAACAAACAAGAACCTTGCAACCAATGCGATAAAGGGGTTGTCAATCCCTTCACGGTCATTTATGAGAGTGAGATATGATAGATATGATAGGATAATATTTTTGGTATTTTTATGATAAAGAGTAAATAGAGATGCAAAGTAAAATAAACGACAATAGAAATAACTAAGTGTTGGAAGATTAATATGATGGAAAATAGACCCGGGGGCCATAGGTTTCACTAGTGCCTTCTCTCAAGAGCATAAGTATTACGGTGGGTAAACAAATTACTGTCGAGCAATTGATAGAATTGAGCACAGTTATGAGAATATATAGGTATGATCATGTATATAGGCATCACGTCCGTGACAAGTAGACCGACTCCTGCCTGCATCTACTACTATTACTCCACACATCGACCGCTATCCAGCATGCATCTAGAGTATTAAGTTCATTAAGAACAGAGTAATGCTTTAAGTAAGATGACATGATGTAGAGGGATAAACTCATGCACTATGATATAAACCCCATCTTTTTATCCTCGATGGCAACAATACAATACGTGCCTTGCTGCCCCTGCTGTCACTGGGAAAGGACACCGCAAGATTGAACCCAAAGCTAAGCACTTCTCCCATTCCAAGAAAGATCAATATAGTAGGCCAAATCAAACTGATAATTCGAAGAGACTTGCAAAGAAAACCAATCATACATAAAAGAATTCAGAGAAGATTCAAATATTGTTCATAGATAAACTTGATCATAAACCCACAATTCATCGATCTCAACAAACACACCGCAAAAGAAGATTACATCGAATAGATCTCCACGAGAATCGTGGAGAACTTTGTATTGAGATCCAAAGAGAGAGAAGAAGCCATCTAGCTAATAACTATGGACCCGAAGGTCTGAGGTAAACTACTCACACATCATCGGAGAGGCTATGGTGTTGATGTAGAAGCCCTCCGTGATCAATGCCCCCTCCGGCAGGACGCCGGAAAAGGCCCCAAGATGGGATCTCACGGGTACAGAAGGTTGCAGCGGTGGATATAGGTTTTCGTGGATGCTTCTGTTGGGTTGGGGTTACGTAGGTATATATAGGAGGAAGAAGTACGTCGGTGGAGCAACGTGGGCCCCACGAGGGTGGAGGGTGCGCCCAGGGGGGTAGGCGCGCCCCCCTGCCTCGTGCTCTCCTGGTTGATTTCTTGACGTAGACTCCAAGTCCTCTGGATCACGTTTGTTCCGAAAATCACGTTCCCGAAGATTTCATTCCGTTTGGACTCCGTTTGATATTCTTTTTCCGCGAAACACTGAAATAGGCCAAAAACAGTAATTTGGGCAGGGCCTCCGGTTAATTGGTTAGTCCCAAAAATAATATAGAAGTGTATAATAAAGCCCATTAAACATCCAAAACAGAATATAATATAGCATGGAACAATGAAAAATTATAGATACGTTGGAGACGTATCAAAAGGCAGCCCCGGAATCGCCAAACTTCATCTTTGCATTGATATGTCTCCAACGTATCTATAATTTTTGATTGTTCCATGCTATTATATTATCTATTTTCAGATTTTTAATGGGCTTTAATATACTCTTTTATATTATTTTTGGGACTAACCTATTAACCGAAAGCCCAGTGCAAATTGCTGTTTTTTTGCCTATTTCAGTGTTTCGCAGAAAAGGAATATCAAACGGAATCCAAATAGAACGAAACCTTTGCGAGGATCTTTCTTGGAACAAACGCAATCCAGGAGACTTGGAGTGGAAGTCAGTGATGCAACAAGGCGGCCACGAGGCAGGAGGGCGCGCCCAGGGGGGTAGGCGCGCCCCCACCCTCGTGGGCCCCTCGTAGCTCCACCGACCTACTTCTTTCGCCTATATATACTCTTATACCCTGAAAACATCAGGGAGAGCCACGAAACCACTTTTCCACCGCCGCAACCTTCTGTACCCGTGGGATCCCATCTTGGGGCCTTTTCCGGCGATCTGCCGGAGGGGGATTCGATCATGGAGGGCTTCTACATCAACACCGTAGCCTCTCCGATGATGTGTGAGTAGTTTACCACAGACCTTCGGGTCCATAGTTATTAGCTAGAGGGCTTCTTCTCTCTCTTTGGTTCTCAATACAAAGTTCTCCTTGATGTTCTTTGAGATCTATTCGATGTAATACTTTTTGCGGTGTGTTTGCCGAGATCCGATGAATTGTAGGTTAATGATCAAGATTATCTATGAACAATATTTGATTCTTCTCTGAATTCTTATATGCATGATTTGATATCTTTGCAAGTCTCTTTGAATTATCGGTTTAGTTTGGCCTACTAGATTGATCTGTCTTGCAATGGGAGAAGTGCTTAGCTTTGGGTTCAACCTTGCGGTGCTCGATCCCAGTGACAGAAAGGGAACTGACACGTATTGTATAGTTACCATCGAGGATAAAAAGATGGGGTTTATATCATATTGCTTGAGTTTATCCCTCTACATCATGTCATCTTGCCTAATGCGTTACTCTGTTCTTATGAACTTAATACTCTAGATGCCTGCTGGATAGCGGTCGATGTGTGGAGTAATAGTAGCAGATGCAGAATTGTTTCGGTCTACTTGACACGGACGTGATGCCTATGTTCATGATCATGCCTAGATATTCTCATAACTATGCGCTTTTCTATCAATTGCTCGGCAGTAATTTGTTCACCCACCGTAATATATGCTATCTTGAGAGAAGCCACTAGTGAAACCTATGGCCCCCGGGTCTACTTTACATCATATAAGTTTCCGATCTATAATTCTAGTTTACTATTTACTTTGCAATCTTTATTTTCCAATCTATACAACAAAAATACCAAAAATATTTATCTTATTATCTTTATCAGATCTCACTTTTGCAAGTGGTCGTGAAGGGATTGACAACCCCTTTATCGTGTTGGGTGCAAGGTTCTTGATTGTTTGTGCAGGTACTAGGCGATTTGCGTGTAGTCTCCTACTGGATTGATACCTTGGTTCTCAAAAATTGAGGGAAATACTTACGCTACTTTGCTGCATCACCCTTTCCTCTTCAAGGGAAAACCAATGCATGCTCAAGAGGTAGCAAGAAGAATTTCTGGCGCCGTTGCCGGGCAGATCTACGCTCAAGTCAAGACATACCAAGTACCCATCACAAACTCTTATCCCTCGCATTACATTATTTGCCATTTGCCTCTCATTTTCCTTTCCCCCACTTCACCCTTGCCGTTTTATTCACCCTTCTTCCGTTCGATCTTGTGTTACCATGTGTCTTGTTTTTGCTTGCATCTTCACTTGCTAAAAGTTTATGGATCCTCATCCACTCGCTGATCTCTTTAAGAGATCCAATTATGATGAACCTATTGCTAGTGAGTTGAGTGCACTAGATTATCTTTGTGAAGTTTTGCTTGAAATTCATGAATCTAAAAATTGTGATGAAGAAATCTATGAAGTGATTCATGATAGCTCCTTGAATAAAAAGCATGATTGCAATGGTTTTACAATAAATTCTATTTGTGTCAATTGTGCTAATAACATGCAAAATCCTAAGCTTGGGGATGCTAGTTTTTCTATGTCCACTACTTGTTGCAATGATCATGATTGGGGTGATTCTTCTTATAATCTTGAAAATTTATTTAGGCCCCATGATGAATATGAGATTGATAATAATGTTTGCAATAATATTGAAAGTGGGTTTGGAAGAGTGTCAACTTTAGATCCCACATATTTGGAGAATGTTCAATCTTATGAAGTTTTTGATAAAAGTGGGTTTGGAGAGGTCATGACTTTAGTTAATGTTAATCCCGCTATTTTGGAAGAGTGTCAACTTTGCATACATGTGGATCGTGTTAAGAATATGTTTTGTGATAGATATATTGTTGAATTTGCTTATGATCCTACATGTAATTATTATGAGAGAGGAAAATATGGTTGTAGAAATTTTCATGTTACTAAATTACCTCTCGTTATGTTGAGACTGCTATTGTTTCTTTCTGCTTCCTTGCATATGCTAGTTTTTGCTTGCCTTGATAATTTGTTTGTCTATAAGATGCCTATGCATAGGAATTATGTTAGACTTAGATGTGATTTTCATATGCTACATGATGCTCTCTTCGTGTTTCAATTGCTATCTTTTATGTAAGCATCATTGAATTTATCAATGCCTAGCTAGGGGCATTAAACGATAGCGCTTGTTGGGAGGCAACCCAAATTTATTTTTCTTCCTTGCTTTTTGTTCCTGTTTAGTAATAAATAATTCATCTAGCCTCTATTTAGATGTGGTTTTATGTTTTAATTAGTGTTTGTGCCAAGTAGAACCTTTGGGAAGACTTGGGTGAAGTCTTTTTGATCTTGCTGTAAAAAACAGAAACTTTAGCGCTCACGAGATTAGCTGCCATTTTTTTACTGGAGAGATCTTTTAGGTTGATTCTTTTTGTAGATGATTAATAGATAAATTCCTCACGTTCACCAATTTATTTCAGAATTTTTGGAGTTCCAGAAGTATACGTTTGATGCAGATTACTACAGAGTGTTCTGTTTTTGACAGATTCTGTTTTTCGTGTGTTGTTTGCTTATACTGATGAATCTATGGCTAGTATCGGGGTGTATGAACCATAGAGAAGTTGGAATAAAGTAGGATTAACACCAATATAAATAAAGAATGAGTTCATTACATTACCTTAAAGTGGTGGTTTGTTTTCTTACACTAACAGAGCTCATGAGATTTTCTGTTTAAGTTTTGTGTTGTGAAGTTTTCAAGTTTTAGGGTAAAGATTTGATGGATTTTGGAATAAAGAGTGGAAAGAGCCTAAGCTTGGGGATGCCCAAGGCACCCCAAGGTAAAATTCAAGGACAACCAAAAGCCTAATCTTGGGGATGCCCCGGAAGGCATCCCCTCTTTCGTCTTCGTCTATCGGTAACTTTACTTGAGGCTATATTTTTATTCACCACATGATATGTGTTTTGCTTGGAGCGTCTTGTATGATTTGAGTCTTTGCTTGTTAGTTTACCACAATCATCCTTGCTGTACACACCTTTTGGAGAGACACACATGAATCGTAATTTATTAGAATACTCTATGTGCTTCACTTATATCTTTTGAGCTAGATAATTTTGCTCTAGTGCTTCACTTATACCTTTTTAGAGCACGGTGGTGGTTTTATTTTATAGAAATTACTGATCTCTCATGCTTCACTTATATTATTTTGAGAGTCTTTTAGAACAGCATGGTAATTTGCTTTGGCTAT
The DNA here is from genome assembly GCF_002575655.3 of Aegilops tauschii subsp. strangulata. Taxonomy (NCBI): domain Eukaryota; kingdom Viridiplantae; phylum Streptophyta; class Magnoliopsida; order Poales; family Poaceae; genus Aegilops; species Aegilops tauschii. The sequence goes on along the minus strand of NC_053036.3, from coordinate 205,277,523 downwards.
AAAATTAGTCCTAATATGATAGGCATCCAAGATGGGTATAATAAAAACTTTCATATAGAGTGCATTAAATACTATGAGAAGTTTGATACTTGAAAGTTGTTTTAAGATACAAAGATGGTAATATTAGAGTCGTGCTAGTTGAGTAATTGTGGAATTGAGAAATACTTGTGTTGAGGTTTGCAAGTCCTGTAGCATGCACGTATGGTAAACGTTATGTCACAAATTTGAAGCATGAGGTGTTCTTTGATTGCTTTCCTTATGAGTGGCGTTCGGGGACGAGCGATGGTTTTTTCCTACCAATCTATCCGCCTAGGAGCATGCGCGTAGTGCTTGGTTTTGATGACTTGTAGATTTTTGCAATAATTATGTGAGTTCTTTATGACTAATGTTGAATCCATGGATTATACGCACTCTCACCCTTCCATCGTTGCTAGCCTCTTCGGTACCGTGCATTGCCCTTTCTCACCTCGAGAGTTGGTGCAAACTTCGCCGATGCATCCAAACCCCGTGATATGATACGCTCTATCACACATAAGCCTCCTTATATCTTCCTCAAAACAGCCACCATACCTACCTATTATGGCATTTCCATAGACATTCCGAGAAATATTGACGTGCAACTTCCACCCGTTCCGTTTATTATGACACGCTCCATCATTGTCATATTGCTTTGCATGATCATGTAGTTGACATCGTATTTGTGGCAAAGCCACCTTCATAATTCTTTCATACATGTCACTCTTGATTCATTGCACATCCCGGTACACCGTCGGAGGCATTCACATAGAGTCATATTTTGTTCTAAGTATCGAGTTGTAATTCTTGAGTTGTAAGTAAATAAAAGTGTGATGATTTTCATTATTAGAGCATTGTAACATGTGAGGAAAGGATGATGGAGACTATGATTCCCCCACAAGTCGGGATGAGACTCCGGACGAAAAAAATAAATAAATAAAAGAGGCCAAAGAAGCCCAAAAAAAGAGAGGCCATAAAAAAGAGAAGGCCCAAATAAAAAAATGAGAGAAAAAGAGAGAAGAGGCAATGTTACTATCATTTTTCCACACTTGTGCTTCAAAGTAGCACCATGATCTTCATGATAGGGAGTCTCTTATTTTGTCACTTTTATATACTAGTCAGAATTTTTCATTATAGAACTTGGCTTGTATATTCCAATGATGGGCTTCCTCAAAATGCCCTAGGTATTTGTGAGCAAGCAAGTTGGATGCACACCCACTTAGTTTCTTTTGTTGAGCTTTCATATATTTATAGCTCTAGTGCATCCGTTGCATGGCAATCCCTACTCCTCGCATTGACATAAATTGATGGGCATCTCCATAGCCCGTTGATTAGCCGCGTCGATGTGAGACTTTCTCCCTTTTTGTCTTCTCCACACAACCTCCATCATCATGTTCTATTCCACCCATAGTGCTATGTCCATGGCTCGCGCTCATATATTGCGTGAAAGTTGAAAGAGTTTGAAAAGGCTAAGTATGAAACAATTGCTTGGCTTGTCATCGGGGTTGTGCATGATGGGAGCATTTTGTGTGACGAAAATGAAGCATGGCCAAACTATATGATTTTGTAGGGATACACTTTCTTTGGCTATGTTATTTTGAGAAGACATAATTGCTTGGTTAGCATGCTTGAAGTATTTTTTTTATGTCAATATCAAACTTTTGTCTAGAATCTTTTGGATCTAAACATTTATGCCACAATAAAGAGAATTAAATTGAAAATTCCACATCAAAAATTCTGTTTTTATCATTTACCTACTCGAGGATGAGAAGGAATTAAGCTTGGGGATGCTTGATACGTCTCCAACGTATCTATAATGTTTGATTGTTCCATGCTATTATATTATCTGTTTTGGATGTTTAATGGGCTTTAATATACTCTTTTATATTATCTTTGGGACTAACCTATTAACCGAAGGCCCAGTGCAAATTGCTGTTTTTTGCCCATTTCAGTGTTTCCTAGAAAAGGAATATCAAACGGAACGAAACCTACGCGAGGATCTTTCTTGGAACAAACGCAATCCAGGAGACTTGGAGTGGAAGTCAGAGACGCAACGAGGCGGCCACGAGGCAGGAGGGGGCGCCCCCACCCTCGTGGGCCCCTCGTAGGTCCACCAACCTACTTCTTTCGCCTATATATACTCCTATACCCTGAAAACATCAGGGAGAGCCACAAAACCACTTTTCCACTGCCACAACCTTCTGTACCCGCGAGATCCCATCTTGGGGCCTTTTCCGGCGATCTGCCGGAGGGGGATTCGATCGCGGAGGGCTTCTACATCAACACCATAGCCTCTCCGATGATGTGTGAGTAGTTTACCATAGACCTTCGGGTCCATAGTTATTAGCTAGATGGCTTCTTCTCTCTCTCTCTTTTATTCTCAACACAAAGTTCTCCTCGATGTTCTTGGAGATCTATTCGATGTAATACTTTTTGCGGTGTGTTTGCCGAGATTCGATGAATTGTGGGTTTATGATTCAACACACGTACGGAGCAGCGACGTCTCCTCCTTCTTGATCCAGCAAGGGGGAAGGAGAGGTTGATGGAGATCCAGCAGCACGACGACGTGGTGGTGGAAGTAGCGGGATCCCGGCAGGGCTTCGCCAAGCGCAAGCGGGGAGGAAGAGGTGTCACGGGAGGGAGAGGGAGGCGCCAGGGCTTGGGTATTGCTGCCCTCCCTTCCCCCCACTATATATAGGGACAAGGGAGAGGGGGGGGGGGGCGCAGCCTTGGCCCTTCCTCCAAGGAAGGGTGCGGCCAGGGGGGAGTCCTTCCCCCCAAGGCACCTCGGAGGTGCCTTCCCCCTTTAGGACTCTCCCTTTTCCTTATCTCTTGGCGCATGGGCCTCTTGGGGCTGGTTCCCTTGGCCCATATAGGCCAAGGCGCACCCCCTACAGCCCATGTGGCCCCCCGGGGCTGGTGGACCCCCTTGGTGGACCCCCGGACCCCTTTCGGCACTCCCGGTATAATACCGATAAAGTGCGGAACTTTTCCGGCGACCAAAATAAGACTTCCCATATATAAATCTTTACCTCCGGACCATTCCGGAACTCCTCATGACATCTGGGATCTCATCCGGGACTCCGAATAACTTTCGGGTTACCGCATACTAATATCTCTATAACCCTAGCGTCACCGAACCTTAAGTGTGTAGACCCCACGGGTTCGGGAGACACGCAGACATGACCGAGATGACTCTCCGGTCAATAACCAATAGCGGGATCTGGATACCCATGTTGGCTCCCACATGCTCCTCGATGATCTCATCGGATGAACCACGATGTTGAGGATTCAATCAATCCCGTATACAATTCCCTTTGTCTATCGGTATGTTACTTGCCCGAGATTCGATCGTCGGTATCCCGATACCTTGTTCAATCTCGTTACCGGCAAGTCTCTTTACTCGTTCCGTAACACATCATCCCGTGATCAACTCCTTGGTCACATTGTGCACATTATGATGATGTCCTACCGAGTGGGCCCAGAGATATCTCTCCGTTTACACGGAGTGACAAATCCCAGTCTCGATTCGTGCCAACCCAACAGACACTTTCGGAGATACATGTAGTGCACCTTTATAGCCACCCAGTTACGTTGTGACGTTTGGTACACCCAAAGCATTCCTACGGTATCTGGGAGTTGCACAATCTCATGGTCTAAGGAAACGATACTTGACATTAGAAAAGCTCTTAGCAAACGAACCACACGATCTTGTGCTAGGCTTAGGATTGGGTCTTGTCCATCACATCATTCTCCTAATGATGTGATCCCGTTATCAACGACATCCAATGTCCATGGTCAGGAAACCGTAACCATCTATTGATCAACGAGCTAGTCAACTAGAGGCTTACTAGGGACATGGTGTTGTCTATGTATCCACACATGTATCTGAGTTTCCTATCAATACAATTCTAGCATGGATAATAAACGATTATCATGAACAAGGAAATATAATAATAACCTATTTATTATTGCCTCTAGGGCATATTTCCAACACGATCATCATCCTATGGACAAGAACATCAAGCCCTTCACGGGACATAGAACTGTCCTTGAAGAACTGCTCAACAAGCCCTGTGAGATACACACGATGTCGAATACCTAACCAACACACAGCCTTCGGGCATGTTGGGTACTCCGGCAGGTGGCTAAGAGGAGCAAGGCCATCCTCACAAACACTACCTCAGAGAAGCATTCTTCGGAGGATGCCGATCTCAATGTCTTTACGGTCTTCGAGACCTTTTCCTTAAATAATCGGCGCAAAAGGGCGCACCGCGACCTCGCCAAAGTCAACCAAGTAGCCGCAATAAATCCTTGGAACGATACGACCATAACTTTACCGCTGATGACGAACCAAGGGCCCGATCAGTCCGAGCACCAGCCGCCTTGGTCTCAAACCCAATTGTGGATGGCTTTCGGCTCACCAAAGTGCTCATGGACAGCGGCAGCGGACTGAACCTCATCTACGAAGACACGCTCAATAAATGCAAATAGACAAGCGAGCAAAGCAGTACCACCTTTCGAGACATTATCCCCAGTCGAGAAGCACGATGCTCGGGGAAAATTAAACTTGATGTAATATTCGGCACTCCGGAGAACTACAGGTCCGAAGAGTTGCTCTTCCACATGGCAGCTTTCAATAGCGGACATCATGCCCTGTTGGGGCGAGACACATTCACACGCTTTCAAGCCATACCCCATGATGGATACATGAAGCTCAAAATGCCAGGGCCCAACGGAGTTATCACTATAACCAGTGATCCGGATATAGCACTCCGCGCTGAAAACAAAACCGCATCCTTGGCCCTCGAGGCACTATCTAAGGCACTTGCGGCCGAGGAGCTAACCACTCTGCGTTCCACAGTGGACAAAGATGATGTAATCCTCGATAAGAGACCTAAGTCCACGTCTTTCAAGCCAGCAAACGAAATAGTCAAATTTCAAGTACACCCGACGGAATCTAACAAAACAGCCTCCATTGGAGCACATCTGGATCCGACGGTCGACGTCGCCTTATGAGCGTTCCTGTGCGAAAATTGGGACATCTTTGCCTGGCATCCTTCGGATATGCCAGGAATCCCACGCAGACTGGCTGAACATAGCCTCAACATAATAAAGGGGTTCAAACCAGTCAAGCAAACGTTGCGGAGATTTTCCGAACCCAAACGACAAGCTATGGGAGAAGAGCTAGCCAAACTACTTGAAGCCGAGTTCATCAGAGAGATCAAACACCCGGACTGGCTAGTGAACCTGGTCATGGTGCCGAAGAAGGATAAATCCTGGCGCCTTTGTGTCGATTTCAAGGACCTCAATAAGGCTTGCCCTAAGGACCCCTTCCCGCTGCCCCGCATTGACCAAATCATTGACGCGACCGCAGGACATGACTCGCTGTGTTTTCTTGACGCATACTCCGGATACCATCAAATTGAGATGAAGGAATCCGACCAGGCCGCAACGGCATTCATTACCCCATACGGGCCTTTCTGCTTGAACACTATGCCTTTCGGACTCAAAAACGCTGGCGCCACTTACCAACACATGATTCAAACATGTCTGGAAAAGCAAATTGGCAAGAAAGTGGAGGCATACGTAGATGGTGTAGTCATCAAAACTAAACATGTCGAATCATTGGTGGACGATCTACGCCTCACATTCGACAACCTCCGAACATATGACATACGGCTCAATCCGGAAAAATGTGTTTTCGGCGTTCTAGCCAGAAAACTACTCGGGTTCATTGTTTCCAATAGAGGAATCGAAGCGAACCCAGCCAAAATCCGAGCTTTGTCACAATTGGCAATGCCAACAGACTTAAAGTAGGTCCAAAAACTAGATGGGTGCGTGGTAGCCTTGAGCTGCTTTATCTCCAGATTGGGAGAAAAGGTGCATCCCCTATATCGACTGCTCTGACGCACTGACCACTTTGAATGGACGGATGCGGCTACTGCCGGATTGGAAGAAATCAAAACTTTGTTAGCAAGCAACCCAATCCTTGCCGTACCAAGCATTGGTGAACCTATGTTGCTCTACATATGTGTGACTCACCAGGTGGTGAGCGCCGTACTCGTCGTCGAACGAGAGGAAGAGGGACACAAATTCCCACTCCAGAAACCAGTGTACTATGTATCGACGGTCCTTACACCATGCAAATCTCGATACCCACACTATCAAAAGATAGTGTATGCGATCTTCATGGCTTCCCGGAAGCCGCGGCATTACTTTCAAGAGTATTCGATCATGGTGGCATCCGAAGTACCACTCAATGACATCATAAACAATCGGGAGGCCACCAGCCGCATAGCGAAATGGGCCATCGAGCTCTTACCATTTGAGGTAACATACAAGCCACGCCGAGGTATTAAATCTCAGGTGTTGGCCGACTTTGTCACCGAATGGACAGAAGCCGAACTCCCCAAAGAGTACAACACATACTCCAACTAGGTGATGTATTTCGACGGCTCCAAAATGCTAGCCGGATTTGGGGCAGGTGTCATCCTAACATCCCCTACAGGGGCCACAGTCCGCTACGTATTACAAATCATGTATATGGACTCCAACAACGCGGCCGAATATGAGGCACTACTGCATGGTCTCCGAATGGCTGTTTCTATGAGCATACAACGCCTCGAGGTGCATGGTGATTCGAACCTTGCAATATCCCAAATAAATGGAGAATTTGAATAAAAAGATCCAAAGATGGCGGCATACCCAAACACCATACTCAAAATATCAGCTTAGTTTGAGGGGCTCGAGTTTCATCGTGTTGCTTGAGACAGTAATTAGGCAGCGAACATCCTTGCTCGAATGGGCGCTAAACGCGACCCCGTCCCGCCTAACACCTTTGTGGAAAGGCTCTTCAAGCCATCCGTGGTATGGCAAGACGAGAGCGGCAATACTAGTCCGGAGCCGATCATACCCCCAGATGCCGAACACAATTCTGATATCATCGGGGGCTCGGGCACCGAAATGACACCTTCCGCCCATGTAATCATGGTTGTCATTGCTCCATGGACCGAACCCTTCCTGGCCTACCTTAATAGGCGGGAGCTCCCTGATGACCAGAATGAGGCCCGTCGCATAGTTCGACGCTCAAAAGCCTACAAAGTTCACGAAGGAGAACTCTACAAGAAAAGTACTATGATAACCCACAAGTATAGGGGATCGCAACAATTTTCGAGGGTAGAGTATTCAACCCAAATTTATTGATTCGACACAAGGGGAGCCAAAGAATATTCTCAAGTATTAGCAGTTGAGTTGTCAACTAAACCGCACCTGGATAGCTTAATATCTGCAGCAAAGTATTTAGTAGCAAAGTAGTATGGAAGTAACGGTAACAGTGGCAAAAGTAACAGTAGTAGTTTTGTAGTAATTGTAACAGTGGCAACGGAAAAGTAACTAAGCAAAGAGCAATATGTGAAAAGCTCGTAGGCATTGGATCGGTGATGGAGAATTATGTCGAATGCGATTCCTCATGCAACAGTTATAACATAGGGTGACACAGAACTAGCTCCAATTCATCAATTGAATGTAGGCATGTATTATGTATTCTGAATATAGTCATACGTGCTTATGGAAAAGAACTTGCATGACATCTTTTGTCCTACCCTCCCGTGGCAGCGGGGTCCTATTGGAAACTAAGGGATATTAAGGCCTCCTTTTAATAGAGTACCGGACCAAAGCATTAACACTTAGTGAATACATGAACTCCTCAAACTACGGTCATCATCGGTAAGTATCCCGATTATTGTCACTTCGGGGTTAACGGATCATAACACATAATAGGTGACTATAGAATTGCAAGATAGGATCAAGAACTCACATATATTCATGAAAACATAATAGGTTCTGATCTGAAATCATGGCACTCGGGCCCTAGTGACAAGCATTAAGCATAGCAAAGTCATAGCAACATCAATCTCAGAACATAGTGGATACTAGGGATCAAACCCTAACAAAACTAACTCGATTACATGGTAAATCTCATCCAACCCATCACCCTCCAGCAAGCCTACGATGGTATTACTCACGCACGACGGTGATCATCATGAAATTGGTGATGGAGGAAGGTTGATGATGAGGCGATGGATTCCCCTCTCCGGAGCCCCGAACGGACTCCAGATCAGCCCTCTCGAGAGAGATTAGGGCTTGGCGGCGGCTCTGTATCGTAAAACGCGATGAACCCTTCTCTCCGAATTTTTCTCCCCGAACGTGAATATATGGAGTTGGAGTTGAGGTCGGTGGAGCACCAGGGGGCCCACGAGGCAGGGGGCACGCCGGGGGGGGGGGTAGGCGCGCCCCCACCCTCGTGGACAGGGTGTGGGCCCCCTGGCCTTGATTCTTTCGCCAGTATTTTTTATATATTCCAAAAATATTCTCCGTGAAGTTTCAGGTCATTCCGAGAACTTTTATTTCTGCAAAAAAATAACACCATGGCAATTCTGCTGAAAACAACGCCAGTTCGGGTTAGTTCCACTCAAATCATGCAAGTTAGAGTCCAAAACAAGGGCAAAAGTGTTTGGAAAAGTAGATACGATGGAGACGTATCAACTCCCCCAAGCTTAAACCTTTGCTTGTCCTCAAGCAATTCAGTTGATAAACTGAAAGTGATAAAGAATTTTTTTTACAAACTATGTTTGCTCTTGTTGCTGTAAATATGTAAAGCCGCATTCAAGTTTTCAGCAAAGATTATGAACGAACCATATTCAGAATAACATTTAGGTCTCATGTTTACTAATATCAATGCCATAATAAACTAGCGAGCAATAATAATAAATCTCGGATGACAGAACTTTCTCAAAACAACCATAATATGATATAACAAGATGGTATCTCCCTAGCCCTTTCTGAGACCGCAAAACATAAATGCAGAGCACCTCTGAAGATCAAGGACCAACTAAACATTGTAATTCATGGTAAAAGAGATCCAGTCATAGTCATACTAAATGTAAACTAATAGTAATGCATGCAAATGACAGTGGTGCTTTCCAGCTGGTGCTTTTTAATAAGAGGATGATGACTCAACATAAAAGTAAATAGATAGGCCCTTCGCAGAGGGAAGCAGGGATTTGTAGAGGTACCAGAGCTCGATTTTGAAATAGAGATAAGTAATATTTTGAGCGGCATACTTTCATTGTCAACATAACAACCGAGAGATCTCGATATCTTCCATGCTACACACATTATAGGCGGTTCCCAAGCAGAATGGTAAAGTTTATACTCCCCCACCACCAACAAGCATCAATCCATGGCTTGCCCGAAAGAACGGGTGCCTCCAACTAACAACAGTCCTGGGGGAGTTTTGTTTGCAATTATTTTGATTTGGTTTGAGCATGGGACTGGGCATCCCGGTGACCAGCCATTTTCTCGTGAGTGAGGAGCGGAGTCCACTCCTCTTGAGAATAACCCGCCTAGCATGGAAGATACAAACAGCCCTAGTTGATACATGAGCTATTCGAGCATACAAAACAGAATTTCATTTGAAGGTTTAGAGTTTGGCACATACAAATTTACTTGGGACGGCAGGTAGATACCGCATATAGGAAGGTATGGTGGACTCATATGGAATAACTTTGGGGTTTATGGAAGTTGATGCACAAGCAGTATTCCCGCTTAGTACAAGTGAAGGCTAGAAAAAGACTGGGAAGCGACCAACTAGAGAGCGACAACAGTCATGAACATGCATTAAAATTAATCAACACTGAGTGCAAGCATGAGTAGGATATAATTCACCATGAACATAAATATTGTGGAGGCTATGTTGATTTTATTTCAACTACATGTGTGAACATGTGCCAAGTCAAGCCACTCGAATCGTTCAAAGGAGGATACCACCCTATCATACCACATCACAACCATTTTAATAGCATGTTGGCACGCAAGGTAAACCATTATAAACTCCTAGCTAATTAAGCATGACATAAGCAACTATAATCTCTAATTGTCATTGCAAACATTTTTAATTCATAATAAGCTGAATCATGAACGATGAACTAATCATATTTACAAAAACAAGGGAGATCGAGTTCATACCAGCTTCTCTCATCTCAATCAGTCCATCATATATCATCATTATCGCCTTTCACTTGCATGACCGAACGGTAAGGATAATAATAATAGTGCATGTGCATTGGACTAAGCTGGAATCTGCAAGCATTTAATACAAAGGAGAAGACAAGGTAATATTGGCTCTTGGTTAAATCAAGAATAATGCATATAAGAGCCACTTCAACATTTTCATTATGATCTTCTCCTCTCAACTCCCAAAGAAAAGAAAAAGAATAAAACTATTTACACGAGAAAGCTCCCAACAAGCAAAAGAAGAACAAGAAATATTTTTGGGTTTTCTTTTAATTACTACTACTACAGGCATGGGAAGTAAACTAGCTAAAAGCTATAACTAATTTTTTTTGGCTTTCCTTATGGTTATTCAAACACACAAGACGAAAGCGAGAAAAAGAAAACAAACTAGCATGGATATTACAATGAAAAAGTATGAGCACCGACAACTAGAATGAGTGTGTGAACATGAATGTAATGTCGGTGAGAGATACGTACTCCCCCAAGCTTAGGATTTTGGCCTAAGTTGGTCTATGCCCATGGATCAAAGTGGTAGCTGGGGTCGTACTGAGATGCAGTAGCTATTGCCTCATGAGCTGCAGCTTGGAGGCGAGCTGCCTTTGTCATCCTCTCATACTCGTTCGCCTCCTCCCTGGTTATAATATATCTCCTTTTTGCCTGAAAGTCAAAGAAACCAGGAGCAGGGAGAGCAACATGGACAATGCGACGCTTTTCAAAGATTAGTCGGTATTGGAGGAACTGTTCCTTCCTCTCAACAAACTGATGGTGAACCATAGCATTATAATCTAAATAAGCAGGAGGCAATTCCATATCATTTTCATGTATGGGTATCTCAAGATAATTAGCTACACGGGTTGCATAAATTCCACCAAACAAATCTCCACTTAAACTATTAAGATGCAACCTTCGTGCAACGATGCCCCCCAAGTTGTATTGTTTATCTCCTAATACAACATTCTTGAGAACAGTAAGATCGGTAACACACATGTGACATGCCTTGTCCTTGCCGTTAATGCATCTACGTATAACGAGAGCAAAATAATGTATAGCAGAAAAATGAATGCTCCCTATGGTAGCTTGTGTTATTTCTCTAGATTCCCCCACAGTGAGACTAGCAAGAAAATCTTTTAACTCAGATTTGCGAGGATCACTAGCACTACCCCATTGCGGGAGTTTACAAGCAGTATTAAAATGTTCTAAGTCCATGGTATAGGATTTATCATAAAGATCAAATAGGACAGTGTGAGAATTGCGCGAGGATGAAAATTTGTACCTTCTCACAAAGGAATCCGTTAGGTAATAATACTGAGGGGCACTTATCTAGCATGAAGCCTTCGAGTTCAGCATTACGCACATATGCGTCAAATTCCTCCATAATTCCTGCTTGGACCATGAAATTTTTCTGACGGCCATTCACAAGGCCGCACTTGAGCTTCTCTTGGTAGTTCATAGTCCGGCTCACGTATTGCGGGCCTGGGTCCTTGCTTCCTTGAAGAACCACCTTGGTACATTTTCCTAAACATATTTCTTCCTCTGAAAAATTTCTGAAATTTTTAGTGTCTCAAAATAAAAGTGAACCAAACTCAGCAAGATTGATAGCAACTACTCCCACAAGTGCCTAGAGACTATATCATGCATTAACTACTTGGGACCATATAAATTTTACATGCAAGCTCAAGAACAGGGTCACCTCAGCAACAAAAAATTGCAATAAATAAAGCACTAGAACAAAAACTAATTGGACCATTGGAGGAGTCACATACCGAAGAACAATCCCCCAAAGCAGTTTTGTGAGTGGAGCTTTGAGCAAGGAGATCGAAAATGGCAGCAAGATGAGCTAGAACTCGTGCTTGAGCTGGTGGGTGATTTTTTCTGGAGGAAGGAGTGTGTGGGTGCGAGAATAAGTGGAGAGGGGCCACGAGGGGCCCACGAGGCAGGGGCGCGCCCAGGGGGTGGGCACGCCCTGGACCCTCGTGGCCAGGTGCTGGCTCACCCTGATGTGTTCTCAGTGCCAAAAATTCTTAAATATTCTAGAAAAAAAATCATGTTTCATTTTCGAGACATTTGGAGAACTTTTATTTTCGAGGTATTTTTTTATTGCATGGATAATTCAGAAAACAGACAGAAAATACTATTTTTGCTTTATTTAATATAAATAACAGAAAGTAAAAGGAGGGTACAGAAGGTTGTGCTTTCTAACTTCATCCATCTCATGCTCATCAAAAGGGAATCCACTAACAAGGTTGATCAAGTCTTGTTAACAAACTCATTCCGAATCGCATGAAACCGGAGAATTTTTGAATAGCACTAGGTTACCTCAATGGGGATATGCACGTCCCCAACAATAAGAATATCATATTTCTTCTTGATAGTAGGAAGAGGAAATTCGAAACCTCCAATAGTAATAGTTGAAATTTTTCCAATAGAATTGATACTGTGGACTTGAGGTTGTTTCCTCGGAAAGTGTACTGTATGCTCATTACCATTAACATGAAAAGTGACATTGCCTTTGTTGCAATCAATAACAGCTCCTGCAGTATTCAAAAAGGGTCTACGAAGGATAATCGACATAGTATCGTCCTCGGGAATGTCAAGAATAACAAAGTCCGTTAAAATAGTAACATTTGCAACCACAACAGGCAGATCCTCACAAATACCGACAGGTATAGCAGTTGATTTATCGACCATTTGCAAAGATATTTCAGTAGGTGTCAACTTATTCAAATCAAGTCTACGATATAAAGAGAGAGGCATAACACTAACACCGGCTCCAAGATCACATAAAGTAGTTTTAGCATAGTTTTTTTTAATGGAGCATGGTATAGTTGGTAATCCTGGATCTCCAAGTTTCTTTGGTATTCCACCCTTAAAAGTATAATTAGCAAGCATGGTGGAAATTTCAGCTTCCGGTATCTTTCTTTTATTTGTAACAATATTTTTCATATACTTAGCATAAGGATTCATTTTAAGCATATCAGTCAAACGCATACGCAAAAAGATAGGTCTAATCATTTCAGCAAAGCGCTCAAAATCCTCATCATCCTTTTTCTTGGATGGTTTAGGAGGAAAGGGCTTGTGTTTCTGAACCCATGGTTCTCTTTCTTTACCATGCTTCCTAGCAATGAGGTCTCTCTCATCATAACGTTGATTATTTGATTGTGTTTCATCATCAGAAATAGAAATATCATTGGGATTCTCAGGTGTGTCAACAACAGGTTCACTAGAAGCATGCAAAGTCCTATCATTTTTCTTTTTCTTCTTCTTAGAAGGACTAGGTGCATCAACATTAGTTCTCTGAGTTCTCTTAGGGTGGCCCTCAGGATACAAAGGTTCCTGAGTCATTTTACCCCCTCTAGTCACAACTTTAACAACATTATCATTCTTCTTATTATTTAATTCATTGAGCAAATCATTTTGAGCTTTAAGCACTTGCTCTACTTGAGTGGTAACCATAGAAGCATGTTTACTAATGAGTTTAAGTTCTCCCTTAACTCTAGACATATAATCACTCAAGTGTTCAATCATATAATTATTACGTTTCAATTGTCTACCAACATAAGCATTGAAGTTTTCTTGTTTAACAATAAAATTATCAAACTCATCCAAGCATTGGCTAGCAGACTTATAGCGAGGAATATCACCTTCATCAAATCTATAAAGAGAATTTACCTTTACTACCTGTGTCGGGTTATCAAGACCATGTATTTCTTCAATAGGTGGTAAATTCTTAACATCTTCAGCTTTAATACCCTTTTCTTTCATAGATTTGTTTGCCTCTTGCATATCTTCAGGACTGAGAAATAGAATACCCCTTTTCTTGGGAGTTGGCTTAGGAGTTGGTTCAGGAAGTGTCCAATTATTTTCATTAGTCAACATATTATTCAATAGCAATTCAGCTTGATCAACATTTCTTTCCCTGAGAACATAACCAGCACAACTATCCAGGTGGTCTCTGGAAGCATCGGTTAGTCCATTATAAAAGATATCAAGTATTTCATTTTTCTTGAGAGGATGATCAGGCAAAGCATTAAGTAATTGGAGAAGCCTCCCCCAAGCTTGTGGGAGACTCTCTTCTTCAATTTGCACAAAATTATATATTTCCCTCAAAGCAGCTTGTTTCTTATGAGCTGGGAAATATTTAGCAGAGAAGTAATAAATCATATCCTGGGGACTATGCACACAACCAGGATCAAGAGAATTAAACCATGTTTTAGCATCACCGTTTAATGAGAACGGAAATAACTTAAGGATATAGTAGTAGCGAGTTTTCTCATCATTAGTGAATAGGGTGGCTATATCATTTAATTTAGTAAGATGTGCCACAACAGTTTCAGATTCGTAGCCATAAAAAGGATCAGATTCAACCAAAGTAATTATCCCAGGATCAACAGAGAAATCATAATCCTTATCAGAAATACAGATAGGTGAAGTAGCAAAAGCAGGGTCATATTTCATTCTAGCATTCAAAGATTTTTCTTTCAGCTTAACTAACAGTTTCTTAAGATCATATCTATCATTGCAAGCAAGAAAGTCTCTAGCAGTTTCTTCATCCATAACATAACCCTCAGGCACAACAGGCAATTCATATCTAGGGGGAGAATCTTCATCATCACTTTCGTCAATATTATCAGTTTCAATAATTTCATTCTCTCTAGCCCTAGCAAGTTGTTCATCAAGAAATTCACCTAATGGCACAGTAGTATCAAGCATAGAAGTAGTTTCATCGTAAGTACCATGCATAATAGAAGTGGCATCATCAATAACATGTGACATATCAGAATCAATAGCAGAAGCAGGTTTAGGCGTCGCAAGCTGATTCAAAATAGAAGGTGAATCAAGTGCAGAGCTAGATGGCAATTCCTTACCTCCCCTCGTAGTTGAGGGAAAAATCTTAGTTCTTTCGTCTTTCAAGTTCCTCATAGTGATCAGCAGATATAAATCCCAAGTGACTCAAAGAATAGAGTTATGCTCCCCGGCAACGGCGCCAGAAAATAGTCTTGATAACCCACAAGTATAGGGGATCGCAACAGTTTTTGAGGGTAGAGTATTCAACCCAAATTTATTGGTTCGACACAAGGGGAGCCAAAGAATATTCTCAAGTATTAGTAGTTGAGTTGTCAATTCAACCGCACCTGGATAACTTAATATCTGCAGCAAAGTATTTAATAGCAAAGTAGTATGGAAGTAACGGTAACTGTTGGGGATATTACTGCTGGGCGTAAACCGGCCAGGAAAGGCCGGGTTATCCCCATAATGAATTATTATACTTGAAGCCCACGAAGACAAAGATGAGAGTGCTTTATGAAGGCCCAGGGCCCAAAGGCGGATTAAGGCCTGTAGACGTAAACCGACATTGATATGTAAGCTTGTGTTGTAAGAAACAAATAGTAGAGATCGGGCCGGACACGTTTATGAACTGGCCTCGGGATCTTATAAACTGACGGGCGTCAACCCATGTATATAAGGGGACGACCTGGCGGCGGTTTAGGGACAACAAACAACAACTCGAGAGCCAAGCATAGCGGATTCGCTCCCTGGTCATCGAAACCCTAGCAATTCCACAACAACTGGATTAGGCTTTTACCTTCACCGCAAGGGGCCGAACCAGTATAAACTCTCTGTGTCCTTTGTCCGCTTTAACCCCTTTAAGCTAACTCGTCGCGATGGCTCCACGACTATGTCCTTTCACTAGGACATGTGCCGTGACAAAACCACGACAGTTGGCGCCCACCGTGGGGAAGTCGCATGATGGTTTCGAGTTCTTAGAGGGCAGCTTCGAAGGGCTCAAGGGATACGCTATGGGCTGGATGACCAAGAGTCATCGCGGCAAGCTCTACATCGACGACGCAGGCTGGGTCCCCGAGGCCGGCTCAATCGAGTATGGGTATCGGGTCCCCTTCGGCAGCATCCACGTTTTCATTGGCAAGATCGGCGAACCGGGCCCTGAGCCGGACATCTGCACCGACATCGTCGAGACGGCTCAGCGTGCGAGACCCGCCCGGGTTCAGCCTGCCATGAAGCGTGCCTTCGTGGGAGTCATCCATGGAGCGGAATCTGAGGATAGATCGGCATCTGGTGGTGAGACCGTTGTTTATTCTAATGATGCGTCATCGACCGGAGAGACCGAGTCATTGTACCAGTTGCAAGACGGCCGGATTGGGGGCTGTTCCGATGGCGACAGTATTCCGGACCCCTTTGATCCGCCAAACCGGGTTGCGATCTCTATGGGCGGTACGCAGCCAGTGCTCCACTCTTCGACCGCAATGGCGATGGTTTCCGGATCAGTGGCGGCGACAGCGGCCGAGGCAGGAGGCCCCGTGCGACCGCCGGCTCAGATTTTATCTGATTTATTTGACGCTCTGGCAACACTGATGGCAGAAGTTAACCCGGTGAATCAAGATGAGCATAATGCGGAAATCGCAAAGGTGAAAGATCAGATAACTCAGGCCAAGGCCGACCTGGCAGCTCAGGATACCAGGATGGCTGCAGAACGGGCCACATTGGATGCAAAGGCTTACCGGCTTATGTTGGATTAGTGCGCGTCAAATGATGTCATGAGGAGAAGGTACCGATCTCACCTGCCGCCGGTTTATGAGGCCAGGAACCTCTTTAATACCCCAGGAGCAGGGACCAATAATCCGCCTATGGTAAACCGGACGGAGGCACCTGGAATGGGGGCGCCGGTTCAGCCGCGTCCAGCAGATCTGCCTCGTCAGAACAACGTTCCGTCACAGCACTTCCCAACACCACCGGGTCACTACTCTAGCCCGATGGTTAACATTGTCGCTGCCGCTTCACGATTGGCAGCTCTCCCGATCGAAGGCGAGTCCCTAGTAGCAGTCGAGACACGACGGGCTAGAGAGCTCCTTCAGACAGCCTTGACTCAGCAGCAGGCTTATTCATACAGCCGTGAAAGGATTCATTCTACTCCCCGCCCGAGCCGGAGTTACAGCAGGCATATGGAGGAACCAGCCATGTCAAGCAGTGCGCGAAATCGTAATCCGCCCCGTGGCTATAACCCGGCGGGTGGCGGTGGAGATGCTCAGGATGTGGTGGATCGTGCTAGGGCACGTCAAGAGGACGAATTAGCAGCGCGGCATGAAGCCCGCCAACTCATTCCGGTTCGTCCAACAACTTCGGTGGCAACAGGGGTTACCTCCAGTTCTTTGGGAGTGCAGTGTCTTGTTCTGGCTCTGCGCAACGTACGGCTGCCCAAAGACTTCAAGGGTCCACGTAAAGTACCCAATTACACTGCCGATTTATCCCCCGAGTCATGGGTCGAAAGCTATGAGATGGTGATGGAGATGCTGGATGTGGATGATGTGGCGTGCGCTAAATACTTCACCATGATGTTGGAAGGAACGGCTCGCACTTGGTTGAAAAACTTACCAGCTAACTCCATTGGGTCATGGGCCGAATTGAGGGCCCAGTTTATTCAGAATTTCAAAGACACATGCAAACAGCCCATGTCAATTGTGGACTTAGCTGCCTGTGTCCAGGAGGAAGGAGAAGCAACAACCCATTGGGTGCACCGGGTTTCGGAAATTTTTCATTCATCAGACCGCATCAACGCTGATACAAAAGTTTTGACATTGGAGGGCAATTGCCGGTTTACACCTCTGAAGTTGAAGTTGGGACGGCTCAAACGTCACTGCAATGACATGGGGACTCTTATGGCTGCCTTGGTGAAGTATGCTGACTCCGATAGTACCAAGGACCCTGAATGTGACGATGACAAGACATGAAAGGGAAAGAAGGGCAGCAGCACCAAAGGACAGCAGCATAACCCGGCGGGTCATGGAAACAGCGGTAAGCGTAAAGCGGATAACAGTTTAGATTTTGTGGCTAATACCAACGCGCAGGACAAAGGCCAGTGCCGTAAGGGCAAACCGCCCCAGCGTGGTGGAGTACCAAGTCCCAATCCAGAGTGCCTGTCTCACCTATTAAACCAGCCTTGCCCGAAGCACGGGTCGCGGGATAAGCCGGCCACGCACCTCTGGAAGGATTGTTATATTATGCAGGAGTTTAAAAATTCAGATTTTTTTGGTATGATCATGGACCGGGCCGCGGTTCAGGCCCCGGATCTCATGGGCCGGGTTACGGTGGAGGCAGTTCCGGTTCAGGTTTCCACGGTAATTAGAGCGGACATGGCAATCAAGGCAATCAGGGCAACCAGGGTGGTTATAATCATCAGGGCAATCAGCAGCAACAGCAGCAGTCGGGTTACCAGAGCAACTCGAAGCAGTTGAATAGTGGGCAGTATCATGTCTTCACCACTAGCCTGTGCAAGCGCGATCAGAAGCTTCATAAAAGGGCAGTAAATTCCGTTGAAACCGGCGGTGCCCCATTACTTACGCTGGTCTGAGCAGCCGATCGTGTGGAGTAGAGAGGATCATCCACCCCGGGTTGATAATCCGGGTCATCTGGCATTGGTGGTGGCGCCTCAGGTTGGAGGATATAAGTTCACCAAGGTACTCATGGATGGAGGGAGTAGTATCAATATCCTTTATTATGAAACCTTTCGTCGCATGGGGCTAACAGATAAAAATCTTAAACCGTCCAACACGGTCTTCCATGGTGTCGTGCCTGGTAAATCGGCGTATCCGGTTGGTAAGATAGCTCTGGAGGTTGCTTTTGGTGATGAGCATGATTCAAGATCAGAAAAAATTGACCTTTGAGGTGGTGAAAATCAAGAGCCTATATCATGCCCTGTTTGGACGGCCGGCTTATGCTAAGTTCATGGCAAGGCCCTGTTATGTCTATCTGCAGCTCAAGATGTCGGGTCATAAGGGGACTATCACAGTTCATGGAAGCCGTAAGATCGCCTTGGAATGCGAAGAAGGTGATGCAGCATATGCTGAGTCGGTTTGTGCAATAGAGGAGTTGAAGTTCTACAAGGACAATGTTGATCCGGCGGATATGACTTCTTTGAAAAAGCCAACTACAGAGCATGATCCGGCCTTGAAGTTTAAATCGGCGGATGAGACTAAGCTGGTTGATTTTGTTCCAGGCGTTCATCCAAGCAGTTTAGCATCAGCGCTAACTTGGATCCGAAATAGGAAAGCGCGCTCATTGAGTTCATCCGTGAGAATCGGGACATCTTTGCGTGGAAGCCTTCTGACATGCCAGGTGTACCGAGAGAACTCGCTAAGCACACTCTTAATGTCGATCCCAAGTATAAACCGGTCAAGCAGTTTCTTCGTCGGTTCAATGAAGAAAGACGCAAGGCAATTGGTGAGGAGGTAGCCAGGCTTTTGACGGCTGGTTTTATCATTGAAGTATTTCATCCTGAGTGGTTGGATAATCCGGTGCTGGTACTTAAGAAGTACGTCACTTGGCGTATGTGTGTGGACTACACAGATTTGAACAAAGCTTGTCCGGCAGATCCTTTTGCTCTCCCTCATATTGATCAAATCATTGATGCTACGGCGGGTTGTGAGCGTTTGAGCTTTTTGGATGCATACTCTGGTTACCATCAGATCAAAATGGCAGTTAAGGACCAAGAGAAGACAGCTTTTATAACTCCTTTTGGAGCCTTCTGCTATGTATCTATGCCTTTTGGGCTCAAGAGTGCCCAGGCGACTTATCAGCGCTGTGTGCAGAATTGTCTTCATAATCAGATCGGCCGCAATGTTCATGCTTATGTGGATGATATTGTGGTGAAATCCAGAAAGGAGGAGACATTGATAGATGATTTGAAGGAGACCTTTGATAACCTCCGGGTTTATAAAATGATGCTTAATCCGGCCAAGTGTGTCTTTGGTGTACCGGCAGGTAAGCTCTTGGGCTTTCTGGTGTCTAATAGGGGCATTGAAGCTAATACGGAGAAAATCAAGGCCATAACTTCATTGGCGAAACCGAAGTGTATCAATGATGTTCAACGCCTGGCAGGCCGGATTGCAGCCTTAAGCCGGTTTATCAGTCGCCTCGGAGAGAAGGCCATCCCCTTGTATCAAATGCTGAAGAAGACAGATAACTTCGTCTGGAGTGATGCCGCCAATGAAGCGTTTGAGGACTTAAAGCGGCAGCTAGCTGAACCGCCTATCCTTGCTGCTCCTGTTGATAAGGAGCCCTTGTTGTTATATGTGGCTGCTAATGCCCGGGCTGTCGGCGTGGCTATTGTGGTGGAACGCAAGGAGGCTGGAAAAGAGTATCCGGTTCAATGGCCGGTTTATTACATCAGTGAAGTACTTATTGAGTCCAAGCAGAGGTACCCGCATTGGCAGAAGCTGGTGTATGGAGTTTTCATGGCAAGCCGGAAGCTTAAGCAATATTTCCAGGGTCATCCCATCACTATGGTCAGTTCTGCTCCTTTGGGGGATATAATCCAGAACAGGGAAGCAACTGGCCGGGTTGCCAAGTGGGTGAGCTTGGGCCCCACGGGCTAAAATATGTGCCCCGGACGGCAATCAAATCTCAGGCACTTGTGGATTTCATCAATGACTGGACAGAGTTACAGGCGCCAGAAGAGAAGCCGGATCATACTTACTGGACTATTCATTTTGATGGGTCCAGGCAATTGGAGGGCTCGGGGGCTGGAGTCGTATTAACTTCCCCACGAGGTGATAAGTTTTGTTATGTTCTCCGTTTAATGTTCCCTTGCACTAACAATGCAGTTGAATATGAGGCTTTACTCCACGGTCTTCGGATGGCTAAGGAGATGAATTTAAGCTGGGTTAAGTGCTTCGGTGACTCAGACCTGGTGGCTCAACAAGTGTCTGGTACTTGGGATTCCAAGGACCCACTCATGGCAGCATATCATCGAGAGGTGGATATTGTCGCAGGTCACTTCAAAGGTTATCAGGTGGATCATGTGGACCGGCGGAAGAACGAAGCGGCGGAAATTTTCACGCCGAGCTCATGTTCCGGCCCAGGAATTGAGGATGATTCCAATCACTTGGCCATTTGCAACTTGGGGGCTGGATATGGTTGGGCCCTTTAAGAGATCCAAGGACAAGAAGACCCACCTTTTAGTGGCGGTTGATAAGTTCACTAAGTGGGTGGAGGCAGAGCCAGTTAGTAAGTGTGATGTAGCCACGGCGGTTCAATTCCTCAAGAAGGTGATTTTCCGGTTTGGCTTTCCACACAACATTATAATTGATAATGGTACCAATCTGTCCAAAGGTGCTATGAAGGAGTTCTGTCAACGTGAGCACATCCGGCTTGACGTATCTTCAGTGGCTCACCCCCAGTCTAATGGTCAAGCGGAGCGAGCCAATCAAGAGATCTTGAGAGGCATCAAACCTCGGCTCATGGTTCCTTTGCAACGGACGCCGGGCTGTTGGGTGGAAGAGTTACCTTCTGTGTTGTGGAGTATCAATACTACACCGAACAGATCCATGGGTTACACGCCTTTTTTCATGGTTTATGGAGCAGAAGCGGTTCTCCCTAGTGACATCCGTCATGACTCGCCTCATGTGGCGGCATATGTCGAAGCTGATAATGAGAAGGCACGACAGGAAGCACTTTACCTGTTAGATGAGGAGCGTGACATTGCAGCGGCTCGTTCGGCGATTTACCAACAGCATCTGCGTCGTTATCACAGCCGCTGGGTTAGAACCAGAACTTTTCAAGAAGGCGATCTGGTGCTCCGACTCATCCAGGATCAGACTGATATGCACAAGTTATCCCCGCCTTGGGAAGGGCCCTTTGTGGTCAGCAAGAATCTACATAACGGGTCATACTACCTTATACATGTTCGAGAGCACAAAGACTCACGTAAATCGGAGGAGGAGACCCACCTGCCATGGAATATCGCTCATCTTCGGCCCTACTATACTTGAGCCACAGGCTCTGCTCATGTACATAGTTATGACAATGTATATATTATGATCAATATGATAAACCGGAGCCTCAGCTAAGGCGGGGTATCTGTTGTTTTTCTTACATCATGTGTGGTTACATGGGGGCTTCTGTTTATAAAATGACATCCGGTTTACCCCTTGATTCAGTTTATAAGGCCTTATATAAAAATCACTTGGGGGCTTGGTCGTACTCGAACCATAGCTACACCTCTTGATCGGTGCAAGGCCACCAGAAAAATCACTTGGGGGCTTGGTCGTACTAGAACCATAGCTACACCTCTTGATCGGCGCAAGGCCACCAGAAAAATCGCTTGGGGGCTTGGTCGTGTCCGAACCATAGCTACACCAGAAGATTACTTTGGGGCCAAAGAGAGTGTTGCAAAAGAACAACTCAAACATAGGCACCCGCTGAGCACAGCTCAAAATATTACTTGGGGATTCTTTGCTATCGCAATGAACAAAGAATCTACACTTGTAATAGGCTATCAAGCCACGGCTTGGAAGCCTGGTGTATACACCTAAAACCCCGGGTTAGCCTGCCTTTTTTAAGTAAGTCACTCCGTCCAGGTAAACCTGGTATGACCCGCCGAACTTTGACAAGTCAATCTCATAAGACCCTGAACTTGTCAAAGTTAAAACGACGATTGGTTAAAGATTGAGGTCCATCTTAAAAGGCTTTGTAAAATGGTTTAACTCAGTGGCCTGGCAGCCCATGAAAAGCCTCGAATTTGGGGCCTGGCAGCCCGTGAAAAGCCTCAACTACAAGTTTTCATATGCTTTTATTTGCCAACTTTTTTCTCCTTTGATGAGATTATGATGTTTTTGATAAACCGGCGTTCATTAACCCGGTTCGGCTTTCAACTATAAAGTTGTCAATACATGATCACTTATAATCCAGAGTTTATTAACCCGGTCTGGTGTCGACTATAAGTCGCCAGTATTGAATATGGATAACCCGGTGTTTATCATAACCCGGTACGGTTTTATCATAAACCGGCACAATATGAAAGGAGTTATCATTAATCAAGATTGGGGTTATCACCCTCACTACAAAAGTTGGTCAACCAAACATTGTGATTCAAGGTCATAGGTATAATTTATTTTCATATTTGATTGTCTTTTTTTACAGCCTTGGTTATAAACCCTGGCTCTATATCTGGGCATCATGACCCGTCCGGCGGTAAACCACCAGGACACTTTCCAACTTTTTGTATGCAGGAGCAGCTACGAATTATGAATATCATATATCTTAAGCATGGCAAATTAACAAGTATCAGGCAAAGTAAATATGCACGAAGGCATAACAGACCAAGTGTTTGAACTAGCCTATTACAAGGCGTTTCAGTGCCCAAAAGAATAATTTTTTTTCAGCAAGTATTGCGGTTCGCAGAAGGCTAACCCAGACTCCGGATCATGATTCATCACCAGGTTGACTTGACGGCTGCGGATCATCTTGCACCGGTTCATCCTCCTCATCTCTACCCAGCGGCTGGAAGTCAATAGTTGCCCAGTTGATCCCAGTTAGGGCTTGGAACACAGCTTCGTCGCTTATAAGGGTGGACGGTTCAATGTCAGGGGCATAGGTGTGATTACGAATTGGCGGGATAAGATTTTGGGCTTCAGGGGTTGGTGCGGCAACCCGTTTGTTGTTGACGTCATAACTCGCCTGATAATGTGAAAGATCAGCTTCTTCAGCCAATTGGCAAGCCAGTGGACGTACTTCCCGGTTTATAGCTCAAAGGTCATCATTGCCAAATTCTGACCCGTCTTCTTTTAAGCTCGGATAACCTTTACCCACGTCCACCGGATCAAGATCAGGCACCCACGCTTTTGCCCGGGTTAGCGCGCTCAGAGCACCAGCCCTCGCAGCAGATCTTTTCAGCTCTTCTACCCGGGCAGGCAGCATTGACAACCTCTCTAAAGTCTCCTTGATTAAGGTTGGGGGTGGCTTGTTGTAAGAAGCAGCGCAAATGATCCGTTGCGCACCGGTATATAATTGCTCTATCAGAGTATAAGCAGCCTTCAACTTCTTCTGTACGTCAGAGCCCAGATGGCTAATGCGAGTTCCTGCATCATTACAAACATCAGTAAACCGGCAATGAATGGGATGATATGATGAAAACTTAAAGCCAGGATATTTACCGAACACAGCAGCAGTCATGGCATGTACTTGCTGCTTTACACTTGTCAGCTCGTCTACCACCGGTTTAAGAGATGCTTTTGCGTCCTTGACTCTTTTTTGCAATGCGGATTTTTCTGTGCCCCAATCCGCCCGTTCCTTGTTGAAACTCTCCTTCAGCTTTTCCATGGCAGCTAAGGCACTGGTCACCTCATCTTTTGCTTTGGAGGTTTCTGCTTGCTGGGATTTGATGTTTTGTTGCAGATCAGCGCTTTGAGCTTATAAAAGACAGACATATCATAAGTTGATAGTACATATTTGAAGTACCACGCACATAACAGGTTATGCACCTGATACTTGGGGGCTAATGCCTATTTTCTCATTGTCAGAAATTTCTACAAGTCCCAAGCACAATACAAGCATTATTCTTGGCACTTGGGGGCTAATGTGTGATTGTTCAAAGTAACATTATGGGTTTTCTTCTAAAAAGTCCCGGTTTACCTAGAAAAGATAAACCGGCCCTTGGGGACTACACAAGTGAAAGTTGCAGTATTATAATTCTAAAAGCACCGGTTCATCTTTAAAAAGATAACCCGGCCCTTGGAGGCTAAGCATGCAAAGTTAAGCTATTACAAAGTACCGGTTTGAATTGATATCATAAACCGTCACTTGGGGGCTACTAGAGTTGATATTTGGAATTAAGAGGGAAACAGTTATGCAGAGTTGAGCACTAGTTACCTCGTATCGCTCTTTCATCAAGTTTACCAAACCGGCTTCATAGTCGCGGCTGGTGTACAGACGGTTCAAGAAACCAGAGTGAATGTCTTGGGCGTTGAGATGGGCATAGCTTGACAAATCGGTATTCCATTTGCCTTTGTTCATAGCAGAAAGTTCATCCTTGGCGCTATGTTTGGATAAAGCGACCGGATTTCCAGGAGCGGTATGGCTGACGCCAATAATCATAATGTCATCTTCTTTATCATCAGCAGCTTTCACTGGAGTGGACAGTTTCTCAGCAGCCTTAGCTGGACTGGCCATTTTATCATCTGTGCGAGCTGGACTAGTCGGTTTGTCAGGGTGACCTGTGGTGTCAGCTTCTACTTGTTCAATTATGAAGTCATAATCTTGAGGTGGCGGGTCATCATGTATAACGTCAGTATTTGTTCCTTCCAGATTTGGAGTCGTCTCTGGTTCAATAACCAGATTATCATCAGCCGGTTTATTTAACCGGGCCTTCTTGCTGGGTCTAGGCTTGGCGCTGAGAACAAATATAAAGATCAAGTACATTGTGTAAAACATAAGGTATTGAAAATAAATTTAAAGGTATGACTCACCCAGGAACTGTCTTGAGGGGTGGAACTGTGTGGCCGATGACTCGCCAGAGGATGAGTGAGGCGTGCCCTGATAATTTGAATCAGATGGATTAAGAGGCTGACGGAAACAACCCGCCTTAGGACAAGAAGTGTCAGGAATGTAAGAGACCTCTGATTGACGTTTCCGGACTGGAGTATTTGGTAAACCGGCGGAGGTAACTACCTAGCCGATGCCAAGTTGTGCGGCGAGCTTCGTGTTGCTACGTCTTCAAAAGAAAGTTTGGGTCCAAGTGAGCAAGGGGGTGAGAAAATTTTACTTTCCGGTTTGCTCAACGGATTTTCGGTGTTGGCAAAGGATCTGAACCGGAGGAAAGGATAATTACCTCTACATCGTCAGCTTGGCTGCCTTCAGCATCATCCTGATAATGGTCATTGTCAATGAGGTGTATAAAAAATGAACCAAGAGAGTCAAATTCTACCTCTGAGTCCGGATTAGCCAAGTCAGCATCGGCATTTGGTTCGGAAGATGCAGTGGTGTTCTTCTTGGCATATTTTTTGGTAACTTTGGTGTTCGGGCGAGTTGGTTTTGCCGGTTTATCCTGTGGTTTTTTCTTCCAGAACGAATCATCGCCCTGGCAAGGATGAACAAAATTTCGAGAGAGTATTTCAATGATTAAGCTGAAAACAAAAAAGTCATATGATTCTTACAGCTGGCGGTTTGTTGGAGGTGCAGAAAGGACTTAATCCGGTCTGGCTACAGACAGCCTCCGGGTCATTCAGTATTTTCTTAACAACCTCAGTAACTTTAGCTTCTGTTAGGTGAATGTCAATATGCCGTTGAGGATCTTTCAAGCTTCCTGTATATTCACACATTAAACCAGGGCGCCGGCTTAAAGGCAGAACGCTCCAAGATATCCAGCAACGAGCAAAATCAACACCTGTTAAACCGTTTGCCATAAAGGCTCTGAGCTTTGACAGTTGTGGAGCATAGTTGGACCTTTCCTTTGCAGTTAATCTCTGAGGAAAGGGATGTGTATTGCTAAGACGGTGAGGGCGGTAACCCGGCAAAGGATTTCCATTAGTTGGAGATGTGTCCTTGCAATAAAACCAAGTCTGGTTCCACTCCTTGGGGTGACTATGAAGTTTGGCGTGAGGGAAGCTGACATCCTTCCTCTTTTGAATCGCCATTCCGCCAAGCTCAGTATTCGGTCCGTTTGTGAACTCTGTGCGACAGTTTAAATAGAAGAAATCCCTAAACAGTTCAACTGTGGGTTCCTCCTGAAGATAAACCTCGCAAAATACTTGGAAGTGGCAGACATTGGACACAGAGTTCGGGCCAATGTCCTGAGGATGGAGTTGAAAGCTGGCAAGCACATCTCGGAATTTTTTTGAACCGGGTGGACTAAAGCCTCGACCCAGATGGTCAACGAACACGACTATTTCTCCGTCCTTGGGTTCAGGAGGATTTTCCGGGCCAGGGGCCCTCCAGTGGATGACATCTTTCTTTG
The DNA here is from genome assembly GCF_002575655.3 of Aegilops tauschii subsp. strangulata. Taxonomy (NCBI): domain Eukaryota; kingdom Viridiplantae; phylum Streptophyta; class Magnoliopsida; order Poales; family Poaceae; genus Aegilops; species Aegilops tauschii. Next base: position 205,250,687 of record NC_053036.3, on the reverse strand, counting down.
CTAAAGCGCCGGTTGCAACGCATCTGTTTAGTTGTTCTTTAGTAACCCGGGAAGGAACCCAGTTGCACTCGTAAACTTGTTTGGCCATTTCAATGGAAAGCTGAAACATGGTTATTTCCGGTTTAAGATTCATATTGGACAAGTATAAAGCGGAGCAAGATAAGCAGAAGCAAAGGTATATGCATGTTGTTAAACCGGATTCAGACATTGGAGATGGTATAAAGATAAAGCGGCTTTGTGGTTCAACAGGGGACTAATGGTACCTACCGGATCGTCATTTTTCTATGAGATTAAACCACGTACTCTAGTATAGAACATACGGGTCTAAGATGCCTAAGTGAAGGAAAAACAAGTTTCACAACTTGGCATGGTAATTTCAGATCTGCAGTGCATTGGTAAATCAAATTATATTCAAACTTAAAGCGCGGGTGCTTAAGAAAGTTTAACAGATCCAGATGAGTTTTTCTACACGAGGCAGATGATATAAGGATGAAAAAGGGGATTGTAACTATAACTATGTAAGAAAGTAGCAGATCTGAAGTCATCATGTACACTATAAAGAAGAACAGGGAAGAACAGTTTCAAGCCACGAGGAACACCGAAACCCTAATGATAGATCTAAAGTAAGGGAATGGAAAACTTACTGACATTGACAGAGCAGCGGAGGAGCACCGCGTTTCTCTGGTGTGTTCAGGTCGATGCAGCAGCCAGAGTTGAGGACGATGGCGAAGCTTGTCGATGGCGGCCGTGCGTGAGGGTTAGGTTGGCTCGAGGAGGAAGAAGAAGCAAAGAGGCACGGGGGGAAATGGAAAAGACCCCCTGGTCCTATTTATAAAGACAAAGGGATAAGTGACAGGCGCGAAAATCCAGGAGCCCAAAAGTTGGATATGTGACGGAGCCGTCACCTTGATTGTCGGAGGCTCATTAATGAAGGTGAGCTATATGCAATTTTTAATAACAGATGACGTCATGACAGTTTATCATGATCCTGGAAGATGACTCACGGCGGTTTACAAGATTTATGCGAAGGTGCTAAAGAAGAAATTTTCTTAAGTATTGAAGATTGACATGAACCAGTTCAAATCAATCTGGGGCCTAATGTTGGGGATATTACTGCTGGGCGTAAACCGGCCAGGAGAGGCCGGGTTATCCCCATAATGAGTTATTATACTTGAAGCCCATGAAGACAAAGATGATGGCGCTTTATGAAGGCCCAGGGCCCAAAGGCGGATTAAGGCCTGTAGACATAAACCGACATTGACATGTAAGCTTGTGTTGTAAGAAAGAAATAGTAGAGATCGGGCCGGACACGTTTATGAATCAGCCTCGGGATCTTTTAAACTGATGGGCGTCAACCCATGTATATAAGGGGACGACCCGGAGGCGGTTTAGGGACAACAAACAACAACTCAAGAGCCAGGCATAGTGGATTTGCTCCCTGGTCATCGAAACCCTAGCAATTCCACAACAACTGGATTAGGCTTTTACCTTCACCGCAAGGGGCCGAACCAGTATAAACTCTCTGCGTCCTTTGTCCGCTTTAACCCCTTGAAGCTAACCCGTCGCGATGGCTCCACGACTAAGTCCTTTCACTAGGACATCTGCCGTGACAAAACAACGACAGTTGCCGCCCACCGTGGGGAAGTCGCATTATGGTTTCGAGTTCTTAGAGGGCAGCTTCGAAGGGCTCAAGGGATGCGCTGTGGGCCGGATGACCAAGAGTCGTCGCGGCAAGCTCTACATCGACGACGCAGGCTGGGGTCCCGAGGCCGGCTCAATCGAGTACGGGTACCGGGTCCCCTTCGGCGGCATCCACGTTTTCATTGGCAAGATCGGCGAACCGGGCCCTGAGCCGGACATCTGCACCAACATCGTCGAGACGGCTCAGCGTGCGAGACACGCCCGGGTTCAGCCTGCCATGAAGCGTGCCTTCGTGGGAGTCATCCATGGAGCGGAATCTAAGGATAGATCGGCATCTGGTGGTGAGACCGTCGTTTATTTTGATGATGAGTCATCGACCGGAGAGACCGAGTCATTGTACCAGTTGCAAGACGGCCGGATTGGGGGTTGTTCCCATGGCGACAGTATTCTGGACCCCTTTGCTCCGCCAAACCGGGTTGCGATCTTTATGGGTGGTACGCAGCCAGCGCTCCACTCTTCGACCGTAGTGGCGATGGTTTCCGGATCAGTGGCGGCGACAGCGGCCGGGGCAGGAGGCCCCGTGCGACCGCCGGCTACCAGGAAGGCACGAGGTAGGGGGGCGCGCCTACCCCCCAGGCGCGCCCTCCACCCTCGTGGGCCCCACGTTTCTCCACCGACGTACTTCTTCCTCCTATATATACCTACGTACCCCCAAACTACCAGATACGGAGCCAAAAACCTAATTCCACCACCGCAACCTTCTGTACCCGTGAGATCCCATCTTGGGGCCTTTTCCGGAGCTCCGCCGGAGGGGGCATCGATCATGGAGGGCTTCTACATCAACACCATAGCCTCTCCGATGATGTGTGAGTAGTTTACCTCAGACCTTCGGGTCCATAGTTATTAGCTAGATGGCTTCTTCTCTCTCTTTGGATCTCAATACAAAGTTCTCCACGATTCTCGTGGAGATCTATTTGATGTAATCTTCTTTTGCAGTGTGTTTGTTGAGACCGATGAACTGTGGGTTTATGATCAAGTTTATCTATGAACAATATTTGAATCTTCTCTGAATTCTTTTATGTATGATTGGTTATCTTTGCAAGTCTCTTCAAATTATCAGTTTGGTCTGGCCTACTAGATTGATCTTTCTTGCAATGGGAGAAGTGCTTGGCTCTGGGTTCAATCTTGCGGTGTCCTTTCCCAGTGACAGTAGGGGCAGCAAGGCACGTATTGTATTGTTGCCATCGAGGATAACAAGATGGGGTTTATATCATATTGCATGAGTTTATCCCTCTACATCATGTCATTTTACTTAAAGCGTTACTCTGTTCTTATGAACTTAATACTCTAGATGCATGCTGGATAGCGGTCGATGTGTGGAGTATTAGTAGTAGATGCAGGCAGGAGTCGGTCTACTTGTCGCGGACGTGATGCCTATGTACATGATCATACCTAGATATTCTCATAACTATGCTCAATTTTGTCAATTGCTCCACAGTAATTTGTTCACCCACCGTAATACTTATGCTCTCGAGAGAAGCCACTAGTGAAACCTATGGCCCCCGGGTCTATCTTCCATCATATTAATCTTCCAACACTTAGCTATTTTTATTGCCTTTTATTTTACTTTGCATCTTTATCATAAAAATACCAAAAATATTATCTTATCATATCTATCAGATCTCACTCTCGTAAGTGACCGTGAAGGGATTGACAACCCCTTTATTGCGTTGGTTGCGAGGATTTATTTGTTTGTGTAGGTGCGAGGGACTCGTGCGTGGCCTCCTACTGGATTGATACCTTGGTTCTCAAAAACTGAGGGAAATACTTACGCTGCTTTACTGCATCACCCTTTCCTCTTCAAGGGAAAACTAACGCAGTGCTCAAGAGGTAGCAAGAAGGATTTCTGGCGCCGTTGCCGGGGAGTCTACGCAAAAGTCAACATACCAAGTACCCATCACAAACCCTTATCTCCCGCATTACATTATTTGCCATTTGCCTCTCGTTTTCCTCTCCCCCACTTCACCCTTGCCGTTTTATTCGCCCTCTCTTTTTCGTTTGCCTCTTTTTCGCTTGCTTGTCGTTATGGCTAGTCCCCTATCTGCTCCTTTGTCCCCTAAGTTTGAAGTTCTTCACTTTAAACAAAGACAAGGAGAAAATTTAAAAGATGGTTGGTATAGGATGATGGAATCTTATCATAATTGCACCTTAGAGGTGAGTTTTAGAATTTTGCTTCACAGTTTTTACGTTGGACTAAATATGTCCCATAGACAACTCTTGGATTGTGTTGCCAAAGGAAATTTTATTGAAATTGATCCCAGTGTTGCGCATGAAATCATAGAGGGGGTAGTGGGAACACTACCTCAACAAAAGGGGCCACAACATACCCAGGAAGAGACACAAGTTTTAGAAAAGATTTGCGAAGTAACTAAGATCTTACAAAAGTCTCTTGAACCTCTTAAGAGCGTTAGCGGAAATATTCACCGCATGAACATGTTGATTAACCTTTGCAATAAGCGGTTGGATTCTTTAGATCTAAAAATTTCCGAATATGAAGGGAAACGTAAAGAACATCCCGGATTCGAGCATGATTCCGCTAAAAAATTGAAAGCCAAAGATGACAATACCTAGATCTATCCTTGCTATCATGCCTAGCTAGGGGCGTTAAACGATAGCACTTGTTGGGAGGCAAGCCAATTTTATTTTTAGTTTTTTGATTTTTGCTTCCGTTTAGGAATAAATATTTGATCTATCCTCTGGTTAGATTTGTTTTTATGTTTCAATTAGTGTTTGTGCCAAGTTAAACCTATAGGATCTTCTTGGATGTTAGTTATTTGATCTTGCTGAAAATTCCAGAAACTTTCTGTTCATGAAAATAATTGTTAAAAATCACCAGAACGTGATAAAATATTGATTCCAATTGCTTCTGATCAATAAAAAAATTATCTAGGTCTTCCTATTTTGGCTGAAGTTTTGGAGTTCCAGAAGTTTGCGTTAGTTACAGATTACTACAGACTGTTCTGTTTTTAACAGATTCTGTTTTTCGTGTGTTGTTTGCTTATTTTGATGAATCTATGGCTAGTAAAATAGTTTATAAACCATAGAGAAGTTGGAATACAGTAGGTTTAACACCAATATAAATAAATAATTATCTCATTACAGTACCTTGAAGTGGTATTTTGTTTTCTTTCGCTAACGGAGCTCTCGAGATTTTCTGTTAACTTTTGTGTTGTGAAGTTTTCAAGTTTTGGGTAAAAGATTTGATGGATATTGGAACAAGGAGTGGCAAGAGCCTAAGCTTGGGGATTCCCATGGCACCCCAAGATAATCTAAGGACACCAAAAAGCCAAAGCTTGGGGATGCCCCGGAAGGCATCCCCTCTTTCGTGTACTTCCATCGGTAACTTTACTTGGAGCTATATTTTTATTCACCACATGATATGTGTTTTGCTTGGAGCGTCTTGTATGATTTGAGTCTTTGATTTTTAGTTTACCACAATCATCTTTGCTGTACACACCTTTTGAGAGAGACACGCATGATTCGGAATTTATTAGAATACTCTATACGCTTCACTTATATCTTTTGAGCTATATAGTTTTTGCTCTAGTGCTTCACTTATATCTTTTAGAGCACGGCGGTGGTTTTATTTTATAGAAACTATTATTCTCTCATGCTTCACTTATATTATTTTGAGAGTCTTAAACAGCATGGTAATTTGCTTAAATTGGGAAATTAATCCTAATATGTTAGGTATTCAAGACTAGTAAAAAACTTTCTTATGAGTGTGCTGAATGCTAAGAGAAGTTTGATGCTTGATGATTGTTTTGAGATATGGAGGTAGTGATATTAAAGTTGTGCTAGTTGAGTAGTTGTGAGTTTGAGAAATACTTGTGTTGAAGTTTGCAAGTCCCGTAGCATGCACGTATGGTAAACGTTATGTAACAAATTTGAAACATGAGGTGTTCTTTGATTGTCCTCCTTATGAGTGGCGGTCGGGGACGAGCGATGGTCTTTTCCTACCAATCTATCCCCCTAGGAGCATGCGCGTAGTGCTTGGTTTTTGATGACTTGTAGATTTTTGCAATAAGTATGTGATTTCTTTATGACTAATGTTGAGTCCATGGATTATACGCACTCTTACCCTTCCATCATTGCTAGCCTCTTCGGTACCGTGCATTGCCCTTTCTCACATTGAGAGTTGGTGCAAACTTCACCGATGCATCCAAACCCCGTGATATGATACGCTCTTTCACACATAAACCTCCTTATATCCTCCTCAAAATAGCCACCATACCTACCTATTATGGCATTTCCATAGCCATTCCGAGATATATTGCCATGCAACTTTCCACCGTTTCGTTTTTCATGACACGTTCATCATTGTCATATTGCTTTGCATGATCATGTAGTTGACATCATATTTGTGGCAAAGCCACCGTTCATAATTTTTCATACATGTCACTCTTGATTCATTGCTATCCCGGTATACCGCCGGAGGCATTCATATAGAGTCATACTTTGTTCTAGTATCGACTTGTAATCATTGAGTTGTAAATAAATAGAAGTGTGATGATCATCATTCATAGAGCATTGTCCCAATAAAAAAAGAGAGAAATGCCAAAAAAAGAAGGCCCAAAAAAAGAGAAGGGGGACAATGCTACTATCCTTTTTCCACACTTGTGCTTCAAAGTAGCACCATGATCTTCATGATAGAGAGTCTCTTGTTTTGTCACTTTCATATACTAGTGGGAATTTTTCATTATAGAACTTGGCTTGTATATTCCAACAATGGGCTTCCTCAAATGCCCTAGGTCTTCGTGAGCAAGCAATTTGGATGCACACCCACTTAGTTTCTTTTGTTGAGCTTTCATGCATTTATAGCTCTAGTGCATCCGTTGCATGGCAATCCCTACTCCTTGCATTAACATCAATCGATGAGCATCTCCATAGCTCATTGATTAGCCGCGTTGATGTGAGACTCTCTCCTTTTTTGTCTTCTCCACATAACCCCTATCATTATATTCTATTCCACCCATAGTGCTATATCCACACAATTGCTTGGCTTGTCATCGGGGTTGTGCATGATGAGAGCATTCTTGTGTGACGAAAATGGAGCATGACTAAACTATATGATTTTGTAGGGATGAACTTTCTTTGGCCATGTTATTTTGAGAAGACATAATTGCTTAGTTAGTATGCTTGAAGTATTATTACTTTTATGTCAATATTAAACTTTTATCTTGAATCTTTTGGATCTGAATATTCATACTACAATTAAGAGAATTACATTGAAATTATGCCAAGTAGCATTCCACATCAAAAATTCTGTTTTTATCATTTACGTACTCGAGGACGAGCAGGAATTAAGCTTGGGGATGCTTGATACGTCTCCAACGTATCTATAATTTTTGATTGTTCCATGCTATATTATATTCTGTTTTGGACATTAATGGGCTTCATTATACACTTTTATATTATTTTTGGGACTAACCTATTAACCGGAGGCCCAGCCCAGATTTGCTGCTTTTTGCCTATTTGAGAGTTTCGCAGAAAAAGAATATCAAACGGAGTCCAAACGGAATGAAACCTTCGGGAACGTGATTTTCGGAACGAACTTGATCCAGAGGACTTGGACCCTACGTCAAGACATCAACCAGGAAGGCACGAGGTAGGGGGCGCGCCTACCCCCCAGGCGCGCCCTCCACCCTCGTGGGCCCCATGTTGCTCCACCGACGTACTTCTTCCTCCTATATATACCTACGTACCCCCAAACTACCAGATACGGAGCCAAAAACCTAATTCCACCGCCGCAACCTTCTGTACCCGTGAGATCCCATCTTGGGGCCTTTTTCGGAGCTCCGCCGGAGGGGGCATCGATCACGGAGGGCTTCTACATCAACACCATAGCCTCTCCGATGATGTGTGAGTAGTTTACCTCAGACCTTCGGGTCCATAGTTATTAGCTAGATGGCTTCTTCTCTCTCTTTGGATCTCAATACAAAGTTCTCCACGATTCTCGTGGAGATCTATTCGATGTAATCATCTTTTGCAGTGTGTTTGTTGAGACCGATGAATTGTGGGTTTATGATCAAGTTTATCTATGAACAATATTTGAATCTTCTCTGAATTATTTTATGTATGATTGGTTATCTTTGAAAGTCTCTTCAAATTATCAGTTTGGTCTGGCCTACTAGATTGATCTTTCTTGCAATGGGAGAAGTGCTTGGCTCTGGGTTCAATCTTGCGGTGTCCTTTCCCAGTGACAGTAGGGGCAGCAAGGCACGTATTGTATTGTTGCCATCGAGGATAACAAGATGGGGTTTATATCATATTGCATGAGTTTATCCCTCTACATCATGTCATTTTACTTAAAGCGTTACTCTGTTCTTATGAACTTAATACTCTAGATGCATGCTGGATAGCGGTCGATGTGTGGAGTAATAGTAGTAGATGCAGGCAGGAGTCGGTCTACTTGTCGCGGACGTGATGCCTATGTACATGATCATACCTAGATATTCTCATAACTATGCTCAATTTTGTCAATTGCTCCACAGTAATTTGTTCACCCACCGTAATACTTATGCTCTCGAGAGAAGCCACTAGTGAAACCTATGGCCCCCGGGTCTATCTTCCATCATATTAATCTTCCAACACTTAGCTATTTTTATTGCCTTTTATTTTACTTTGCATCTTTATCATAAAAATACCAAAAATATTATCTTATCATATCTATCAGATCTCACTCTCGTAAGTGACCATGAAGGGATTGACAACCCCTTTATTCCGTTGGTTGCGAGGATTTATTTGTTTGTGTAGGTGCGAGGGACTCGTGCGTGGCCTCCTACTGGATTGATACCTTGGTTCTCAAAAACTGAGGGAAATACTTACGCTGCTTTACTGCATCACCCTTTCCTCTTCAAGGGAAAACCAACGCAGTGCTCAAGAGGTAGCAGATACTAGGGATCATACCCTAACAAAACTAACTCGATTACATGGTAAATCTCATCAAACCCATGACCGTCCAGCAAGACTACGATGGAATTACTCACGCACGGCGGTGAGCATCATGAAATTGGTGATGGGGGAAGGTTGATGATGACGATGGCGACAGATTCCCCTCTCCGGAGCCCCGAACGGACTCCAGATCAGCCCTCCCGAGAGAGATTAGGGCTTGGCGGCGGCTCCGTATCGTAAAACGCGATGAATCCTTCTCTCTGATTTTTTTCTCCCGAACATGAATATATGGAGTTGGAGTTGAGGTCGGTGGAGCACCTGGGGCCCACTGAAAGGACATGCGGTGCCCCCATGTGTGGTTTTGGTAATTGATGACATTCTCTATGGACTAATGGTTGCATTGAGTTATATTTGAAGGATTTGTCCATAGGCATTTCATGAAGTACATGTGTTGGTTTCAAGGAGTTTATGAGTTGACCAAGGTGGTATTAAGGAATTATCCAAAGATTGGTCATAGAGTTGGTAAGAGTCAAGGTTGATCAAGACTAAGTACAGAGAGTGATTCAAGTTGATCATCACACAAACAGAGAAGATACACTGAGTGGGATCAACTGATCTCATGGTATGGTAAGCATTGTCCATTGTGCTTTGTGTACTAACCCATGGTCTATGTGAGAGTTCTATGTGGGGTTAGGTACGTGTTCATGGGCTTGCGTCAAGAGGAAGATATCACTCAAGCAATGGAGAGGATGACATGAAGTGGTGATCGTCATCAAGAATTCCGTGCGCAAGTTCAAGTGGAGCATCACGAAGAGATCAAGTGCTTGATGCTTGCCATCCATTGTGGTGTTAATGGACTTGTGAAGATGTGCCGAAGAGTGGCTCACCCATAGTGGAGTCAACGCAATCAAGAAAGGTGGTCCAACTTGAGGGAGTCAAGATCATCATCATCTAGCTCAAGTGGACTTCATGCAAGGCAAAGGTTTGCCCTTGATAGGTTTATATTTTACCGGTCTCATGGTGATAGTTTGGAGATCGGGTTATAGGATCGACAGCCGTACTATCAAGGGGGGCTCTCGAGTGAGTAGTGTGATCGTATCGTTTGTCGAGAGCTCAAACCATTGCATCCCTGCATCATATTTCTTGATTCTTATTTGTATTTTATTTTGAGGTTTTAGAGCTTGTGGTTATCTTCGTGACAAGCACAAGTACATCGAAAACGGATTTCATATGCTTCTTCTATCGCGTTTTCGGTGTTGGAGGTTTTACCGGTCTTTTTTGAGGAAGGGTTCTCACCATTTTCTCTTGGGCCTTTTGTAATTTCCTTCTTATTGTTAGTTCTATCAATATTGTGTTAGCCCTTGTTGCTAGCTTTCCAACAAACTTGGTTTCGTTGAATTCGGAGTCCGTTTGCAGAAGTTGTGGCAGTTTTGGTGTTCTGAAAAGGCTGCAGCGGTACTACCACGGACAGGAGCGGATGTAATTTTTTAGTACCGCTCCAGAGCGGTACTACGGCGGCTACTACAGCGGTAGTACCGCTCCGGACCAAAAACTCGTCACAAGTCCAACGGTGGTAGGCACGGATGTATTTTTTTAGTACCGCTCGCAAGCAGTAGTACCGCTACCCCTTGCGGTAGTACCGTGAGGTCGAGCAGTAGTACCGCTCTGTGCGGGCTGTGAGCATAACGGTTGGATTTTTCCCCACCTATATAAGGGGGTCTTCTTCCCCAATGAACTTTATCCTTTGAGCTCATGTTCTTCCCCCATTGTTGACCTTCTTCGGGCTTGCTAACTCTCAATCCCTCCATGGATTCTTCCTAGTTTTTGAGGGAAAAGAGAGAGGAGATCTAGATCCACATTTCCACCAATCACTTTCTCCTCTATGTGAGGGGAACCCCGTGGATCTAGATCTTGGAGTTCTTGGTGTTCTCCTTCTTGTTCGTCCTCTCATTTTCCTCCCTAGCATTAGTTGCTTTGGTGGGATTTGGGAGAGAAGGACTTGGGCACTCCGTGTGCCCTTGCCATTGCATTTGGTGCATCGGTTTGAGTTCCCCACGGTGAGACATGGAAGTTACAAGTTGAGAAGCTTATTACTCTTGGGTGCTTGGTGACCTTCAGCTTGTTCCTCTTGGGTGCTTGGGCGCCCTAGACGGTTGGTGGTGTTCGGAGCTCAATAATTGTGGTGTAAAGCTCCGGGCAAGCGTCGGGGTCTCCAATTAGGTTGTGGAGATCGCCCTGAGCAATTTCACGGGTACCGGTGACCGCCCCCAAGGGTTGCCAAAGTGTACGGCTTCGGTGACCGCCCCCAAGGGTTGCCATTTGTACGGGTTCGGTGACCGCCCTCAAGGGTCCCTTAGTGGAATCACGACATCTTGCATTGTGCGAGGGCGTGAGGAGATTACGGTGGCCCTAGTTGCTTCTTGGGGAGCATTGTGCCTCCACACCGCTCCAAACAGAGATTAGCATCCGCAAGGGTGTGAACTACGGGATACATCGTCGTCTTCGCGTGCCTCGGTTATCTCTTACCCGAGCCCTTTTACTTATGCACTTTACTTTGTGATAGCCATATTGTTTCTTGTCATATATCTTGCTATCACATAGTTGTTTATCTTGCTTAGTATAAGTTGTTGGTGCACATAGGTGAGCCTAGTTGTTGTAGGTTTTGTGCTTGACAAATTAACCGTTAGGTTTATTCCGCATTTGTTCAAGCCTAAACCGTAATTATTTTAAAGCGCCTATTCACCCCCCTCTAGGCGACATCCACGATCTTTCAATTGGTATCAGAGCCTCATCTCTCTTTGTTAGGTTAACCGCCTAGAGAGTAAAGATGTCGACTAGGGGATTAGGATTCTCTGACACTCTTAGTTTCAATGGCACAAATTTTGATGTTTGGGTTATTCGCATGCTTAATCTCTTTAGGGTCATGGACCCAAATTTAGAGAGAATTTTAGATATGGGGTTTTCTCCTCCAAAGGATCCCCAAAGATTATCTTTAGAGGATGAGAAAAACTCTTATCTCAATGCTCAAGCTTCTAATGTGCTTTTTGATGCTTTGAGTAATGTAGTTATATTTCAACTCATGCCGTTCCGGGATGCTCATGAGTTGTGGACAAAGCTTCAAGATAAATATGGTGTGTCCAAGATTTGTGGGGATGATTGTTCTCCCTCCACCTCCGGCCGTGTTGCTTTCTCAACTTCTGAAAGTGCGTTATATCGACTAGAGGGGGGTGAATAGGCGATTTTTATGAATTCTTCACTGAGGAATTTGCGGGTGAGGAAATTCCTTAGCGAAGAACTATTTGCAGCGAAATAAGTACTCAGAAGTAAACATAACAGAATACAAGCATGGTCATCATGATGAAATGAAGACAAGCACAGAGTACAAAAAGCGTAAACACAAGATGAAGACAAACAGACTGAAGAAATTGAACTAAGGAAATTGATAAAGTCTTCAGTCAAAGTCTTCAAACACAAATATGAACAAGTGCACAACACATTTATGAGGAAATGAAAGAGTTGAGGAAATAGAACCAGTAAGCTCGATGAAGACAATGATTTGGTAGACCAGTTCCAACTGCTGTCTCAGTTGTACATCTGGTTGGAGCGGCTAGGTATTTAAACCTGAGGACACACAGTCCTGAACACCCAGTCCTGAACACACAGTCCAGGACACCTAGTCCTCACCATATTCTCCTTGAGCTAAGGTCACACAGACCTCGTCCAATCACTCATGGTAAGTCTTCAGGTGACTTCCGAACCTTCACAAACTCGGTCACTCGGCGATCCACAATTCCTCTTGGATGCTCTAGACCATGACGCCTAACCGTCTGGAAGAAGCACAGTCTTCAAAGGTAACAAGCGTCGGATCCACGCCAGATCAATCTCTTCAGTGATGCTCAATCACTTTGGGTTTGTAGGTGTTTGGGTTTGGGTTTTCCTCACTTGATGATTTTCGCTCAAAGTCCTCGGAGGATGGGATGCTCTCAAATGACAAATGTCAGTTTCTCTCAGAGCAGCCAACCAACTAGTGGTTGTAGGGGGCGGCTATTTATAGCCTAGGGAGCAGCCCGACATGATAAGACATAAATGCCCTTCAATGATATGACCGTTAGGTGGGTAGATATTTTGGGATAGCTGGCACATAGCACGGCAATGGTCGGAAATTTGAGTATCAAATTCCTCAGGGCTATCATGTTCCTCACTGTGTAGGCAATCCACATTGGCGAATTCCTGACTCCTCAGTCAGAACAAATTCCTCAGAGACCAGAGGAACTTCGTCTCTGTCACTGAAGAATATGACTGAACTATATGACATTTCCAATGGCTTCACTCGAAGGGATTGGTAGGTGTAGGATTTTGAGTTGAGCATCACATGGAAATTGTTCCTTAGTATTTCCTCGACCCCCTTTAACAGTACGGTGTTTCCTGTGACTCCAGAAAGAGAAAATGAAACTACGAAAACAAAAGTCTTCACGCTTCATGTTCCTCAAATGAATACCAAGTCTTCAAGGTCACACCAATTTCTTCACTTTCAAAGTCTTCAGAAAGTCTTCAGAAATCCAAAGTCTTCAGTCGAAGAACTTCATTTTTAGGGGTCGACTTTCTCTGTAAATATCAAACTCCTCATAGACTTATAGACCTGTGTACACTCATAAACACATTAGTCCCTTAACCTATAAGTCTTCAATACACCAAAATCACTAAGGGGCGCTAGATGCACTTACAACTTCTACTACATCACCCACATGTGGTTTGCCACAAGGTAATGATATGGTGAGTAGTGGTGGTCATTGCAATGATGATAGTGTGCTTATCATTGATGACTCTTCATCACCATCCTATTGCAATGCTCCACCTTTGGACTTCAACACTCCGAGCTCTCTAAATGTTTCACATGCTTGTGTTGATAGTCCTTGCATATCATGTAGAAATTGCTTTACTAAATCTCATGATGATATGCTTGCTATGTCTTGTTGCCATGATAAAAATGCATCTATTTCCTCGAATTGTTGTGCTAACAATGTAGAGGAAATCCAACACCCCATGGAACAAGATGTGGTCGGGAATGGTGCCTCAAGGGATCCTACATCATCATCGATTGAATTTGCCTTATGGCTAATGCTTCAAAGGTATCTCCCACTTTGAATCCCAATATATCTTGTGATGATGTTAGTGATGAAGAGAATGATACCGTTGCCTCCTTAAAAATTAAGGGAGAAATGATTTTTAAAGCTCTTCATAAGAATAAAATTGCTCGTTCCAACTTCATGGAAATCATGTCTATTTCTATTGAGGGCAAGAAATATATTGATGAGTTGGAATCTCGTCTTGAGGAGCATGAGGTCACCATTGATAAAATGGAAGGTCATGAGCGTGATTACGCTAATGAGATTGCAGACCTCTCTCAAGCTCCTGAACTTGAACAAACCACCAAGGAATCTCTTGAGGAGCCTTTTGCTCTAGAATTACCTAGAGTGAAGGAATCTCGTGATAGAGCTCTTGAGGTGGCCAATGTTTTTGAAACTAAAAATGCTAAGCTTGAATTTGCTCATGATAGACTCCTTGAGGATTTTGAGCACCTCAAAAATGGCTCAAGGGTCATCAAGGGTGAGCTCATCAAACTCACCGAGTCTCATGATAAACTTGAAGCTTCTTATTTAAAAGAGCTTTCCAAGTTGTCCTCTCCTATTGTTGTTAATGATGATGCTTGTGCTACTAACTCTATTACTTGTGAAGCATCCATTTTGAAGGAGAACGTTGAGCTACGGGCTCAACTTGAGTTGCTATCTAGCAATTATGGGAAATTGGAAGAAAGCCATGAAAAGCTCTCAAGCTGTCATGATGATCTTCTAGTATCCCATAATGTGCTAAAGATGGCACATGAGGCCATGATTGCTAAGGTAACATCTAGTGACCCTCATGTGGACACTAGCACTACTTTTAGTCAAAATGCTATATTGCCTTGTGCTAGTCCTCGCGATTCATCCATGCATAACTTTGGTACATCTTGTGATGAATTGCTTTCCTTGCCTTGTTGCTCTAACAATGAAGCTTATACTTCCTCTAGTGCTTGTGTTGAGACTAACCATGTAGAGGAAATCAAAGAGCTCAAGGCCCAAGTCATTTCTTTGAAGAAAGATTTGGAAAAGTGTCATGAAGGGAAGGCCATACTCAACAATATCTTGAGTGTACAAAAATCCCCCAATGACAAAGGTGGACTTGGATTCAACTCCAATAAGAAGAAGAAGTCCAAGAGCAACAAGAAGAAGGGCCAAAAACAAGTCAAGAATTCGGCAAAGATCATTTGCTTCAAGTGCAAAGTTGAAGGGCATCATGTTAGATCTTGCCCTTTGAAGAAGAAGGCCATTAGTGACAAGCAATAAGGGAAGCGGCCACAAGTTCACTCTCATTCTCAACTTCAAGTTGAAGAAAGGCCTCTTCCCAAGAAAACTCAAGCTAATGCTTCTCAAGTTGAGAAATCAAGTGAGAAGGAAGTAAAGAGTAGACGTTGCTACCTATGTCGTGAAAAAGGTCACGTCGCTTATTCATGCACAAATGGTACCCTATCCAACCCTATTCTAATTGATGATATCTATTCTCTTGGGAAGGATAAGGTTGGCAGTGTGTTTGCCAAATTTTTTGGTGCTCAAAGTGGTGTCAAGAAAAGAACCATTTGGGTAGCCAAGCCTAATGTGACTAACCTCTTAGGACCCAACTTGGTTGGGGACCAACTAGCTCATACTTGATCAATAGGTGTTGTTGGAGGTCATTCGAGACTTGGCTACATTATGAAGAATTAAGGGGACTTCATCATTCTTATTGTCTCAAGCCAAGTCATTCGGATTATCAAGTTTCTATCTTATATCCAATGTTCCTCCTTGCGGTAACTCGTGCTTAAAGTGTTTACATTGATAGTTACTTGCCCCTTTGCATGTTTGGTTCCGTTCCTTGCATGTGTTTGTATATGTTGTGCTTCCAACTTGATTATCTTGAGCAATCAAGTATGTGTGTGTTGGTTTGCACATCATGTACGTGTGTGTCATGCGTTGAGCCTTTTGCATCTTGTTTATTTCTTAGTTGGCTCTTGTGAGAGATTAATAGAATATCCCATTATGGGGGCGTGATGTGCTTTGTGCACCTCACAATCCTATAAATGTGTGTACATGAGTAATACCATCTAGTATTGATATTTCAAGATTATCTAGTCGCTATGTGGTATGTCTTCTCATGAGAAATTCAAATTCTAAATAGTCCATTAATTATCTC
Organism: Aegilops tauschii subsp. strangulata; assembly: GCF_002575655.3. Classification (NCBI taxonomy): domain Eukaryota; kingdom Viridiplantae; phylum Streptophyta; class Magnoliopsida; order Poales; family Poaceae; genus Aegilops; species Aegilops tauschii. The sequence continues at coordinate 205,234,826 of NC_053036.3, read as the reverse complement.
TTGTTGGATCTTTTTTTTGCCTCTTGTTTATCCTTAATTGGTATGGCATTATGGGGGATTAATATGCTATGTGTATATTACTAGCCTAGAAAATGTGTACATTTGAGATATTGTCACCTAGAGTTGATATTGTAAATTATCTTGTTCCTAGGTGGCATGTTAGCTCTACAAGTTGCAATTTCCTTTTTGTTTGGTGTGAAGATGATGACGGATATCCTTGCTATCTACCACCGGGAATTATTTCCATTTACTTCTTGTCTTTTGACAATTGGTACTCACTTGTGCGGTAGAATTTATTGATCATCTTTACATTGGCTTTTGCTTTTATTTGCCTTTTCTCTTGCCAAGGAATGTATCAACTCCCTTTGTCTTCCATACCACTTGTGGATCTTGTTTATTTCTTGATCTTGTCTAGTGTTTTCTAGATATAGTGAAAGTGCTGATCCCACCTTGTGCATTTTGTATTCAAATGCAAATTCTCTATAATGCACTAGTCTTGGGGGAGCTATCCTATTTTCTATAAAACACTCATCTTGCGATCCTTATCAAGTGTGTGTTGGTGGAAGGCAAGCCATTTTCGTTTTGGTACTTTGTGCCATCATGAAACTTTGTAGAAAGCTTGGTTTGTTTGGAACCATCCTCTCTTTTGGGAGTTTGATATCTTTTATTTTGAGTGTATCAATGGATATCTCATTCCTTGATGTATCTTTTACGGATATCCTCCAAGTGATGTTTTATTCATTTGGTATCTTTTCTTCACTTGGTTTTTCTTTGTCACTTGGTATCGGTTCTTGAAGGTCTTGAGCATGCATATTTACTTCATGTAGTCTCTGTGGCATGCCTTCTTTATTTGACCCAATATATATGGAAACTCCACCAAGTCTCAAATTGGATGAGACGTGAATGAAATTCATTTCCTTCTCTATATGCACATATTTATGTGGAGTTTGTCCTATGTATATTGGTGTTTCTAACTCTTTGGTCCCAATGAGTTTGGGTACCATTTTGTTTGTGTTGTTGTTCTAGGAACAATTGGAGATGCATTGGATGCTCGGCTCACTCACAAGGAAGGCGGTGTCACCATGTGCTTATTGGAGTCAAGCTAGGATGCTCAATGAACTACTATCTACTACCTTCAATTGGTTTCTTCTACATCCTTCCAATGATATCTCGGTAACAAGTATCTATTCATGCATTATTTTCTTGCATTCAACCTTGTGTAGGTTGCATCTTGGAATGCTATTCATTCCATCTTGTGATACTTGTTTCCTTTCTCAAAGCATCTCAACGACGATCTCATGTTGCTAGTTGTGATGTCTTTGATGGTTGTATGGTAGGAATTCATTTATATACAATAAGACCATATCTAGCCATGTGCTATGCTTCCAAGCAAACATCTTATTGGTATATGTATGACTTCCTTTTGGATATCTTGTTCCTCGTGTTGTAACTATTTCGGGTGTACATCCTTCTTTGTAGATATATATCATCATGATTTCGTCTACCTAGAATCTTATACACTTGAGAGAAGTTGCATATCTAGTTGATATCCTTTCTTTCACGTCCACCTTGTCTTTCTTATGTTATTTCTTTGGTGGCTCCGTAAAAGCTTTTGCCTTGAGTGTGTGTCTTCTATCATTGCATCTTGATGCACTCTTGTGTGGTGAAGGTTATTTTCCTCATGCTTATCTTTACGAGGCTTTTGCCATGTTAATTGGTATCCCTCGTCTTGATGAGGCTTTCATCTTCTATCTTCACCACGGGTTGTCACAAGCATATGTTCTTTATATGCTTATTAGTAAGCTTGTGAACCCATTTGCTAGTTGTGTGTGGGAATGATAGGCCTTGCACCGTGTGCCTCATTCTTTCAAGACTTTATTGATGCTTAATGCTCATCCATACATTAGTCTTCTCAAGTGCATTGCCTTGACTCACACACATCATTTAGGTTGAGCCCATTCTTAAGTTGCCTCTTTTACATGTTGCTCAGCCATGTGTTTGTTGCAAGTGCTAGGCTTTGTTTCCTATATGCTCACTTGCACTTGTTGTAAGTTTCTATTGATTTTGGGGGAGCTATGATCCTATTTTGTGCACTTTGTATCCAAATACAAATATTCTTATGTGTGCACAAATCATGGGGAGCTTCTCTAGTTTCTTTAGAACACTCCTTTGCTCATATCATAATATCCTTTATTCATGTGGCTCGTAGGATCTTTGGTCCAGTTGGTTCAATTGATATCCTTTGATTGCTTGCTTCAATTGGTATCTTTTGATTGCTTGATTGCTTGTGTCTCTCTTTGTTATGTCCTTGTGGCATATCATTCTTTAGCAATCTTTGTGCCTCAATATAGTTTCTGTTCCTCCAAGTATTTACCTTTGGATATGTGTATGGCATTCCACTATCTTGTTGAGAAATACAGAATTTATGGAGGAACACTTTTTATATTGGCCTTATAAGCTTTTCGCCCATTTTGGCAATCGATGCCAATGGGGGAGAAGTTTCAGAGAGTTTTGTGGAGAAGGCTTTCAGAGTCTTCTCCTTGCTTTGGTTTTGTTCCTAAGAATTTGCATCTCATTCTCCTGCATCATTGGTTGTTGCATTGCATGGTGATGCACAATTCCTTATATAAACTCTCTTGAAAGTGATTGTCATCAATTACCAAAATGGGGGAGATTGAAAGGACATGCGGTGCCCCCATGTGTGATTTTGGTAATTGATGACATTCTCTATGGACTAATGGTTGCATTGAGTTATATTTGAAGGATTTGTCCATAGGCATTTCTTAAAGTACATGTGTTGGTTTAAAGGAGTTTATGAGTTGACCAAGGTGGTATTAAGGAATTATCCAAAGATTGGTCATAGAGTTGGAAAGAGTCAAGGTTGATCAAGACTAAGTACAGAGAGTGATTCAAGTTGATCATCACACAAAGTGTAGAAGATACACCGAGTGGGATCAAGTGATCTCATGGTATGGTAAGCATTGTCCATTGTGCTTTGTGTACTAACCCATGGTCTATGTGAGAGTTCTATGTGGGGTTAGGTACGTGTTCATGGGCTTGCGTCAAGAGGAAGATATCACTCAAGCAATGGAGAGGATGACATGAAGTGGTGATCGTCATCAAGAATGCCGTGCGCAAGTTCAAGTGGAGCATCATGAAGAGATCAAGTGCTTGATGCTTGCCGTCCATTGTGGTGTCAATGGACTTGTGAAGATGTGCCGAAGAGTGGCTCACCCATAGTGGAGTATGGGGGAGCAATCATCTAGTCTTCATCGACCCAACGCAATCAAGAAAGGTGGTCCAACTTGAGGGAGTCAAGATCGTCATCATCTAGCTCAAGTGGACTTCATGCAAGGCGAAGGTTTGCCCTTGATAGGTTTATATTTTACCGGTCTCATGGTGATAGTTTGGAGACCGGGTTATAGGATCGATAGCCGTACTATCAAGGCGGGCTCTCGAGTGAGTAGCATGATCGTATCGTTTGTCGAGAGCTCAAACCATTGCATCCTTGCATCATCTTTCTTGATTCTTATTTGTATTTTATTTTGAGGTTTTAGAGCTTGTGGTTATCTTCGTGACAAGCTCAAGTACATCGAAAACGGATTTCATATGCTTCTTCTATCGCGTTTTCGGTGTTGGAGGTTTTACCGGTCTTTTTCGAGGAAGGGTTCTCACCATTTTCTCTTGGGCCTTGTATAATTTCCTTCTTATTGTTAGTTCTATCAAGATTGTGTTAGCACTTGTCACTAACTTTCCAACAAACTTGGTTTCGTTGAATTCGGAGTCCGTTTGTAGAAGTTGTGGCAGTTTTGGTGTTCTGAAAAGGCTGCAGCGGTACTACCGCGGACAGGAGCGGATGTAATTTTTTACTACCGCTCCAGAGTGGTACTACCGCGGCTACTACAGCGGTAGTACCGCTCCGGACCAAAAACTCGTCACAAGTCCAGCGGTGGTAGGCACGGATGTATTTTTTTAGTACCGCTCGCAAGCAGTAGTACCGCTACCCCTTGCGGTAGTACCGTGAGGTCGAGTAGTAGTACTGCTCTGTGCGGGCTGTGAGCATAACGGTTGGATTTTTCCCCACCTATATAAGGGGGTCTTCTTCCCCAATGAACTTTATCCTTTGAGCTCATGTTCTTCCCCCATTGTTGACCTTCTTCGGGCTTGCTAACTCTCAATCCCTCCATGGATTCTTCCTAGTTTTTGAGGGAAAAGAGAGAGGAGATCTAGATCCACATTTCCACCAATCACTTTCTCCTCTATGTGAGGGGAACCCCGTGGATCTAGATCTTGGAGTTCTTGGTGTTCTCCTTCTTGTTCGTCCTCTCATTTTCCTCCCTAGCATTAGTTGCTTTGGTGGGATTTGGGAGAGAAGGACTTGGGCACTCCGTGTGCCCTTGCCATTGCATTTGGTGCATCGGTTTGAGTTCCCCACGGTGATACATGGAAGTTACAAGTTGAGAAGCCTATTACTCTTGGGTGCTTGGTGACCTTGAGCTTGTTCCTCTTGGGTACTTGGGCGCCCTAGACGGTTGGTGGTGTTCGGAGCTCAATAATTGTGGTGTAAAGCTCCGGGCAAGCGTCGGGGTCTCCAATTAGGTTGTGGAGATCGCCCCGAGCAATTTCATGGGTACCGGTGACCGCCCCAAGGGTTGCCAAAGTGTACGGCTTCGGTGACCGCCCCCAAGGGTTGCCATTTGTACGGGTTCGGTGACCGCCCTCAAGGGTCCCTTAGTGGAATCACGACATCTTGCATTGTGCGAGGGCGTGAGGAGATTACGGTGGCCCTAGTTGCTTCTTGGGGAGCATTGTGCCTCCACACCGCTCCAAACAGAGATTAGCATCCGCAAGGGTGTGAACTACGGGATACATCATCGTCTTCGCGTGCCTCGGTTATCTCTTACCCGAGCCCTTTTACTTATGCACTTTACTTTGTGATAGACATATTGTTTCTTGTCATATATCTTGCTATCACATAGTTGTTTATCTTGCTTAGTATAAGTTGTTGGTGCACATAGGTGAGCCTAGTTGCTGTAGGTTTTGTGCTTGACAAATTAACCGTTAGGTTTATTCTGCATTTGTTCAAGCATAAACTGTAATTATTTTAAAGCGCATATTCACCCCCCCTCTAGGTGACATCCACGATCTTTCACCCACGAGGCAGGGGGGCGCCCGAGGGGGTAGGCGCGTCCCCCACCCTCGTGGACAGGGTGTGGGTCCCCTGGCCTTGATTCTTTCGCCAGTATTTTTTATATATTCCAAAAATATTCTTCGTGAAGTTTCAGGTCATTCTGAGAACTTTTATTATCGCACAAAAATAACACCATGGCAATTCTGCTGAAAACAGCGTCAGTCCGGGTTAGTTCCATTCAAATCATGCAAGTTAGAGTCCAAAATAAGGGCCAAAGTGTTTGGAAAAGTAGATACGATGGAGACGTATCATACTACTGGAGTTCTTCAAAGGTGTATCTCCGAAGAGGAGGGATGTCAAATCTTGGCCGAAATACATGCTGGTCTGGGTGGCCATCACGCCGCAGCTCGGGCCCTCGTAAGTAAGTCCTTCCGTACAGTTTCGTTTGGCCAACGGCCTGAGCAGACGCACAGGCCCTGGTACAACGCTGTGTAGGATGCCATCTTTTCGCCAATCAGAGTCATATGCCGCCCGCCGCCCTAAAAAATCCCCATTACTTGGCCTTTTGCGGTCTGGGGACTAGATATGGTCGGACTCCTTAAAGGGGGAAGCCACAAGAAGAAATATTTGCTGGTTATGGTAGATAAATTCACTAAGTGGATAGAGGCCAAACCAGTAAAAATGGTTGAAGCTGGGCCGGTGATCGACTTTATATCTGGCATTGTACACCGTTATGGTCACCCGCACAACATCATTACTAACAACGGCTCTAACTTCATAGCCGATGAGGTGAAAAATTGGTGTGCTAACCTGGGCATTAAGCTCGATTACGCCTCCGTATATCACCCTCAAACAAATGGTCAGGCCGAACGGCTAATGGACTAATAATGAGTGGCATCAAACGCAGACTAGTGCGATCCCTCCGGGAGTCAGATAAACACTGGGTCGAGGAACTTGATTCCGTACTCTGGGGACTGCGGACCATGCCAAATCGCATGACTGGATACACACCCTTTTTCATGGTGTACGGCGCAGAGGTTGTCTTGCCCTGTGACATTATTCATGACTCACCTCGAGTGCGCATGTATGAAGAAAGAGAAGCCGAGCTTGATCGGCAGGACGACCTAGATGGCCTGGAGGAGGAGCGCGATATTACAAAAGCCCGTTCCGCATTCTATCAACAACAGGCTCGAAGATACCAAAGCAGAGAAGTGCGGGCCAAGACTTATAATGTCGGTGAACTTGGTTTACGCCTCCCAGAGAAGAAGGACAAACTCAAACCAAAATGGGAGGGTCCCTTCATTATAGATGTAGTTCTCACAGGAGGGGCCTACCACCTTCGTAATGCATCGGATAATCGCCTAGAGCCGAATCCATGGAACGCTGCTCGGCTCCGAAGATTCTACGCATAAGTTCGGCCCTACTTCTTTTTCGTTCCTTTTTCTCCTCTTCAATTTTTTTTCTTTTCTCATTTTCTATACGATTTCCAGGATGTGTTCGGATAAGCCGAACACTTGAGGGGTACACATCCTTAAATGTACACACCCCATCATGACTGGGGGCTTCTTTAACCGAAGCTTATTATTATTCCGAGCCTGGAGCTCACAATATATGTGTCATTTGCTCATATACATCCTTTTTGCCATTATATGCACCTCTATGACTTAAGTTTTTGCCAAGCTGGGTTGCCTTGCTGTAGCGACCCGACCTCAGACGGTCATGTCTCTGTGCTTCAGTGTCATCCCTGGATTGGTAATGCTGACACACACAGTACTCGAAGGATTTATAACAGAGTAGCAATCACACACTTATTACATCGAATGTCTCAAAAGAGAACTTATTACAATAAATATGGCTTAAGGCCATCTAATACGATAACAGCGGAAGGCTTGGAAGATAAAGTGAGTCCATCAACTCCAACGGCATAGCTGAGCTGTACGGCAACGACCTAACATACCTTACTCCTCGTCCGAAAAGTCTGCAACATAATACGTTGCAGCCCGAAAATGGGCAGCACATGGAATATGCTGGCAATATAACACAGTAGAGCAAGAATAGAATAATGCTATTACTACATGCATATTTGGCTGGTGGAAAGCTCTATGGTTATAGTTTTTGCGAAAAGCCAATTTTTCCCTACAACAAAGGAATAAATTTTATTTCAACTATCATGGTAGTTGAAACATCATTGAGAAGGTTCCTCCAACTCAATCCCAATTAAAGTGATTATCAACCCAACAATATTAATTTAGAGTGATGAGATACTTAGGATACTCCAAGTACTAGATACTCAAGATTGTCCATAACCGGGGACACGGCTAACCATGATTAGATTGTACACTCTGCAGAGGTTTGCGCACTTTTCCCCACAAGACTCGGTCGCCTCCGTTGGATTTCTCGCACTACATGGTGTTTGAGAAACGGATGACCGAGACACAGTCTTTCAGAAACATTAACTCTTTACTCCGGGCAGGCCATACCAAACCTACATCCCTCTACCTGCTGATCCACCTCTTCAAGAGCTCATGCAACTTACTCAACTATGCTAGAGCCCATAATAGCTTGTGGCTGCACACGGAAGTCTCTAGCATGAAAATGTCTCAGTTCCCTTTGAGCCTGGGTGGCAGACCTTAGGATGATCACACGGGTACTCCGGGATATCCTAGGACAACACTGGATTCTCCAGGTGCCCGACAAGCAATCCATCCAGATGTGTATTTAAGTTGCCACCTTAAGTTGAACCATTTTAAATCATCTCACATCTGTCATGGATTCACTCACCCAAACCACGTCTACGAGCATAGCATAGCAATATAAGCAATACGTAGAAGTAACTCCCAAGGGTTTGAAAATAACAGGGCAATAGGTTCTACCTCATCAACTACTTCCCAACCCACATGTTAATCACATCCTAATCATGCAATGTTTGAGGATTGGAGCTAATGCATAAAAACTGGGTATGAAAAGAGTATGATCAATGTGTTACTTGCCTTGCTGACGATCCGCAAAACCTAGAGACTCGTAGTAGCACGCTTCGCACTCCGGGAATTCTATCGCAAACAAACAATAGCATACATAAGCAATCAAGCAAAGAAGCACGGGTAAAACTCAAATAAGAGGAATTGACCAGAAAGTTCAACTTAAGAACTCCGGTTTGCAAAAAATATCAAATCAAACGGAGCAACGAAACTCAAAATGCGAAAGAAACAAGATCCGTTTACTAATCTGAACTAAAGTCAAATTTTACAGTACCAAAATCTTGTTCAAGTTGATTAAACAGAAAGAGGGTTTCGAGACGACGATCTAGGCGCTTGAATCGCCTGATTCCGATAAACGAGCGAAAAGATAAACTAAAACGAAAATCGGATCAGAAATCGCGATCGAAAATAATCGTGGAAAATCTGAGAAAAAGAAAACTGACGAACAGGCTAACGAACGAACGAAAACCGTTCGTTAAAATTAATGTACGGATGAACGTCCGCTAAAAAAATTAAACCGAGAAAACCGGCGAACCGATCTAAAAAAACGAACTAGGGTTTTTCAAAAAAACCCGGATCGATGTTTTTTTTGAATAAAACCGAACGGCGGCGGCAGCGGCGTATACCTCCAGCGAGGCGGGGCAGCGACGGCAAAGCGGGGCTGTGGCGGCGGGGTGCGCGGGCGGCGGCTGCTGCTGCTGCTTGCGGCGGCGGGGTGGCGATTTGGGGGCGGGGGCGGCGGCTTATAAAGGGGAGGGGGCTTGGTTGGGGGATGGGGCAAGGCGGCGCGAGGAGGAGTCCCGGCCGGACTCGGGGCCGCGGCGGCGGCGGCCTCCCGGTCTCCTGGAAGGAGATGGCGGCGCGGGGCTAGCGGGCCGGCTCTGCTGGGCTTCGGCCCAGTCGGGCACTGAAGTTTAAAAAAAAATGATTTCGCCGAAATTTAAATAAATCCTAGAAAATAAAATAAAAATCTAAAAATGCCAAACAAATTTTCACCGTCTAAATAAAATATTTAGAACGAGATGAACATTTTCTTGGCCCTAAAATGCAACTTTAAAAAACGTGCAATTTTTCTAATGCAAATAAAATAGCAATAAAATCCGAATAAAATCAAGTATTTGATTTTAATATTTTTCCTCCAATATTTCAATTATTTTGGAGAAGTCATATTATCTCCTCTCATATATTTTAATATGAAATATTTTTGGAGAGAAAAATAATTAAAACCAAAAATCCTCGTTTCAATATTTGATAAGATTCAAATATGAAAACAATGAAATCCCCAACTCTCTCTGAGGGTCCTTGAGCTGCTTAGGATTTCGAGGATCGCGAAACGAAATGCAATAAAATATGATATGCATGGATGATCTATGTATAACATTCCAAATTGAAAATTTGGGATGTTACAAACCTACCCCCCTTAAGATGAATCTCGCCCTCGACATTCGGGTTGGCTAGAAAATATGTGTGGGTGGTCTTTGCGAAGATCATCCTCTCGTTCCCAGGTGGCTTCATCCTCGGTATGGTGGCTCCACTGAACTTTGTAAAACTTGATAACCTTACTGCGGGTGACTCGGCTGGCAAATTCAAGAATCCTGACTCGCTTCTCCTCATAGGTTAGATCACTGTCCAACTGAATCGCCTCCAAGGGTACTGTATCTTTTAACGGTATATCGGCCATCTCAGCATGACACTTCTTCAGCTGTGAAACATGAAAAACATCATGAACTCCTGACAGTCCTTCAGGTAACTCCAATTTGTAGGCAACTTCTCCCATACGTTCCAAAACACGATACGGTCCTACAAATCTCGGGGCTAACTTTCCCTTAACTCCAAAACGTTTCACTCCTCGCAAGGGTGAGACTCGCAGATATGCTTTGTCTCCAATTTCATAGGTTACCTCCTTGCGTTTTGAATCTGCATAACTCTTCTTCCTGTACTGAGCTACCTTGAGTCTATCTCTGATCAACTTAACTTTCTCTTCGGACTCCTTGATCAAGTCTGGTCCAAACAACTGTCGGTCTCCAACTTCATCCCACATCAATGGTGTTCTGCACCTTCATCCATATAGGGCTTCGAACGGTGCCATCTTCAAACTGGCTTGGTAGCTATTGTTGTATGAGAACTCTGCGTAGGGCAAATTGTCATCCCAACTAGATCCATAATCTAGCGCACAAGCCCTCAACATATCCTCCAGAATCTGGTTGACTCTCTCGGTCTGTCCATCTGTCTGCGGGTGAAATGTTGTACTGAACTCCAATCTCGTTCCCAAAGTCTGGTGCAGCTGATGCCAAAACTTTGAAGTAAACTGTGTTCCTCTATCTGATACGATGGTCCTCGGAACTCCATGCAGACATACGATCCTGGTCATGTATATCTTGGCCAACTTCGCACTTGTATAGGTGGTTTTCACTGGAATAAAGTGAGCTACTTTGGTCAAGCGATCAACTACTACCCATATAGAATCATATCCTGATTGTTCCTGGGCAATCCGGTGATAAAATCCATGCCAAGTTTATCCCACTTCCATTCGGGTATCGGCATAGGCTGTAACAATCCTGCTGGCTTTTGATGCTCAGCCTTCACTCTCTGACATACATCACATACAGCTACATACTCGGCAATATCCTTCTTCATACCAGTCCACCAGAAACGTTCCTTCAAATCCAAATACATCTTGGTGTTTCCGAGGTGTATAGAGTATGGTGAGTCATGGGCCTCCTGAAGTATTAACTTCCTGATCTCTGTGTTATTGGGCACATAAACACGGTCCTCAAACCATAAGGTGTCGTGCTCATCCTCACGAAAACCTTTGGCCTTTCCCTTGCTCATTCTCTCTTTTATCTCGGCAATCTCTTTGTCATCCTTCTGAGCTTCTCAAATCTTTCCTAACAATGTAGACTGAACCTCCATTGTTGCAACAAAACCTCTAGGAACAATCTCCAATCGAAGTTCCCTGAGATCCTCTGCTAACTCCTTCGGCAATCCCGTGCTCACTAGGGTGTTAGCATAACTCTTTCGACTCAAAGCGTCTGCTACGACATTGGCCTTGCCTGGATGATAGTGCAGCTTCATGTCATAATCCTTTATGAGCTCCAACCATCTCCTCTGCCTAAGGTTCAGCTCCTTCTGTGTGAAAATGTACTTCAAACTCTTATGATCCGTGAACACATCACAACGATTTCCAATAAGGTAATGTCTCCAAGTCTTCAACGCATGCACTACGGCTGTTAACTCCAAATCATGCATGGCATAATTCAATTCGTGCGGTTTTGGTTGTCATGAGGCATACGAAACAACTCTTCCGTCCTGCATAAGCACACTTCCAAGTCCTAGGCGAGAGGCGTCGCAATACACTTGGAAATCCTTGCGTATATCCGGCAGAATCAGCACTGGGGTTGTAGTCAAGCGTTTCTTTAACTCCTGAAAACTTGCCTCACATTCTTCTGTCCATTTAAATTTGGTATCCTTCTTCAATAACTCCGTTATTGGCTTCGCAATCTTGGAAAAATTCTCAATGAATCTCCGATAGTATCCTGCGAGTCCAAGAAAACTGCGGATCTCGCTAACTGAAGTGGGTGCCAACCATTCAGTGACTGAATAAACCTTGGTGGGGTCTACTGCTATACCTTCTCCTGATATAACATGTCCAAGGAATCCGACTTCCTTCAACCAAAACTCACATTTGCTGAACTTGGCATACAACTGGTGTTCCCTGAGTTTCTCGAGAACTAATCGCAAATGCTCCTTGTGCTCCTCCTCATTCTTCGAGTATACCATTATATCATCAATGAACACCACAACAAACTTATCCAAATATTCCATGAACACCTTGTTCATCATGCTCATGAAGTAGGCAGGGGCGTTAGTCAGTCCAAATGACATGACCGTATACTCATACAACCCGTACAGTGTGGTGAATGCTGTATTTGGTATATCCTTCTCTCGAATCTTCAGCTGGTGATATCCTGATCGCAGATCGATCTTTGAAAACACCTTAGCTCCTTGCAGTTGGTCAAACAAATCATTGATCATCGGCAGTGGGTATTTGTTCTTGATCGTCACTTCATTTAACGCACGATAATCAACAACCATTCTTAGAGACTTATCCTTCTTCTCAACCAAAAGCACTGGGGCTCCCCATGGTGATGAACTCCGTCGAATGTAACCTTTCTCCAATAACTCCTTGATCTGCTTCTTAATCTCCTCCAGATCATTTGCGGGCATCCGGTATGGTCTCTTTGATATTGGCCCGGTTCCTGGCAATAGCTCTATCAGAAACTCGATGTCTCGATCCGGTGGCATGCCTGGTAACTCTTCTGGAAAAACATCCGGGTAATCCTTCACTACAGGCACTTCCTCCTGAACAACTCCCGTGAGGGTATTTACTTGGCTCCTCCTAGGCGCATGCCTAGATACATACTTAATCCTTTTTCCCTCCGGGGTGGTGAGATAAATCAACTTACTAGCACAGTCAATGCTTCCTCCATACTTTGACATCCAGTCCATGCCTAATATCACATCCAATCCTTGTGACTCCAAGATTATTAGGTCGGACGGAAAAACATGGCTACCAATGGTTAAGGGTATCTGGTCGCACCTTCGGCTAGCCATATACTCTTTTCCAGTTGAACTCGCTAATAGAGGGGTCCTAAGGGTTTGGGTTGGTAGTTTAAACTTATCCACGAATCCCCTTGATATGTATGAATGCGATGCACCAGTATCAAAAAGAACAAGTGCGGTAAAAGACTTAACCAAAAACTTACCTATAACCGCGTCTGGCTGCTCTTCAACCTCCTCCACATTAACGTGGTTCACTTATCCTTTTTTGAATGGATTGGGCTTCTTCCCAGCGCTCCCATTGCCGTTTCCATTCTTCGCTTCAGGGCACTCCATGGCATAGTGTCCAGTCTTCCCGCACTTGAAGCAAGTAATGTGACTTAGATCTCTCTTGGCGGGTGTGGCTGGGTTGGAGCGGTTTTGATTGTTGCTTGCTCCATTCCCATTCCCATTCTTAGAACCATTGTGGTTATGCGAACTTCCTCCGGTGTGGTTATGACCTCCATGGTTATGAACAAGTCCTCCCGAGTTCGGGGTTAGGCGAGGTTTCTGCTGAGCTCCTGAGTTATACCTCCCTTGCCCATACTTCCTCTTACAGTTCTCAATTTGCTGCTGCTTCCCTTCAATCATAAGAGCCTTATCTACCAACTCCTGGTAGTTGTTGAATGTTGCCACCATCAACTGCATGCTCATCTCATCATTCAGCCCTTCCATAAATTTCTCCTGCTCCGTGACATCTGTGGCCACATCATCCGGGGCATAGCGAGATAACTTGCTAAACTCATCCACGTACTGAGCTACAGGACGGTTCCCCTGGAGTAAGTTGCGAAACTCACGCTTCTTCATATTCATAGCTCCAGTTGAGACATGGGCCGTGCGGAAAGCTTGCTGAAACTGATCCCAAGTGACGTTGGCTATGGGGAAAGTGGCCGTATAATTCTCCCACCATGAGGCTGCTGGTCCATCCAATTGATGTGCGGCAAAGCGCACCATCTCAGCATCTGTGCAACCTGCGGTAGTCAACTACCTTCCAATACGGTGTAGCCAATCGTCAGCAACTATAGGCTCGGTACTACTGGAAAACACCGGCGGATGCAACCTCAGAAAGCGAGCTAAGTTGTCAACTGGAGGCGGGTTGTTGTTGTTGTTGTTGTTGTTGTTGTTGTTGTTATTGCCTTGGTTCTGGACTAACAATTGCATCAAGGCATTCTGCTGCCGGATCAACTAAGTGAGCTCCGGCGGAAAGGCAAATCCGGTGTCACGTCTCGGAGGCATCTGGTGGGTTTAGAGGGGAGAGATTAGAATAGAAAAGGGGTCTAGTGAGAAAGCACTACCCATATGCACATGAGACAAACACAATCATTTCACTCAATCAATCAAGCAAGGGCATACAAATGGTCTAGAACTATCGTAAAAGTGCTCAACTACTACTATATACATGGGGGAATACTACTATCATTTGGTGGTCATCTAGAAATTTTGATCGGTGGAAGACTCCATGATGTCTGCTCCAGCTTCGTCTTCAAAGTCATCATCACTGGGGTCGGAGTCGGTGTCGTCGATGATGATGTAGTTCTCCGGGCAAGTGGAATCGTCGTCCTCTCCTCCCGGCGCGGGATCTCCCATGAATACTCCGATCTTCTTTATCAGGTCATCATTCTTCTCCAATAGTGTTGCAATTTCCTCCTCATATCCATCACGTGTAGACTTAAGTTCTTCTTCTAGCTCGATGATCCTTGTCTTCGCCTTCTTCAAATCTATCATATCCGCGCATATCTGGTTCTCCTGGCGTCGAATGTGTTGGTTTAACTCCTGGATGAAAGTTGCAATGGATCTGTCCTTCTTGGTGCTGATCATCTCCCATTGCTCATCTCGGCGCCCACATATCTGATAGATTGTGTCCTTAAGATCCTTGTTGTAGACTTCTCCAATGCGACCCATGGTAATGTGGGCTGTAATGCTCTTGCCTAGACTCCAGGTGGGTGCTTCAAAAGAAAATTCTATGGGCTTAGTGGTTGGCGAGAACGTCCTTCCTGGAACTTGAACTTGAATCATCTAGGGCTCCTCTTCTGGTAAAGTGGCGTTGTAAGTCCCGGTGAAGCTTGGTATTCCGATGTTCAGGTACCTAGTGACTTCCTTCAAGTGGCGTCCAAAGGGTGTGTCTTCATCCGGTTGTGCAAACTTGTTCTTCAAATCCACCATCCTAAAGAGTAAAAAATGGGGAGGAGTCAGAAATGAGTAGAGAAGAGTGACCTATGGCTTATCTTAGTGGCTGTGTCCTACACTCAGCGTGTGCTCCGATACCATCTTGTAGCGACCCGACCTCAAACGGTCAAGTCTCTGTGCTTCAGTGTCATCCCTGGATCGGTAATGCTGACACACACAGTACTCGAAGGATTTATAACAGAGTAGCAATCACACACTTATTACATTGAATGTATCAAAAGAGAACTTATCACAATAAATATGGCTTAAGGCCATCTAATATGATAAGATCGGAAGGCTTGGAAGATAAAGTGAGTCCATCAACTCCAACGGCATAGCTGAGCTGCACGGCAACGACCTAACGTACCTTACTCCTCGTCCGAAAAGTCTGCAACATAATACGTTGCAGCCCAAAAACGGGTCAGCACATGGAATATGCTGGCAATATAACACAGTAGAGCAAGAACAGAATAATGCTATTACTACATGCATATTTGGCTGGTGGAAAGCTCTATGGTTATAGTTTTTGCGAAAAGCCAATTTTTCCCTACAACAAAGGAATAAATTTTATTTCAACTATCATGGTAGTTGAAACATCATTGAGAAGGTTCCTCCAACTCAATCCCAATTAAAGTGATTATCAACCCAACAATATTAATTTAGAGTGATGAGATACTTAGGATACTCCAAGTACTAGATACTCAAGATTGTCCATAACCGGGGACACGGCTAACCATGATTAGATTGTACACTCTGCAGAGGTTTGCGCACTTTTCCCCACAAGACTCGATCGCCTCCGTTGGATTTCTCGCACTACATGGTGTTTGAGAAACGGATGACTGAGACACAGTCTTTCAGAAACATTAACTCTTTACTCCGGGCAGACCATACCAAACCTACATCCCTCTACCTGCTGATCCACCTCTTCAAGAGCTCATGCAACTTACTCAACTATGCTAGAGCCCATAATAGCTTGTGGCTGCACACAGAAGTCTCTAGCATGAAAATATCTCAGTTCCCTTTGAGCCTGGGTGGCGGACCTTAGGATGATCACACGGGTACTCCGGGATATCCTAAGACAACACTGGATTCTCCAGGTGCCCGACAAGCAATCCACCCAGATGTGTATTTAAGTTGCCACCTTAAGTTGAACCATTAATTAAGTCATCTCGCATCTGTCACGGATTCACTCACCCAAACCACGTCTACGAGCATAGCATAGCAATATAAGCAATACGTAGAAGTAACTCCCAAGGGTTTGAATATAACAGGGCAATAGGTTCTACCTCATCAACTACTTCCCAACCCACATGTTAATCACATCCTAATCATGCAATGTTTGAGGATTGGAGCTAATGCATAAAAACTGGGTATGAAAAGAGTATGATCAATGTGTTACTTGCCTTGCTGACGATCCGCAAAACCTACAGACTCCTAGTAGCACGCTTCGCACTCCGGGAATTCTATCGCAAACAAACAATAGCATACATAAGCAATCATGCAAATAAGCACGTGTAAAACTCAAATAAGAGGAATTGACCAGAAAGTTCAACTTAAGAACTCCGGTTTGCAAAAAGAATCAAATCAAACGGAGCAACGAAACTCAAACTGCGAAAGAAACAAGATCCGTTTACCAATCTGAACTAAAGTCAAATTTTATAGTACCAAAATCTTGTTCAAGTTGATTAAACAGAAAGAGGGTTTCGAGACGAAGATCTAGGCGCTTAAATCGCCTGATTCCGATAAACGAGCGAAAAGATAAACTAAAACGAAAATCGGATCAGAAATCGCGATCGAAAATAATCGCGGAAAATCTGAGAAAAAGACAACTGACGAACAGGCTAATGAACGAACGTTCGTTGTCTGTAACTAACGAGTGAAAACCGTTTGTTAAAACGAATTTACGGACGAACGTGCGCTAAAAAAACTAAACCGAGAAAACCGGCGAACCGATCTAAAAAAACGAACTAGGGTTTTTCAAAAAAAACCGGATCGGTTTTTTTGAATAGAACCGAATGGCGGCGGCAGCGGTGTATACCTCCGGCGAGGCGGGGCTGCGGCGGCGGGGTGCGCAGGCGGCGGTGGCGCGGCAGGCGGCGAGGCGCAGCAGGCGGCGGCGGGCGGCGGCTGCTGCTGCTGCTTGCGGTGGCGGGGTGGCGATTTGGGGGCGGGGGCGGCGGCTTATAAAGGGGGGCTTCCTTGGGGGAGGGGGAAAGGCGGCGCGAGGAGGAGTCCCGGCCGGACTCGGGGTCGCGGCGGCGGCAGCCTCCCGGTCTCCTGGAAGGAGACAGTGGCACGGGGCTAGCCGGCCGGCTCGGCTGGGCTTCGGCCCAGTCGGGCGCTGAAGTTTTTTAAATTTTTTTTGCCAGAAATTAAATAAATTCTAGAAAATAAAATAAAAATCTAGAAATGCCAAAACAAATTTTCACCGTCTAAATAAAATATTTAGAACGAGATGAACATTTTCTTGGCCCTAAAATGCAACTTTGAAAAATGTGCAATTTTTCTAATGCAAATAAAATAGCAATAAAATCCGAATAAAATCAAATATTTGATTTTAATATTTTTCCTCCAATATTTCAATTATTTTGGAGAAGTCATGTTATCTCCTCTCATATATTTTAATATGAAATATTTTCGGAGAGAAAAATAATTAAAACCAAAAATCCTCGTTTCAATATTTGATAAGATTCAAATATGAAAACAATGAAATCCCCAACTCTCTCCGAGGGTCCTTGAGCTGCTTAGGATTTCGAGGATCGCGAAACGAAATGCAATAAAATATGATATGCATGGATGATCTATGTATAACATTCCAAATTGAAAATTTGGGATGTTACATTTGCTCCTGTGTTTATGCCCTACGTTCCTGATTGTTCGGCTATGGCGTAAAGGGAGCACCTCTGCGATTGTTACAACCGGGTCATCCGGACACGTACCTCAGACGGGTGAAGCCGAAGGCTAGCGTTCTTAAGAGAATATTTGGTCGGTAATCAAACGACAGATTGTTACATTCTTGTAACCATTCCCACACTGCGTGACACCTTTTTCCGTCTTACGGACCCACGCCCCGGCACGCATAATTACAGCATGCCAACCCAAGGAAAGAAACCCTTAACGGAACTATTTTCCATGGAAGATGTTTCTTACATATGTAATATAACATACATCCTGGACTAAAAATTTTGTCTGTTCAAGCATAATGACTGGGTTGCCTGGTTTTCAGACATAGTGAATGCTTCTTTTCATTTCGAATAGTATCCGGAAACACTCACCATTTTTTGGGTTCAGAGGTTAAAGCCAAAAGCCGCGATGTCAAACATTTTACATGTTCGGATAAAGGTACAGGTTGATCATAACGTACATCAATACGTTAAATCAAAAACCTATTCCTTATCTATACCATCTATAAGACTGTCTAACCTACAGTCTTCCTGTGAATATTTCGCAGCAGCCATTACTTGGTCATACACCAAATTCACCGGAATTTCTTTCTCGTCTGGTCCCTGTGGTCCCACTCGGGCCATATGATTTGGATCTAGCTTGGTGAAGCGTGTTTTCACCATAGCCCAGGCTTCTCGTGCGCCTTCACGACAGGCGGATGTCTTCCATAGCTCAAACCGGCGTCGGGCACCTTTGAACAAGTTTGCCAAGCCCTCCATACTTTCTGGAGGGGTATCAGAGGGCCATAACGCCTTCACTATACTCTTCATGGATTTCCGGACCGAAGCATGTTCCACGGACAGATCAGCACGTCGCCTTGAAATCCGGATACTTCCTCGTTAACAGACATGCAGCAATAGAGTTATGACATTCTGAATTATGGACTGCACATGAGCCCCTAGGGTGGTTTTTAAACAAAAAAAGAGGAAAAAGACATACCGAACATGCCGCCCTTCAGCTTCTCATTTTCTTTCTAAGCGGCTGATAACTGAGCCTTTAAGCTCTCTATCTCTTCGGATTGTTTATCTTTTTCCTCCTCATGTTTTTTCTTCCCGGATGCACTCATTGCGGCCTTTTTCATTTCCGCCAGTTCGGCGGTGACGGCATTTAGATGCGTCTGGTTTATCTTTAGCTCCTGGGATAGCGCAGCATTCTTCTCTTTAGGACCTGCGGGTCATATCAATCCTTAAATCGGTTTATCTCACCGCTTCAAGTCTCAGGGGCTACTGGCATATGACTATCAAAATTGCATAACACTTTTACCTGTATATCCTTTGAGAATAACTGAGTGACTCCGGCAAGTCCGTCTCGAGCGCCTCGGATGTATGCATCCATCGAGCTGAGTGTGGTAAATTCTTGCTCGGAAAAGGCCGGAGCTTGCATGCCCTCTTTCAATCGACGGTGATTCATCACGCTCTCCACTTCGGAATTCGTAACAGATACATTGTCCAAATCTTCATGAGGTGGCAGAACTGGCATTGCATCGGCTCTCGTCCTAGTTGACGAGTCCGGCACCGGATTGCCGGACATCCGGCTGATAGGGCGGTTTCCCACCGTGTGCCGCGTGCTTCTCCTGACATAAAAAAAAATAAAAGGAGACTTTAAACAATCCGGACTCATACCTAGGCCTCTATTAAAGCGGACGTACCTCTTGGAAGGCTGTGAGGTTTCTGCAGCACTCCCGGTGCCCTTTCGTTTCGAACGATTACCCTGTGTAGGGCCTGCCCTGGAGGAGGTACGGTCCGCCGAGCGCCGATCCTATTAAAATCTGGATCAGTATAATGGGCAAAAGTGTGAATAGGGATTTACTTTTAAGAGCCCTCCGAATACTTACGATGCAAAAGGGATAGAGGCGAGGGGTAGTCGGCGGTGATAGACACTTCCGAACCTTCAAGGCTCGCTTGATAAAATACCCCATCATCGAACTCTATGTATATATCCGGATCCTCGCGAAAGCCGGGGTCTCTATCGCGGTTATGATCCTCTGGCTGTGGAGCAGGACAGTGGACGTTTTCAGTCATCTTCCTCCATGACTATTTATGGCAACAAAAGGCAAATTTGATTAGTATCTGTGGCAGCAATAAGGCAACATATACTATCAAAATCTTACCCATTCAATGGGGTTGTACATGGAATAGCCTTCCCGGCAGTTTAAGCGGAGGAAATCTTCTTTTTCACCCTTATACAGATCGGCCAAGATTGTGGCCAATTCGGCAGGGGTATCCAGACCCTTCCGCCTGTAACGGGACGCGTCATCTTCTTTGTTGTAACACCGTTAGGGAGTTACTCTGGATTGAAGAGGGTGAACGCACCTCTTTATTGCAATAGCCATGACCTCAACTACCGAGAGCTCGGTATGGGCTAGTAACCTGACCTTGCTAACAGACCTTTTTATTTCTGCACTATCTTCCTCTTTGGGACTTCGGGGACACCAGTTGAAGCACTTCTTTAAAGGAGCGCTGGAAAATTCAGGAAGGCCGCGCCGAACTGGGTCCGGCAGTGGGACGTCATCCATGTAAAACAATTCCGAAGACCGCTGTGGGTATACCTCTTTGGGAGTTCCTATGAGGTATCCGGATCTGGCTATACACCATAATTCGGCACCGCCCACTTCAAATATGGAGCCTCCTCGATGGCGGGGAACAAGGCAAAAGAACTTCCTCCATAATTCAAAATGGGCCTCAATGCCTAAGAACAGTTCGCAGAGGGCAACGAAACTTGTGATGTGCAGAATCGAACCTGGGGTAAGGTTGTGCAGTTGGATGCCCTAAAATTCCAATAGGCCCCTGAGAAAGGGATGGATTGGAAATCCTACGCCCCGCAACAGGAATGGGACGAAGCACACCCTCTCCTCCTTATTGGGGTTGGGGAAATTCTCAGCCATCACATCGTTGCCGATTGAGGCCAATCCCGCTCGAACGGAGACTAGATCTGCGAGGGGAAGATAGCCCAGCGTCTGGAGTTGACTTAGTTGAAGATGAGGCACCAAGCAACTCCGCCAGTCACCCTCTTGAGGGCCATGAGGGCGCGACGAGGAGCCAGGAGCACTGGCCATATCAGGAGGTTTCTTTCGTGGCTAGCCTTGACGGTTTTTCTTCTACGCGATGTGAGATGGCATTTGGGGATTTACATATCCTTATATAGATGTCGTCCGAGCGTGGTGAGGGGCTTATTTGAAGAAAATCACGGACCGTTCGTATTCATCCGGCGCGTGGAAACCAAAGCGACAACAGGGAGGAATCATCAAGGAAAAACATTGAGGTCAGGGCCGGACTGTCATTGGTCTGAAATATAATGAAGAACCTGCCTTGCAAAGCCGAAGACATAAGCCAGATACTACGTCGTCATTGAAGGCAAGTTCGGGGGCTATTGAGGGAGACCTGGATTCAGGGGTCCTCAGGTGTCCGGCCTATTCAAACATGGGCCGGGCTGATGGGCCATGAAGATGGAGCGGAAGATTATTCCTCGTGTTCGGATAGGACTCCTGGATACGTGGAGGACAAGATTGGAGTACGGATGTATTGTTTCCTTCCCTTGTAAATCGCCCTTGTACCCCTCCGGTGATTATATAAGACGGAGGGTTTAGTCCATAGAGGCTATCAAAATTCAAGTAGGCTAGACATATAGGGTTTAGCCAGTATGATCTCGAGGTAGGTCAACTCTTGTAACCCCTATACTCATCAAAGTCAATCAAGCAGGAAGTAGGGTTTTACCTCCATGAAGATGGCCCGAACCAGGGTAAACATCGTGTCCCCTTTGTCTCGTGTTACCTTCGATCCTCAGACGCACAGTTCGGGACCCCCTACCCAAGATCGGCCAGTTTTGACACCGACAACATCCTCATTAGGAGTACCGGAAAATGATCTTCCATAACAAGATTCAGCAAAGCAGTATTAATATCATGAGATTCCGCACTAGTGGCGGGAGCAATCGGAGTGCCAATAAAATCATTGTTGTTGGTATTTGAGAAATCACACAACTTGGTGTCGGGGGAAACGACACCTACGGGATCACGGGGAATCCCTTTTGCTACGGTTGGCGGGCGCGGGGCTGTGGAAAGAGCAGGATTGAGAGATCAACGCAGGGGGATTATCCAGGTTCGGGCCGCAAGCGATGCGTAATACCCTACTCCTGCTAGTTTATGTTTATCTGGTGTTCTTGGACTAGCTACAAAACGTGCAGGGTTCAAAAAGTACGAATCCTCTCTCAATACGCCGCGGGCCTCCTTTTATAGTCCAAAGGGGCTACCACAGTGGCACACAGGAGGTGGAAAGTTGTACAGTAGTCGAGTCTATCTCCTGCCACCGTAGGACAAACACATTTAATGCGTTGCCGACGTGCCCTTCTTGCTTTATCGGGGACGGCAAGGAAGCTTGTCCCAGCTGTCGCTGCCTCGCCTGGCTTCGACGCGCGTCCAAGCTGACGAGGCGTGTAGCACCACGCTGGCTGGCTGGCTGCTGTGTTGGTGCGGTGGCAGAGTCTTCACGAAGATCTGCATGCCACCATGCAGGTGCTTGCTGAGTTGGCCTAGAGGCCGCACATCACCACACAGGTGCCTGCCTAGTTGGTGGGCTGGCAGCTGCGTGGGAAAGGCGGCAGAGTCTTGGCAGGCGTGGGCCTGGTCGTGGCCCTGCGGATGTCTCCGGCAAGGGCCTTGCCGGGGCCCCGGCAAGGGTCTTTCCGTGGCGTCGTGGGCGTCCCCGGCAAGAGGGTCTTGCCGGGGGGTCTCGTGGGTATCCTCAGCAAGATCTCGCCGAGGATCTCCGTCTTCTGATTCTCATCTAGTCTTGTATGTTCTTGGTCTTCACAAAGATCTGCATGCCACCACGGAGGCGCCTCCCGAGCTTTGGTTCCAGTGGGGTTGAGGGAGCTGGAACTCTTAGGCTCAAGGGCGGCAGCCCCGCTGGCATTGGGCAAGTTGCCCTGGCAAGGTTCTTGTCGGGGCTGTGGAGGCCCCCCGACAAGGGTCTTGCCGGGGGAGTTCACCTCGCCCTTCTGCTCTTCGTGTTTCTGGCTTGGCGTTGCTCTGGTTGTCCTGTGGCTCTGCTTCCTTCCTCTGCCCCGCTAAGTGTGGCCAGGGGCGTGGGGCTGCGACTGCCCGCGCACAAGTAAAGGGGTACAAAAAGGGACCCCTACTTTTGTACACTGACAGGAGCCCCCGGGCCTGGGCCACATATAAGCGTGGGGCGTTATTGGGCCAGGCCCAGAATGGTGCGCGGGCGCGCGTGCGGCGGAGTTTTTACCACAGTAACCCCCTCGGCAGTTGCGCTTCCCCACGACCCGCGTTGAATGCGTGACATGGGGGTCGTGCGTGGAATGACCGCAGCATGCTCGCGTCATCCCGCAGTGAACAGTAAAGAGGTGGCTTGCGTGCCCCTTTAAAACTACAGGGCTGCTGCCCATTTACTCTCTTTGCCTTGGAACCGTCGTTCCAAGTTTCCCACTACGCCTGCCCCTTGCGCCACGTACGCCGCATGCACGGCGCGGGGTAGGTTACAGACGCATGGAATACGGGAAGGCGCGCGGGGGCCAATACTCACGTGCCTTTGATTGGGCGGGGAGGGCGGTCGATGGCCTTGCTCATTGCCACTTAATGAGCCGGACCTGAGCGGGCTCTTTAGAGGTGTAGAGCTAGTCCTTTGGCCTTCCCCGCCCAACTATAAAAAGGGAACTCAGGGGTAGGAGGAAGAGTGTATCCCTGCGTCTCCCCTCCATCTCCATTCTTCACCAACGGTCATGGCGAGAGGGCGTGGCTGTGGCCGTTCTTCCGCGGAGGCGACCAGGTCCTCCTCCCACCAGAGAGCTGCGGCGGTCAAGGAAGAGCCAGACATCCAAGGTGAAGGCCATGCTCGAGGCGGGGGCGCCGGACGGGGTCGCGGCTGGCGAGGCGGCCGAGGCAGAGGTGGGCGCGGAAGGGGGACACCTGCGTCGTCTCCGTCTCCATCGCCATCTCCCCCACCATCTCCTCCTGCTTCGTCAAGTGGTCACGTCGGGGACACGACGCTCGAGTTTATTCTGCAGCTGCATGGGCCGTTGCGCAACCGCCTTCGCCTTCCCGGGGCGTTCGTGAGGGTGCTGGAGATCGACCGGCCACCGCGGCTGAGGCTTCACATGAAGGGGTGTTGCCACGGCGACATGTGGGTGAACACAAGGTTTCCCGCCCCTCAAGTGATGCTTCTTCGTCGGGGCTGGAAAATCTTTGCACGTGCCCATTTCTTGATGGATGGGCACGTCCTCTGCTTCAAGCTAGCGGAGAGCGACCTGCTCTCCATCAAGGTCTTCGGGCACTCGGGACACAGGCTAGGGTGCTGTGCAGAGAGCTTGACCGATGACGAAAGCTCCTCCTCGGGCGACAACGACGAGGAGGACAGCGACGACGACGATGAGGCTAGCGGGCGGGAGGATGACGGGTCCGACTAGGTGCCGGACACACCGTCCCTGGGCGACACCGGCAGCACCACAATTTGCACCGCCAGCTCCTTGAATTTCTCAGGGCCGCTGCTTCTGGTGGCTGGCGCTGGAGGGCCGGAGAAGGCAAAGAAGGCGGGTGGCGGGCCGTCAACTCGGAGTACGACGGCACCGACGCCTTCGTCGCGTATTGCCAGCCCGCTGCCGCATCTTTCGGCCCCTTCCCCGGCACCGTCATCACCAGCCTTCTCTTGGTGTCTTCTGCTGCTCGTACCTCGCCAAGGCGCCCCCTTTGCCCTCCTGCTTCTCCTGATCCGTTTCTTGAGGGAAGGGACAAGAAAGGGATTATGGGCATCTTATCCTTTTTTAGTTTTTAGCCTGCGGGCACTTGTTAGATTTAAACCTTGTAATCCCCTTGCTCATGTTTACATTCCGTACGAACTGTACCTATTTGGAACGTATTAATGAAAAAGGGTGCTTGCCGGGTTCTTTGTGCGTGAGCGAGGCCCATGCCAAGGAATGAATCCTTATTACTTTTAAGATAAACATTGTCGCCCGGCAATAGGCCTTGCCATCCCCTCACTTCATGGCACGACCATACTCACGCTCTCGGCGGAAGCAGGGGCGAAGTAGGATTAGGCCCTTCGTTTGCTCTCTTGTCACCGCAACTACAACCAAGTTCCGGCCCAGAGAATAGTTCTTGGGCACAGGAAAGGGGGAGCACGGTGGCCCAGGAATAAATGAGGCTTCATACGTCCCAATCTCATACGGAATGCACAACAGGGGATAAAAGACTTATCTGAATCTGCAGCCCCCAGCAACCTTGGCTTGCCGTGGTTGGATGCTTGAATCCGCAGCCCCCCGGAAATGGCTTGCCGGGGTCAGGGATGTCGATCCGTCTCCCTGCCCCTAAATAGCTTGGCAGAAACGCCTATGCAGCCTGCGAACCAAAGAAAGGACTGGAAAGGACGGGAAGACACACACCCGACCTCTATGCTAGGGGTTAGTTGCCGCTGAGCACTATCAACCCTACCAAAGAGAGAGGCTCAGCCTAGCATGCATGCTAAAACTTAGGGCGCCAGCGCTTCATTTATTTATGCTCAGGGTCTGCGCCTGGCTCTGTACAAAGGGTTACATGCCTCACCGGCAAGGCTTGTACAAAAGGTGGTTTGCCTGGAGGCCCGGCAACCGCGCCTCATGGGTAAAACTTACGGAGATGTTCGATAATCCAGGAGTTGCTCACTGGGATACCATCTTCGGTCTCCAGGCGGACTGCGCCAGGCCTGGTGACTCGTATTACCCGATAAGGGCCTTCCCACTTCAGTGTCAACTTGTTGGAATTCTTGGCCGACTGAACGCGCCGAAGAACAAGGTCGCCTTCCTCAAGACTTCGGGCGTGAACCTTGCGGCTATGGTAGCGGCGCAAGGCTTGCTGGTAGCGCGCAGCTCGCACAGCCGCCCGAAGACGATCTTCCTCAAGGAGCGTCATGTCATCTTGCCGCAACTGCTCTTGCTCAAGCTCGTCATAAGCGAGCACTCGAGGTGACCCGTATGTGAGTTCCATGGGGAGAACTGCTTCTGCCCCGTATGCCAGGGGAAAGGGTGTCTGCCCGGTGGCTCGATTTGGCGTCGTTCTGATCGACCAAAGAACCGTCGGCAACTCATCAATCCAGTGCCTTCCACACTTGTGGAGCCTGTCAAAAGTCTTTGTTCTCAGGCCTCGCAGTACTTCAGCATTTGCCCTCTCCGCCTGGCCGTTGCTCCGTGGGTGTGCCACTGAAGCGAAACAAACCTTGCTACCGAGGTCCTGGATGTATTGCATGAAGGTGCGACTTGTGAACTGCGTGCCGTTGTCGGTGATGACCCTGTTCGGCACACCGAAACGGCAAACTAGCCCCTTGAAGAACTTGACGACTGACTGTGCTGTCACCTTCCTCACTGCCTCCACTTCGGGCCACTTTGTGGACTTGTCGATTGCGACGTACAAGTACTCAAAGCCCCCGACAGCACGGGGGAAGGGGCCCAGTATGTCGAGCCCCCAGACCGAAAATGGCCAGGAGAGGGGGATTGTTTGAACGGCTTGAGCTTGTTGATGAAGCTTCTTCGAATGGAACTGACACGCTTCACACTTGGTTACTAGCGCAGCTGCATCGTGGAGGGCTGTGGGCCAGAAGAAACCTTGCTGGAATGCCTTGCCGGCAAGGGCCCTTGACCCTATGTGGGAGCCACACATACCTCCATGTATCTCTGCCAACAACTCTAGTCCGTCCTCTTGAGGAATGCACTTCAGCCTGACTCCGTTTGGCCTCCTTTTGTACAGGGTATCATCCACAAACTGGTACATGTTGGACCGACGGGCTACTTTCTCTGCTTCTTCCTACTCCTCAGGGAGCTCTCCTGTTTGGAGGAAACGGACGGTGGGCTACGCCCATGCCTGAGCCTGGGGCTCGACGACAAGGACCAAAGGCACATCTTCGGCCGCAGGGGCAGCTGCCTCTACGGTCAGGGCCTGGGGCCCCGTCGGAGGTAGTTGCCCCTCGGCAAGCTTGGGGTACCCGGCAACCTCCTTGCCGGCGGCTCCCGGGAGCTCGGCGGGAAGGTACTTGCCGGGGCTTGTCTTCCTTCACTTGTTCTTCCCTGCTAATGGCTCTACGGATGGCTGAATTAACTGAAGTACAAAGGTACCTGGTTCCACAGGCAACTTGAGGGCAGCGCATTTCGACAGGTCGTCGGCAATGCTGTTCTCCGCTCGGGGAACATGCTCCGCTTGTAGGCCGTCGAAACGTTCTTCCAACTTCCTCACTTCATACACGTAGGCCTCCATCAGCGGGCTCTGGTAATCCTTGTTAACTTGCTTGAAGATGAGCTGCGAATCACCTCTGATGATGAGCTTCTTGATTCCGAGGTCTGCCGCGATCCTGAGACCGGCAAGCAACCCCTAGTACTCCGCCGTATTGTTCGTTGATTTTTCCCGGGTAAAGTGCATCTGGACTATGTACTTGAGGTGCTCTCCGGTGGGTGCGACGAGTAGCACGCCAGCACCAGCACCTTGGAGTGATAAAGCTCCGTCAAAGTACATAATCCACTCACTGCTCGTCTCCTTGCCGGGAAGGGCGGTCTCTTGAATCTCCTCATCGGGCGTTCCGGTCCACTCTACTATGAACTATGCCAAAGCTCGGCTCTTGATTGTTGAAGTACTTTCAAACTTGAGGCCAAAGCTCGACAGCTCCAATGCCCATTCCACAATCCTCCCTGTCGCATCTGGGTTGTGCAAAATCCGTTGCAAAGGGAGGCGGGTGACGATGGTGATCTCGTGCGCATGGAAATAGTGGCGCAGCTTTCTCGAGGACATGAGAAGGCCAAAAAGCAGCTTCTGCATTCCATAATATCTTGATCTAGCCCCCTGCAAGAGGGAACTAACAATATATACTGGGTGCTGCACCATCTTCTTCTTCTGTCCCACTTCGCCCATCCGCTCAGGCTCTGCCTTGCCGGGTCCGGGCCTTGCCGGGGGTTCTGGTTTGCCGGCGTCTGGCTCTGCCGGGGAAGGCCCCGGCCCGCCATCTGACGGCTCTGCTGCAACTGCCGCTTCTCCCTCAAGTTCCCTCTGCACCACCGGCGCAGCACTGACCACTTGATTCGTTGCTGCTAAGTACAGCAGCAACGTTTCCCGTGGTTTAGGCGCGACTAGTATTGGCGTGGAGGAGAGGTACCTCTTCAAATCTTGCAGTGCTGCCTCTGCCTCTGGAGTCCATTTTACTTGACCCACCTTTTTCAAAACTTTGAAAAAGGGGAGGGCACGCTCAACAGATTTGGAGATGAACCTACTCAGGGCAGCAACACAGTCGGCGAGCCTACGGACGCCTTTGACCCGTTTCGGTGCCTCAATCTGCTCGATCGCCTTGATCTTGTCGGGATTTGCTTTGATTCCGTGTTGAGACACAAAGAACCCAAGAAGTTTTTCGGAGGGGACACCGAACACGCACTTCTCTGGGTTGAGCTTGAGGTTGATCTTGTGCAAATTTGCGAATGTTTCTTCTAAATCTTGCATGAGCGTGGCCCTGTCTCTTGGTGTTGACCACTATGTCATCCATATTTCTATGTAGCTGGGGCTCAAAACCAATCTGGATAACTCGGGCAAATGTCAAACCAGCGCTCTTCAACCCGAAAGGCATTCGTACTATACAGTACTTACCACATGGGGTGATGAACGCGATCTTTTCTTCGTCTTCCTTCATCATAAAGATCTGGTGGTATCCTGAATATGCATCGAGGAATGACAGCAGGTCACACCCAGCAGTGGAGTCTACAATCTGGTTGATGCGTGGCAGAGGGAAAGGATCCTTTGGACAGGCTTTATTGATGTCTGTGTAGTCAATACACAGCCTCCACTTCCCATTTGCCTTACGCACCACCACCGGATTGGCCAACCACGTGGGGTGGAGTACTCCTCTTACCAGGCCTGCCGCCTCCAACTTCCTGATCTCTTCAATGATGAACTCTTTTCGCTCCAAAGCTTGCTTCCTGACCTTCTGATTGACGGGCCGCGCATGAGGACAGACAGCAAGATGGTGCTCAATCACCTCCCTGGGAACGCCGGGGATGTCAGATGCTTGACATGAAAATACATCGACATTCACCCGCAGGAAGGCAACGAGCGCGCTTTCCTATTTGCTGTCGAGGGTGGAGCTTATAGTGAAAGCCCCGCCCGTGTCATCCTCCTTGACGGACACCTTCTTGGTTTCTGGTGGTGCAGCCTTGGACTTCTTGCTCTTGCCGATGGAGCTCTCTGGCACGTCCTCAACGGGAGCACAGCACTCCGAAGAGGTGCGCTTGCCGGAGTGGGTGCAAGAGGTCTTGCCGGCCTTCTTGCTCTTGCCGGTGGAGCTCTTTGGCACGTCCTCAACGGGAGCACAGCACTCCGAAGAGGTTCGCTCGCCGAAGTGGGCGTAGGAGATCTTGCCGGCCTTCTTCCTTCCCGGGGCTTCAGCGGCAGGAGCAAGTGCCCTGGCGACAGTTGCTGCAACTGCCTCTCGGGAGAGTTGGTCGGTGCAGATGAGCGCGTCTTTCTTGTCAAAGGGGACGGTGATGATGGTCAGCGGCCCTGGCATCTTCAATGTGTTGTAGGCGTAGTGTGACACCGCCATGAACTTGGCCAGCGCCGGGCGGCCAAGGATCCTGTTGTACGGCAGGGGGATCTCGGCAACATCAAAGACGATCTTCTCCGTCATGTGGTTCAGCTCGCCCCCGAATGTAACGGGCAGCGTGATTTTTCCTTTCGGCTAACTCTTTCCCAGGTTGACCCCTTGGAACGTGTCCGTCTCCTCGAGATCTCCATCAGGAATCTGCAGCTTCTTGATCACAGCGGGCGAGATCAAATTCAGACCGGCCCACTGTCAACCAGCACTTTGGTCACCTTGAGGTTGCGTATTGTTGGTGAAACCAACAACGGCAAACACCCGACCGCAGTTGTGCGATCAGGGTGATCCTCGGTGTCAAAAACGATGGGCGTGCGGGACCACATCAGCGGCTTCTGGGCATCGAACGACGGCTCTGCTGCAGTGACCTCACGCGCCAACTGCTTCAGCTGGCGATGTGAGGTGTGCAACGAGGCGCCACCGTCGACGCACATGGCCTCTGTAGCCTTCTGGAACTCGTGCTCGTCAGACTCGTCGTCTTCGTCGTGATCATCATCTTCCTCTTTCTTGTCGCGGCCCCGAGCAGGCCTTTCTTGCTGGTTATCTTTGCCGCGGTGACCCCCTTGGCCGCCACGCTTCTTGCCGGACCCCTCGGCACCATCCTGACCCTTCTCCTTGTCCCGCCTTTCATATTCAGCCTTCTGCTTTTCTGCAAGAAGCTCAACCTGTCGGTAGTTCTGGAGGTCATGGCCCTTGGTGCGATGGATCTTGCAGTACTGCTTGTCGGAGCCTCCTGGCTTGCCGGCAGCCGCCAAAGCCAGGCAGGCAGCACAACCGGCAACCTCCTTGCCGGGGTCGTCAGCCTTGGCCTTTTTGGCGGCGCCGGGCTCGCCGGATCCCTCGACGGCAAGCACAGTCTTGCCCTTATGCTTCCCGTTGCGGCGCTGGCCCTTCTTCGTCGAGGCGGCAGCGTCTTCGTCTGTGGAGTTGGTTTCCGCACCGGCGTCTTCACCGGAGTACATCCTCCCCTCTTCAGCCCGGGCACATCTATCGGCCATAACATAGAGTTCGGCCACATCCTTGACCTTGTTCATTGCCAACTCTTCACGCATCTTGCGGTTGCGCACATTCTGATGGAATGTGCTGATGACAGCGGCGGGATGGACATCTGGGATGTTGTACTGCACCCGGCCGAACCTCTGTATTTACTTGCGCAGGTTTTCACCTTCTTTCTGGGGGATGATATGCAAATTGCTTACCTGGCCATGAGCTTGGTGGCCTCCAGTGAAGGCACCAACAAACTCATGACACAAATCTTACCAAGAAGAAATGGAATCTACTGGCAAGTGCATCAACCATGACATGACGTTGGGTTTGAGTGCCAACGGGAAGTAATTGGCAAGCACCTTGTCGTTGCGGGCTCCAGCGGCTTGCATCGCGATGGTGTAGATGCTGAGGAACTCCGACGGGTGGGTCTTGCCGTTGTACTTCTCGCCAATATCGGACTTGAGCGTGCGGTGGGAGGGCCACTGGAACTGCCGCAGCTCTCGGGTAAAGGCTAGACAACCCACCTCGTAAGGCAGGTCGCCGGGGCCTCCCGGTGCCGGGTGGTCCATAGTGGGCCCCGCACGCCGATCTGACTGATGGCGCGTCTCCTGTCGGTGTTCGATGGTAGTTCGAGCGTCTTCCTGGGCCCGTTCACGAAGGACTTGACGCAGGTCGCAGCGGGTTCGCGGGTCGGACGACGCGGTGGAAACATTGTCACCGACGTCGGCCCGACGGGCCGGCGGCTGCTGTCGCGGCCGCGGGGGGGGGGGGGGGGGGGGTGCACCGTGGTCGCAGCGTCTCCGGTCCCCCCACCGCCGGTGTGCACCGGCTCGGCAGGACGCCGGTGTGAGGGTCCCGTTGGGAGCGGCTCGTCTTTGTTGGCGAAGCTGACAAGGCTTCGGATGCTGGCCCTCCACTCGTCGAGCTTCTCCGCAAGGGGGGGAGTCGAGGAGCAGCTGCACGCGTTCCAGCGCTTCCATCGACGTAGGCGGCGGCAAGAGCTGCGTAGACCGCGACGCGCTCTGACTTCTAACCGGGTTAGAAGGGGCTCTGTCACGGTCTCGCGGTCGCACGCCGCCTGCACCGGCGTCCGAGCGCGCACGCCGGCCTGGTTCGTCCTGCGAGTGGTGCATAGGGCTCTTTCCGCGGCGGTGCCTGGGGGCTCCGGCATCGCGGTGTTGCTCATCGCGCGCGTCCTGGGAAGGGCGCGACGCAGGCGCCAGCTGGGGTGCCGTAGAGGCTGCCGTGCCGCCCATGGGCAGCGCGGCCCCGCCCCTGGACCCAGCGGCGCGTGGCTCATCGTCTCGGATTCGGACGACGCCGCTCGCCTGGCTCCGATCGCCAGAATTTCGTGGTTGGCGCGGGCCACGTCTTTGGCCCCATCCGTGGCCACCCAGCCGCCTGCTCGCGCTGGCGCGGACGGGCCGGCTCCGGACGAGCCGATCGCTGTGATCCCCTTTATCTTGGGGGCCATGGTGATGATGAAGTAGGTGTGCTAACCTTCAAACCGAGGGGGCCCCGGACGAGCTGATCGCTGTGATCCCCTTTCTCTTGGGGGGTCTCCTGGGTATCCTCGGCAAGGATCTCGCCGAGGATCTCTGTCTTCCGATTCTCATCTAGTCTTGTATGTTCTTGGTCTTCACAAAGATCTGCATGCCACCACTGAGGTGCCTCCCGAGCTTTGGTTCCAATGTGGTTGAGGGCGTTGGAACTCTTAGGCTCAAGGGCGCCAGTCCCGCTGGCGTTGGGCAAGTTGCCCCGGCAAGGTTCTTGCCAGGGCTGTGGAGGCTGCCCCGGCAAGGGTATTGCCGGGGGAGTTCACCTCACCCTTCTGCTCTTCGTGTTTCTGGCTTGGCGTTGCTCTGGTTGTCTTGTGGCTCTGCTTCCTTCCTCTGCCCCGCTAAGCGTGGCCAGGGGCGTGGGGCTGCGACTGCCCGCGCACAAGTAAAGGGGTACAAAAAGGGGCCCCTACTTTTGTACACCGACACTTGGTGTTCCCTTGATGCATGGTGACTACGCAACAAGATTGCACTCAAAAACAGATCCGGCAAGAAAACGACGAATGAAAAAGAGGGCGAATAAAACGGCAAATTTTTGTGAAGTGGGGGAGAGGAAAACGAGAGGCAAATGGAAAATAATTTCAATTGCAAGGAGATGATATTTGTGATCAGGATCCTGGTAGATGTTGATGACCCTCCCCGGCAACGACGCCAGAAATTCCTTTTGATGTTTGCTAGAACTACGTCGGTATTTCCCAAAGAGGAAGGGATGATGCAGCACAACCACGGTAGGTATTTCCCTTAGTGATGATACCAAGGTTATCGAACCATTAGGAGAACCAAGCAACACTACATAAAGAACACCTGCACATAGATAACAAATACTCGCAAACCGATGTGAAAAGGGGTTGCCAAACCCTTTTGGGTAACGACGCCAGAAATTGGCAAACGGACGTGAGAGAGTTGTAATAATTGATAGATCGAACACCAAATAAAATAAAGTGCAGCAAGGTATTTTTTATTTTTGGTTTAATAGATCTGAAAATAAAAGCAAAGGAAAATAGATTGCAAAGGTAAATATATTAAAGAAGAGGCCCCGGGGGGCCGTAGGTTTCACTGGTGGCTTCTCTCAAGAAAAATAGCAAACGGTGGGTAAACAAATTACTGTTGGGCAATTGATAGAACTTCAAATAATCATGACGATATCCAGGCAATGATCATTATATAGGCATCACGTCCAAGATTAGTAGACCGACTCCTGCCTGCATCTACTACTGTTACTCCACACATCGATCGCTATCCAGCATGCATCTTGTGTATTAAGTTCATGGAGAAATGGAGTAATGCAATAAGAACGATGACATGATGTAGACAAGATCTATTTATGTATAAATAGTCCCCATCTTGTTATCCTTAATGGCAACGATACATACGTGTCGGTTCCCCTTCTGTCACTGGGATCAAGCACCGTAAGATCGAACCCATCACAAAGCACCTCTTCCCATTGCAACATAAATAGATCAAGTTGGCCAAACAAAACCCAAATATCGGAGAAGAAATAGGAGGCTATAAGCAATCATGCATATAAGAGATCAAAGAAGACTCAATTAACTTTCATGGATAAAAAGATAGATCTGATCATAAATTCAAAGTTCATCCGATCCCAACAAACACACCGCAAAAAGAGTTACATCATATGGATCTCGAAGAGACCATTGTATTGAGAATCAAAAGAGAGAGAGAGAGAGGAAGCCATATAGCTACTAACTACGGACCCGTAGGTCTACAAAAGACTACTCACGGATCATCGGAGAGGCACCAATGGGCATGATGAACCTCTCCGTGATGGTGTTTAGATTGGATCTAGTGCTTCTGGACTCTACGGCAGCTGGAATTGATTTTTGTCGACTCCTCTAGGGTTTCTAGAATATTAGGGTATTTATTGAGCAAAGAGTCGGTTTGGGAGGCACCCGAGGTGGGCACAACCCACCAGGCGTTTCTCCGGCCCATTGGATGTCTTCTGGTCCAAAAAATCCACAAAAAGTTTCACTGCGTTTGGACTCCATTTGGTATTGATTTCCTGTGATGTAAAAAACATACAGAAAATAGCAACTGGCACTTGGCTCTATGTCAATAGGTTATTACCAAAAAATGATATAAAATGACTATAAAATGATTATAAAAGATCCACGAATGATAATATAATAGCATGGAACAATAAAAAACGATAGATAAGTTGGAGATGTATCAGATACATATTAAAAGTGGGAGCAATTAGCTAGAGTAGCTCCGTGCAGAGCATTGTAGACATAGAAATTTGGAAAATACATACGGATCTGAATGTGGCAGACCCGTTGACTAAACCTCTCTCACAAGCAAAACATGGTCACACCTTAGTACTCTTTGGGTGTTAATCACATGGCGATGTGAACTAGATTGTTGAATCTAGTAAACCCTTTGGGTGTTGGTCACATGGCGATGTGAACTATGAGTGTTAATCAAATGGCGAAGTGAACTATTGGTGTTAATCACATGGCGATGTGAACTAGATTATTGACTCTAGTGCAAGTGGGAGACTGAAGGGAATATGCCCTAGAGGCAATAATAAAAAAATTCTTTTATATTTCCTTACTCATGATAAATGTTTATTATTCATGCTAGAATTGTATTGATCGGAAACCTAAATACATGTGTGAATATATAGACAAGCACGGTGTCCCTAGTAAGCCTCTACATGACTAGCTCATTGATCAAAGATGGTTAAGGTTTCCTAACCATGGACATGAGTTGTCATTCTATAACGGGATCACATCATTAGGAGAATGACGTGATGGAGAAGACCCATCCGTTAGCTTAGCATGTTGGTCGTTCAGTTTTATTGTTATTGCTTTCTTCATGTCAAATACATATTCCTTCGACTATGAGATTATGCAAATCCCGGATACCGGAGGAATACCTTGTGTGCTATCAAACATAACAACGTAACTGGGTGATTATAAAGATGCTCTACAGGTATATCCGAAGGTGTTTATTCGGTTGGCATATATCGAGATTAGGATTTGTCACTCTGAGTATCGGAGAGGTATCTCTGGGCCCTCTCGGTGATGCGCATCGTAAGAAGCCTTGCAAGCAAAGTGACTAATGAGTTAGTTGTAGGATGATGTATTACGGAACGAATAAAAGAGATTTGCCGGTAACGAGATTGAACTAGGTATGTAGATACCGACGATCGAATCTCGGGCAAGTAACATACCGATGGACAAAGGGAATAACGTCTGTTGTCGTAATGGTTCGACCCATAAAGATCTTCTAGAATATGTAGGAGCCAATATGAGCATCTAGGTTCCACTATTGGTTATTCGCCAGAGAGGTGTCTCGGTCATGTCTACATAGTTCTCGAACCCGTAGGGTCCGCACGCTTAACGTTCGATGACGATATAGTATTATATGAGTTATATGATTTGTTGACCGAATGTTGTTCGGAGTCCCGGATGAGATCACGGACATGAAGAGGAGTCTCAAAATGGTCAAGAGGTAAAGATTTATATATAGGACGATGGTATTCGGACACCGATAGTGTTTCGGAGGGTATCAGGTACTTATCGGGTCACCGGAATGTGTTTCGGGTACCCCCGGCAATCCTATGGGCCATATGGCCCTTGTGAAGGAACACACCAGCCCACAAGGGGCTGGTGCGCTCTATAAGGCCATAAGAGGAGGAGAAGGAAAGGGGGAAAGGGAAAGGAAAGTATGGATTAGGATTCCCACTTCCTTCCCTCACCCCCCTCTTTCCTTCCCCTTCATGCATACATGGAAAGGGGGAGGACGAATTGGGGAGTGAAAGTGCGTTATATCGACTAGAGGGGGGGTGAATAGGCGATTTTTACAAATTCGTCACTGAGGAATTTCAATGTCAGGAGATTCCTAAGTCACGAACAACTAGCAGCGGAATAAGTACTCAGATGCAAGCATAACAAAGCAGTAGCACAGTCATCATGATGAAATGAAAACAAGCACAGAGTACAAGTAGCGTAAACACAAGATACACAGTCTGAAGACAGAGTGACTAAAGAATTAGGACTGAGGAAATTGAGAAAGCCTTCAGTTAAATTCTTCAAACAGTAACGATCCAGTACAATAGTATATGAATGAGGAAATTGAAGGGTTGAGGAAATAGAACCAGTAGCTCGGTGAAGACAGCGATTTGGTAGACCAGTTCCAGCTGCTGTGACAGTCGTACGTCTGGTTGGAGCGGCTAGGAATTTAAACTTGAGGACACACAGTCCCAGGCACACAGTCCTCACCGTATTGTCCTTGAGCTAAGGTCACACAGACCTCACCCAATCACTCGTGGTAAGTCTTCAGGTGACTTCCAAACCTTCATAGACTCGGTCACTCGGTGATCCACAATTTCCTCTTGGATGCTCTAGACCATGACGCCTAACCGTCTGGAGGATGCACAATCCTCAAAGGTAGAAAGAATCGGTTCCACACAGGAACAATCTCTTCAGTGATGCTCAATCACTTTGGGTTTGTAGGTGTTTGGGTTTGGGTTTTCCTCACTTGATGATTTTCGCTCAAAGTCCTTGGAGGATGGGATGCTCTCAATGACAAGTGTCAGTTTCTCTCGGAGCAGCCAACC
Source organism: Aegilops tauschii subsp. strangulata (assembly GCF_002575655.3). Classification (NCBI taxonomy): domain Eukaryota; kingdom Viridiplantae; phylum Streptophyta; class Magnoliopsida; order Poales; family Poaceae; genus Aegilops; species Aegilops tauschii. The sequence continues at coordinate 205,198,275 of NC_053036.3, read as the reverse complement.
AACTAGTGGTTGTAGGGGGTGGCTATTTATAGCCTAGGGAGCAGCCCGACATGATAAGAAATAAATGCCCTTCAATGATATGACCGTTAGGTGGGTAGATATTTTGGGACAGCTGGCGCATAGCACAACAACGGTCGGATATTTGAGTATCAAATTCCCGAGGGCTATCATGTTCCTATCTTGTAGGCAATCTGCACTGGCGAATTCCTAACTCCTCAGTCAGAACAAATTCCTCAGACACCACAAGATCTTCATCTCTGTCACTGAAGAAATTGAGTGAACTGTATGAGATTTCCAATGGCTTCACTCGAAAGGATTGGTAGGTGTAGGGTTTTGAGATGAGCATCACTTGGAAACTTTTCCTTAGTTTTACCTCGACCCCCTTTAACAATACGGTGTTTCCTATGACTCAAGAAAGAGAAAATGAAGCTACGAAAACAAAAGTCTTCACGCTTCACATTCCTCGCATGAATATCAAGTCTTCACGGTAACACCAATTTCTTCACTTTCAAAGTATTCAGAGCCAAAGTCTTCAGTTGAAGACATTCATTTTTAGGGGTCGACTTTCTCCGTAAATATCAAACTCCTCATAGACTTATAGACCCGTGTACACTCACAAACGCATTAGTCCCTTAACCTATAAGTCCCCAATACACCAAAATCACTAAGGGGCACTAGATGCACTTACAATCTCCCCCTTTTTGGTGATTGGTGACAATATAGGTTAAGTTTTCAACTGGGATAAACATATGAAGTGTAAATACAGATATTGAGGAATTTGATTGCAAGATATAGAAGAACTCCCCGTGGAGATGTGCATATATGAGGAATTTGCTTTGAATAGCAATGCACATTGTAGAGTAGAATCATTGAGATCCCCCCCTATATCTTGTAATTCATACATGCATTTAACATATGATATGAAGAATTTGAAATGCATGATGAAATATCATGACTGATGTAACTCAACATGCATGCATTAACATATCCGAGGAAATAGCATGCAGAAAAATAGAGCAAAAATATCAGAGCACCATAGGACTTCAGTTTACAACTCGATCCAACAAATACTTCAGAAGAACGAGAGTTGTAACTTAGCAAAAAAACGCCCATATATAGAGACCCTCTTGAAGACTAAATCAAACTTCTCCCCCTTTTTCATTGAATGACCAAAAGGGATGAAAAATGAGGACTAACGCCCCTGAAGAATATCATCACGATGTCGATGGAGGAGCGCCAGCGTTGTTGGGGTCGTCCGTTGATGTAGGGCCTACCGCAGTGTCGTTCAAATCTTCGGCTTCGTTCATCTCGCGCGATGAAGAATATGAACTGGCCACCAAGTGAGGAACTTTGACCTTCTTGAATTTCTTCGAAGGCGGTTGAGACCAGTCAAAGTCCTGCTTGAAGCCCATCTGCTTGAGGTCTTCATCACCGTAGAGGTGAGACATTATGGCCCAAGTGCGATCAAAAACTTCATGCAAGTAGTAACGGTTCTTCTTCACAGTGTTTTGAGTGATTGTCATATTCTGAAGAATTGAACCAAACCGACGCTTGAACCACTTGTGATTGCGATCGACCTTCTGATGAAGACTGAGGAGAAGCTCACGATCAGTCATCACCCGTGGAGCAGTGGCTTGACGATTTTGCCTTGAAGCATTTGCGGCAGTATCATGTGTGGAAGAGTCATCATTGGTGGAGTAGGATGCAACTTTGCGAAACTGTCCATCCAATGGACGAGTGCCTTCATCAATAAGAGCAGCCTTGCCCTTCTCATCAGCTGAGGAAATAGGCAGTTTGAGGCTTCTATTGGGGCAAGTAGCTGTGATGATTTAAAACGTCATCCTTGTAGTTGATTGAAGACCTTCATCTGATGAATCTCATGATCCAGGGAGCGTAAGGCTTCAATTCAAACGGTGATAGAGCTACATTGGCCAAAGTCCTCATGAAGAAATCATGGTAGTTGATAGGGATACCATGTATGATGTTGAAAAGCAGATTCTTCATGATGCCAACAACCTCTTCTTCATCAGAGTTGTGGCCCTTGATCGGACTGAGGGTTTTGGTCAATATCCTGTACACTGTCCTTGGCACATAGAGCAATTCCTTGACGAGGAATTTGGTCCTTGGAGCTTGGCCTGGCTTCAAAGGCTTCATCAGCACTTGCATCAGATGATCTGAGAGTTCAGGGTCAACATAGATGAGCCTTGCACCTTCAACGGGAGGACTGACTGGGATGGCATGAAGTAATTCAGAGGCCGGAGCTTTATAATGAGTGTTTTCAGTCATCCATTCCAATATCCATGAATTCACATCTTCGACATTGCCAGTGGTGTGCAACATGGCATAGAACTGAAGAATGAGTTCTTCATTCCAGTCGCAGATGCCGGTGCAGAAGTTAAGAAGCCCAGCATCATGAAGAACACTGAGGACTGGGGTGAAGCACGGTAGAGACTCCATGTCCACATGAGGAATTTTCTCATGGTCAAAGATCTTGTCCTTATCGAATAGCACTCAGGAATAGAAGTTCACTTGACTAGCAGTCCAAAAACGCTTGCGTCTAAGATGAGCAGAGTCATAGGGATTGTAGCCAGTGAAGAAAATGTGCTCATTAAAGAAGTCTTCAACCTTGAACTTCTGCTTCTTGGAGTGAGGATATTGTGGCTTGGCCTGAAGATTTGCAGTTGATGTCTTGGCAACCTCTTGAGGTATAGCCAATGGAGCCACAGGCTGAGGAATTTTAGTGGTATTTTCATCAATAGCATTGGCATCCATTTCTTTAGCAACATTTATATCAGCGCTAGTGGCTGGATCTTCTTCGGGGATTGACAGAAGTGAAGCTTGAGGTCCTTCAGAGCCCGTGTGAATTTCTTCAGTTTGAACAGGGGACTGAGGAATTTGTTGCAGAGGTGTGGTCAGTGGTGAATTGGGATGATGACTTTCCCAGTAGTCATCATATAGAATAGGAGTTGTAGACCCAGTATCCACATCCTCATCTTCTTCATCAATTTCTTCAACGCCCGCCTCTGCAGCTGTGAACTGAGGCATGGGCAATGATACCAGCGGAGTTGATGTGATATTGTCCACTTTAATTTCTTCATCAATCTGCTCTGACGTAGCAACAGAAGGATCTTCTTCATCAGATTCACTTGGAATCACATATTCCTCACCAAAGGGAACAATCTCCTTTGATGGAATGCTTGATAAGGGGACATCATCTATGGATTTTCATAGGAGCTTGTCAAAGTCTTCACTTTCTTCGGAGCTGAAGACTCTGAAGATGCATATGCTTTCCTTTTCTTCACAGCTTCTCGCTCCGTAGCCTTGGTTTTCTTCGCTTTTGATGCAGAAGGAAGGTTAGAACTTGTCGTCTGTGCAGGATGAGCAGTGGAAATTGGTGCAGTTTCTTTAGGTGCAACCGATGCAATTTCCCTGGCATGTTCAGTTTCTTCAGGCACAGTAGCAGATGCTTCAACTGGCCTGGCTTATTCTTCAGGCGCAACACTAGAGGTTGCCCTGGCAGTTTCTTTAGCGGCTGGAATATCTTCATCAGCCCTGGTGCTTTCAGAATCATCAACAACCTGATTTTCATCGGCTGTGCTTGCATGTTCTTCAGTTGGCTGTGCAGATGCTTCAGCCTGAGGAATTTCACATTGCGTTGAGGCTGCAACATTTGAGGTGAATCCCTTCGCCATTCTGACGAATCTGACCTCGGCTCCCAGCCAATCTGCACGATATGCGTCAAATTCATCACTGAGTGCTTTGATCTCAGTTTGCATGGCCACAAGTTCATTAGGAGTCATAGTGACAACATGTTTCTTCAGAAAACGCTCCTTCTTGTACTGAGCTTTCTTCAGTTACCTGGCCTTTTCAAACTTCCATTTTTCTTCGCCTATGAAGGCTGTCAACATATTACTCTGGCCAGGTGTGAGATTGAAATCGGGCATAGGAGTGTTGGGGTCCTTGTGCCAGAGATCAATGAAGTCAAGGATCAACTTGGGATCCAGCAGAAGAGGCACATTGCTGCCTTTGGCTCTAGCGGCCCTTTGCTGTCCGTGTCTGATGATTTCTGCTAATTCCTCATCATCAGCTTCGTCTACACTAGACGGCACATGGAAGGCAACCTGCTTCTTGTGAGGACTTGGCCTTGTGCCTCGTCCAGTAGTGGCCTTTGTCTTTAGCAGAGTTGGGCCTATTGAGGACTGGGGAGGAGCTGAAGAACTTGCAGATGCTCCTGAAGCAATAGAGATACTAGTGGACCTTTGGCAAGAGGCAAGATGCGTAGGTGCCGAGGACTTTGCAGCAGCAGCTAAAGGTTTTGTAACAGTAGGTACTGGAGCTGCTTGAGGAATATGCCGTGAGGGCTTTGCTGAGGAAGTGGGCTTGTGAGCAGGCTTCTTGGACATAGCCTTCTTAGGCTTGCTAGCAGAGGCCTCAGCAGCGACAGTAGTAGAATCTTCATTGAATTTCTTCACTGCTTCTTTGGCCATTTTGGCCAACTTGGCTTACCACTTTACCCATTTCCTCACCGCACTTGATGCTTGTGGGATCAACTACTTCGCCAGGTGCCAATGGAGGTCAACTACTTGTAAAGCGAATTTCTTCATGTACTTCGGAGTTACATATCTGTACTCCCTCCATTCCCGTGCCCATCTCCTCTCTATCCTCTGAATGCGCACCTTGCGCTGATTTTTGTTCTCCTTGCCATGTTTGGCTTCATCAGGAGTGCAATATTCCTCATAGATGTCATCAGGGATCTCGAAAGCAGTGTTCACTTCTGGTCTCTTGCCTCCCTTCTAAGGTCTTTTGCCATCAGCCATTTTCTTCAGTTGAGGATTTTAAACAATAGAATTCTATGAAGAGGTATGCAATTTGTCTTCAAGGAACGCTGCAAATGAGTTAAGTTGATGAGAACCTAGAGATTCAGCAGCGGACATGTGTACCTGTGAACAAAGTATAGGTGGAGAGAATTTGGAGAGGTCATATGCGTTCTCAGAAGTTTCTCAAAAGAATCTAGTTTGAGGAATTTGACCAAGAGTGTCTTGAGGAATTTCACTAAGCGGTCTTTGCCTTAGGTTCCAGAGTTGTATAGATTGAAAATCCCCACAATTGAGGAATCTTGAAGAAAAACGTTGTTTAGAGAAACAAATCAAGAACAGATGCATGTGTGGTGTTTAAGAGTGTGGAAGTTGAAGAATAAACACCTTTTGAGGATTTTGTGGAAATCATCAGAATCAACAAGGGCAGTAAAAATAGATTTTGTTTACCCTTGACGAAGAACATGACGAAATGGGAGTAGAAGTTGAGAAGTTCGTCCGTCCAGATCTTCCACGCCCTAACTTGGCGGCGGAAGACAACTACGACGGTGGCAGAGTGAAGATTTCCGCGGCCGGTGCGAGTACAACGGCGACGAGGTCGAGGCTGTGAAGCTCTTCCTCACCGGCGATGATGGAGATTAGCGGAGGCGCTAGGTCAGAGAGCTCGAGCGAGGGGAGTGAGGTCGAGCGGGGTAAATGCGGCCTGAGGAGGGTGAGGGGTATTTATAGCCATGGTGAAAAACCGCTCGTCCGAGGAAAATGGACGAACGTGCCCCCGACCCTTCTCATCCTAGCGACATGTGTCACCCACGTACTGTGAAGTGGAGATCGTGGGTGAATAGAATAATCGTATCATGGGATGTGGAACGGTTTGAGCGGCAAAAGCCGAAAATTCAGATAAGAATATTTTAAAGTTTCGTTCGCAAATTCTTCAGCTGACAAGGACATAGTGAAGATTTTGAATGGGTTTCAAATAGAACGCACATGAAGAATTTGTGAACAGACTGGGTTGAGTTTAGCATAGAGGGGGACGGGTCCGATCACATTCACTTAGCAGAAAAGTCAACTTGAAGAATTAGCAATAAGTGAATGATGTAGAGGACTAGAAACTCAAATATATATATATATAGTCAATGAATAACACAGTCGGAAAGAGTGAAGACTTGCAAAGTTGAAGAATTTGAACAACTGAGGAATTTAAAAACTGAAGAAAAACTCAACTTGAAGATTTTCAACTTTTGTTGGTGGTGTGACCCACCGTATAAGAATGATGATTTCAGACAACGCGTACAATTGTCGTAGGGCTCTGAGAATCAACTTCTTCGTTAATTTATTCACACTTAGAGGGTTACTCTTCATTGATTGAAGAAAAACATTACTTCGTGTGTTGCACATCTAAGTCATCAATTTTGCATATGTGTTAGGATGTGTGTCCTTTTCAAAGAACATTCGAAGATTCTAAGATATTTAGCTCACACCGCAACTTGCTAAATCTTTTCTCATCCAAGGGCTTTGTGAAGATATTGGCTAGCTGTTCTTCAGTCTTCACGTGCTCGATAGATATGTCGCCCTTCAACACATGATCTCGAAGAAAATGATGATGAATCTGGATGTGCTTTGTCTTCGAGTGCTAAACTGGGTTATGAGCAATCTTGATGGCACTCTCATTGTCACAGAAGAGTGCACATGCTTCACATTGATGTCATAGTCCTTGAGGGTTTGCTTCATCCATAGCAATTGAGCACAGCACAAACCAGCAGCAATGTACTCAGCTTCAGCAGTAGAGAGTGATACGCAGTTTTGCTTCTTCGAGGACCAACATACCAAGGATCGTCCGAGGAAATGGCATGTGCCTGATGTTGACTTGCGGTCCACACGATCACCAGCATAGTGAGAGTCAGAATATCCAATGAGATCAAAAGCCGAGCCCTTGGGATACCATAATCCAAGTGTTGGAGTGTGATCTAGATATCGAAGAATATGCTTCACAGCCTTATGGTGTGATTCCTTTGGTGTAGCTTGAAAACAGGCACACATGCAAACACTAAGCATAATATCTGACCTAGATGCACATAGATACAATAAAGAGCCAACCATGGAGCGGTATACCTTTTGATCGAAGTCAATACCATTTTCATCAGTGCATAGATCGCCATTTGTGGGCATAGGGATTTTGACCCCTCTGCAATCTTGCATGCCGAATTTCCTCAACACATCCTTGAGGTATTTCTCTTGAGATATGAAGATGTTTTTGCGCTGTTGACGAATTTGAAGACCTAAGAAGAATTTCAATTCTCCCATCATAGACATTTGATATTCCTCACTCATCATATAGGCAAATTCGTCATTGTAACGTTGGTCAGTACAACCAAAGATAATATCATCAACATATATTTGGCACACGAATAATTCATCATCATAGGTTTTGGTGAAAAGAGTTGGTCAAGTGAACCGGGTTTTAAGCCTTTCTTCATGAGGAATTCCTTCAAAGTATCATACCACGCCCGAGGGGCCTGCGAGGCCATAGAGGGCCTTATTGAGTCTGAAGATTTTGTCAGGATGCTTTGGATCTTCAAAACGTGGGGGTTGAGCAACATATACTTCTTCCTCAAGCTTAACATTCAGGAATGCACTTTTCACATCCATTTGATACAAGATGATATTATGATGGTTAGCATAAGCAAGCAATATGCAAATAGCCTCAAGTCTAGCAACATGTGCAAAAGTTTCATCGAAATCAATTCATTCAACCTGTGTGTAGCCTTGAGCTACAAGCCGTGCCTTATTCCTCACCACAAGGCCATTTTCATCTTGCTTGTTGCGGTAGATCCATTTGGTCCCGATGATATTGTGCTTGCGTGGGTCTGGTCGCTTGACAAGTTCCGAGACATTGTTGAGCTCAAACTGATGTAATTCCTCTTGCATCGCTTGAATCCACTCAGGCTCCAGAAATGCCTCATCTACTTTGGCGGGATCTGTGATAGAGACAAAATCAAAGTGCCCACAAAAGTTAGAAAAATGAGAAGATCTTGAGCGTGTGAGAGGACCTGGTGCATTGATGTCGTTGATGATTTTCTCGATCTGCACTTCATTTGTAACGCGAGGATGAGCGGGTTGACGCCGTTGATTGGGCTTGGCATTTTCTTCAGATGCATTTTCCTCAGGTGCACCAGCATGAGATTCTTCACTATCTGGAATGACTTTTTTAGCAGATTCTTCGGTAGGAATGACATCCTCAGTAGCCTTGAACTTAATGGATTCCTCAGGAGAAGGTTCATCTAGCACAGGAGGTAGGTGCTCTCTTTGCGAGCCGTTAGTTTCATCGAGCCGCACATCTACAGTTTCAACAACCTTGTGATGAACGGTGTTGAAGACTCTGTAGGTGTGCGAGTCCTTTCCGTAACCAAGCATAAAACCTTCATGTGCTTTCGGTGCAGATTTAGAATTGTGATGAGGATCTCTAATCCAACATTTAGCACCGAAGACTTTGAAATAACTCACATTAGGTTTCTTGTCAGTGAGGAGTTCATATGAGGTCTTTTTGAAGAATTTGTGAAGATATACCCTGTTGATTATGTGGCACGTAGTATCAATTGCCTCAGGCCAGAAATGATGAGGCGTCTTGTATTCATCAAGCATAGTGCGAGCCATCTCAACAAGAGTCCTGTTCTTGCGCTCCATGACGCCATTTTGCTGAGGAGTATAAGGAGTAGATAACTCGTGAGTAATACCAAGTTCATCAAGATAGTCATCAAGACCAGTATTCTTGAACTCGGTCCGAAGTTTGTTGAAGCCCTCGAGGAAAATCGTTTGAAGACTTCCTGCACTTCAGTTTTGTAAGCGATGATATGCACCCATGTGTAACGAGAATAGTCATCAACAATAACAAAGCCATATAAAGATGCAGCATTGGTGAATGTGGCATAGTGAGTAGGGCCAAAGAGATCCATGTGAAGCAATTCAAATGGACGGGTGGTAGTCATGATAGTCTTTGAGGGATGCTTGGCCTTGGTCATCTTTCCAGCTTCACAAGCTCCACACAAGTGATCCTTGAGGAATTTGACACCCTCGATGCCAATGACATGCTTCTTCTTCATGAGCGTGTGCAAGTTCCACATGCCAGCATGACCAAGTCATCGATGCCATAGCCGGCCTTCTGAAGCTTTTGCAAGTAGACATGTAGCAGGTTGTGGTCCTGTAGAGAAATCAACAATATACAAGCCTCCTCTCCTAAAGCCTTTGAAGACTTTGGAATGGTCAGCTTCCATGATCACAACACAACGATACTTGCCAAATACAACAACCATATCAAGATCACAAAGCATTGAGACAAACATGAGATTGAATCCTAAGGACTCGACAAGCATGACTTTGTCCATGTGTCGATCCTTTGAGATCGCAACCTACCTAGACCCAATACCTTGCTTTTGCCTTTGTCAGCGTAAGTGATATGCTTCAGATGCAATGGAGATAAATCAGTGTCCATCAATAAGTTCCTGTCACCAGTCATGTGATTTGTACATCCACTGTCGAGGACCCACTCAGTAGCTTTGGGTTGATCATCCTGCAGATGAATTAGTGCATCTTACGAACTCATATACTTCATCGATGAACAATATGACATCAAATTCATCAGATCAATTTCATCAAGCAATAGAAATGATATAGCAGTATGAGGACATAAGAAATGGAAATTCATTTCTTCATGATTAGCTTGCGTCCTTTCAGGCATATTCAGGTCTCCAGCAAATTCTTCAGACGTTTAAGTTCGTCTGGAGACCTGACCCTACATAAGAGATTAGTTATTTTTCTTCACCACCCACATGTGAAGGGGTGGCAAAGAGTTCATCATTCTGCGAGCTCCATATGAGAAAGGTGGCATAGAAGCCAGTCCACTTCGTTTCACAGAAGAGGGGTTAGAGTAAGCATATGAATAAGCAGAGAAATTCTTCGAGGACTTATGACCATAACGATTTGAAGAATAATGCACATATTCATAGCCCTTAGACTTTCCCTGCGAAACAGAGGTGTTAACACGATGATGTTCATATGAGGACTTTGATCCATATGAGGAATTTGATCCACGTGAGGAATTTGGTCCATATGAGGACTTGGATGCATATGAAGACTTTGGTCCATATGAAGAATTTGATCCGGGGTTCCTATTCTTCACAGGTGGTGTCATGATGACATTCACCTGAAGACTTTCAAGGCACCTTTTGGGAACCTAGATTTTCTTCATAGGGGGATCGTTCTTGCAGTTAGTGCCAACATATCTAGAAAATACTTCACCATTCTGATTTTTGAACAGTTTATAGATTGAGTCAAATGACTCATCAGAAGAATATGAAGATTCACATGTAAAGCCAGGTAGAGTGGATGGATCTATGGGAGGTCCCTTTGCAGCAACCCATGAGGTTTTGGGATACTGCTCAGGTTTCCAGTAGGTCCCATCAGCATTGAGTTTCCTCTTAAAGGCAATACCCTCTTTCCTAGGGTTCCTGTTGAGGATCTGCTTTTTAAGCACATCACAAAGAGCCTGATGCCCTTTGAGGCTTTTGTACACGCCTGTCACATACAGTTTCTTCAGCCCTGCATTGTAAGTGACACTAGTAGCATCCTTAGATGAGGAATTTGTGATAGCAGAGACAATTGAAGAATTTGCAGCAATAGAAGCATTTGAACTTTCAGGTGAAGAATTAGCAGATTCACGTTCAATGCATTTCAAACATGGTGGAATGAATTCATCCTGAGCGGCACTGATCTGTTGAGCAAGCAATGAATCACGTGTTGGGGAACGTAGTATTTCAAAAATTTCCTACGATCACGCAAGATCTATCTAGGAGAAGCATAGCAACGAGCGGGGAGAGTGTGTCCACGTACCCTCGTAGACCGAAAGCGGAAGCGTTTAGTAACGCGGTTGATGTAGTCGAACGTTTTCGCGATCCAAACGATCCAAGTACCGAACGTACGGCACCTCTGCGATCTGCACACGTTCAACTCGGTGACGTCCCTCGAACTCTAGATCTGGCTGAGGCCGAGGGAGAGTTACATCAGCATGACGACGTGGTGACGGTGATGATGAAGTTACCGACGCAGGGCTTTGAAAACTGTGGAGAGGGGCACCGCACATGGCTAAGAAATCAACTTGTGTGTCTATGGGGTGCCCCTCCCCATATATAAAGGAGGGGGGAGGAGGAGGGCCAGCCACAAGGGGTGCGCCCAAGGGGGGTTTCCTACTCCAAGTAGGAGTAGGTTTCCCCCTTTCCTAGTCCGAGTAGGAGAAGAGGGAAGGAGGAAGAGGGGAGAAGGAAGGAGGGGGTGCCGCCCCTTCCTAGTCCAAATCGGACCAGCCCATGGGGGGCACCCCTTAAGGCCCTTCTCTCCTTTCCCTTATAGCCCATTAAAGCCCACTACTTCCCCTGGCGAATTCCCGTAACTCTCCGGTACTCCGAAAAATACCCGAATCACTCGGAACCTTTCCGATGTCCGAATATAGCCTTCCAATATCGATCTTTACCTCTCGACCATTTCGAGACTCCTCGTCATGTCTGTGATCTCATATGGGACTCTGATCAACCTTTGGTACATCAAATCACATAAACTCATAATACCAATCGTCATCGAACGTTAAGCGTGCGGACCCTACGGGTTCGAGAGCTATGTAGACATGACCGAGACACATCTCTGGTCAATAACCAATAGCGGAACCTGGATGCTCATATTGGCTCCTACATATTATATGAAGATATTTATCGGTCAAACCGCATAACAACATACGTTGTTCCCTTTGTCATCGGTATGTTACTTGCCCGAGATTCGATCGTCGGTATCACCATACCTAGTTCAATCTCGTTACCGACAAGTCTCTTTACTCGTTCCGTAATGCATGATCCCGCAACTAACTCATTAGTCACATTGCTTGCAAGGCTTATAGTGATGTGCATTACCGAGAGGGCCCAGAGATACCTCTTCGATACACGAACTGACAAATCCTAATCTCGATCTATGCCAACTCAACAAACACCATCGGAGACACCTGTAGAGCATCTTTATGATCACCCAGTTACGTTGTGACGTTTGATAGCACACAAGGTGTTCCTCCGGTATTCGGGAGTTGCATAATCTCATAGTCACAGGAACATGTATAAGTCATGAAGAAAGCAATAGCAATAAAACTATACGATCATTATGCTAAGCTAACGGATGGGCCTTGTCCATCACATCATTCTCTAATAATGTGATCCCGTTCATCAAATGACAACACACGTCTATGGCTAGGAAACTTAACCATCTTTGATTAACGAGCTAGTCAAGTAGAGGCATACTAGGGACACTCTGTTTGTCTATGTATTCACACATGTACTAAGTTTCCGGTTAATACTATTCTAGCATGAATAATAAACATTTATCATGATATAAGGAAATGTAAATAACAACTTTATTATTGCCTCTAGGGCATATTTCCTTCAGTCTCCCACTTGCACTAGAGTCAATAATCTAGTTCACATCGTCATGTGATTTCACACCAATGGTTCACATCTTTATGTGATTAGTTCACATCGCCATGTGACCAACACCCAAAGGGTTTACTAGAGTCAATAATCTAGTTTACATCGCTATGTGATTAACACCCAAAGATTGCTCATGTTTTGCTTGTGAGAGAAGTTTAGTCAACGGGTCTGCCACATTCGGAGCCGTATGTATTTTGCAAATTTTCTATGTCTACAATGATCTGCATGGAGCTACACTAGCTAATCGCTCCCACTTTCAATATGTATCAAGATCGAGACTTAGAGTCATCCAGATCGGTGTGAAAGCTTGCATCAACGTAACTCTTTACGACGAACTCTTTGTCACCTCCATGACCAAGAAACATTTGCTTATTCCACTAAGGATAATTTTGACCGCTGTTTAGTGATCCACTCCTAGATCACTATTGTACCCCCTTGCCAAACTCATGTCAAGGTACACAATAGGTTTGGTACACAACATAGCATTCTTTATAGAACCTATGGCTGAGGCATAGGGAATGACTTTCATTCTCTTTCTATTTTCTGCCGTGGTCGTGTTTTGAGTCTTACTCAACTTTACACCTTGCAATGCAGGCAAGAACTCCTTCTTTGACAGTTCCATTTAGAACTACTTCAAAAATCTTGTCAAGGTATGTACTCATTGAAAAGTCTTATCAAGCGTCTTGATCTATCTCTATAGATATTGATGCCCAATATGTAAGCAGCTTCACCGAGGTCTTTCTTTGAAAAAATCCTTTCAAACACTCCTTTATGCTTTCCAGAAAATTCTACATTATTTCCGATCAACAATATGTCATTCACATATGCTTATCAGAAATGCAGTAGTGCTGCCAATAACTTTCTTGTAAATACAGGCTTCTCCACAAGTCCGTATAAAACCATATGCTTTGATCACACTATCAAAGTGTATATTCCAACTCCGAGATGCTTGCACCAGTCCATAGATGGATTGCTGGAGCTTGCACACTTTGTTAGCACCTTTAGGATTGACAAAACCTTCTTGTTGCATCATATACAACTCTTCTTTAAGAAATCCTTTAAGGAATGTAGTTTTGACATCGATTTGCCAGATTTCATGAAATGTGGCAATTGCTAACATGATTCGGACAGACTTTAAGCATTGATACGAGTATGAAAATCTCATCGTAGTCAACATCTTGAACTTGTCAAAAACCCTTTTCGACAAGTCGAGCTTTGTAGATAGTAACACTACTATCAGCATCCGTCTTCCTCTTGATGATCCATTTTATTCTCTATGGCTTGCCAATCATTGGGCAAGTCAACTAAAGTCTATACTTTGTTCTCATACATGGATCCTATCTCAGATTTCATGGCCTCAAGCCATTTTGCGGAATCTGGGCTCATCATCGCTTCCTCATAGTTCATAGGTTCATCATGGTCAAGTAACATGACCTCCAGAAGATTGCCGTACCACTCTGGTGCCTACCTTACTCTGGTTGACCTACGAGGTTTGGTAGTAACTTGATCTGAAGTTTCATGATCATCATCATTAGCTTCCTCACTAATTGGTGTAGGCATCAACGGAACTGATTTCTGTGATGAACTACTTTCCAACTCGAGAGAAGGTACAATTACCTCATCAAGTTCTACTTTCCTCCCACTCACTTCTTTCGAGAGAAACTCCCTCTCTAGAAAGGATCCATTCTAAGCAACGAATATCTTGCTTTCGGATCTATGATAGAAGGTGTACCCAACAGTCTCCTTTGGGTATCCTATGAAGACACATTTCTCCGATTTGGGTTTGAGCTTATCACGTTGAAGCTTTTTCACATAAGCATTGCAGCCCCAAACTTTAAGGAACGACATCCTAGGTTTCTTGCCAAACCACAGTTCGTATGGTGTCGTCTCAATGGATTTAGATGGTGCCCTATTTAACGTGAATGCAGCTGTCTCTAATGCATAACCCCAAAACGATAGTGATAAATCGGTAAGAGACATCATAGATCGCACCATATCTAATAAAGTACGGTTATGATGTTCGGACACACCATTACGTTGTAGTGTTCCAGGTGGCGTGAGTAGCGAAACTATTCCACATTGTTTCAAATGAAGATCAAACTCATAACTCAAATATTCATCTCCACGATCAGATCGTAGAAACTTTATTTTCTTGTTACGATGATTTTCCACTTCACTCTGAAATTTTTGAACTTTTCAAATGTTTCAGACTTATGTTTCATCAAGTCGATATACCTATATCTGCTCATATCATCTGTGAAGGTAAGAAAATAACGATACCCGCCGCGAGCCGCAACACTCATCGGACCACATACACCAGTATGTATTATTTCTAATAAGTCAGTTGCTCGCTCCATTGTTCCGGAGAACGGAGTCTTAGTCATCTTGCCCATGAGGCATGGTTCTCAAGCATCAAGTGATTCATAATCAAGTGATTCCAAAAGTCCATCAGCATGGAGTTTCTTCATGCGCTTTACACCAATATGACCTAAACGGCAGTGCCACATATAAGTTGCATTATCATCATTAACTTTGCATCTTTTGGCTTTAATATTATGAATATGTGTATCACTACGATCGAGATTCAATAAACCATTTATATTGAGTGTATGACCATTGAATGTTTTATTCATGTAAATAGAACAATAATTATTCTTTGACTTAAATGAATAACCGTATTGCAATAAACATGATCCAATCATATTCATGCTCAACGCAAACACCAAATAACATTTATTTTAGGTTCAACACTAATCCCGAAGGTAAAGGGAGTGTGCGATGCTGATCTTATCAACCTTGGAATCACTTCCAACTCACATCATCACCTCGCCCTTAACTAGTCTCTGTTTATTTTGCAACTCCCGTTTCGAGTTACTACTCTTAGCAACTGAACCAGTATCAAATACTAAGGGATTGCTATAAACACTAGTAAAGTACACATCAATAACATGTATATCAAATATACCTTTGTTCACTTTGCCATCCTTCTTATCCGCCAAGTATCTAGGGCAGTTCCACTTCCAGTGACCATTTCCTTTGAAGTATAAGCACTCAGTTTTAGGCTTGGGTCAAGCTTTGGGCTTCTTCATGTGAGTGAAAACTTGCTTGTCATTCTTCTTGAAGTTCCCATTCTTTCCCTTGCCCTTTAACTCGAAACTAGTGGTCTTGTCAACCATCAACACTTGATGCTTTTCTACCTTCGCCGATTTCAGCATCGCGAAGAGCTCGGGGAATCGTTTACGTCATCCCTTGCATATTATAGTTCGTCACGAAGTTCCAGTAAGTTGGTGATAGTGACTAGAGAACTCTGTCAATCACTATCATATATGGAAGATTAACTCCCACTTGATTCAAGGGATTGTAGTACTCAGACATTCTGAGCACATGCTCACTGGTTGAGCTATTCTCCTCCATCTTGTAGGCAAAATACATGTCAGAGGTCTCACACCTCTCGACTCAGGCATGAGTCTGAAATACCAATTTCAGCTCTTGGAACATCTTATATGCTCCTTGTCGTTCAAAACGTTTTTGAAGTCCCAGTTCTAAGCCGAAAGCATGGCGCACTAAACTATCAAGTAGTCATCATACCGACCTTGCCAAACGTTCATAACGTCTGCATCTGCTCCTGCAATAGGTTGATGTCTAATACACAACCTTCTTCTTGTAGACGTTGTTGGGCCTCCAAGTGCAGAGGTTTGTAGGACAGTAGAAAATTTCCCTCAAGTGGATGACCTAAGGTTTATCAATTCGTGGGAGGCGTAGGATGAAGATGGTCTCTCTCAAGCAACCCTGCAACCAAATAACAAAGAGTCTCTTGTGTCCCCAACACACCCAATACAATGGTAAAATTGTATAGGTGCACTAGTTCGGCGAAGAGATGGTGATACTAGTGCAATATGGATGGTAGATATAGGTTTTTGTAATCTGAAAATACAAAAACAGCAAGGTAACTAATGATATAAGTGAGCGTAAACGGTATTGCAATGCTAGGAAACAAGGCCTAGGGTTCATACTTTCACTAGTGCAAGTTCCCTAAACAATAATAACATAATTGGATCATATAACTATCCCTCAACATGCAACAAAGAGTCACTCCAAAGTCACTAATAGCGGAGAACGAACGAAGAGATTATGGTAGGGTACGCAACCACCTCAAAGTTATCCTTTCTAATCGATCTATTCAAGAGTCCGTAGTAAAATAACATGAAGCTATTCTTTCCGTTCGATCTATCATAGAGTTCATACTAGAATAACAACTTAAGACACAAATCAACCAAAACCCTAATGTCACCTAGATACTCGAATGTCACCTCAAGTATCCTTGGGTATGATTATATGATATGCATCACAAAATCTCAGATTCATCTATTCAACCAACACAAAGAACTTCAAAGAGTGCCCCAAAGTTTCTACCGAAGAGTCAAGACGAAAACGTGTGCCAACCCCTATGCATAAGTTCACAAGGTTACGGAACCCGCAAGTTGACCACCAAAACATACATCAAGTAGATCACGTGGATATCCCATTGTCACCACAGATAAGCACATGCAACACATACATCAAGTGTTCTCAAATCCTTAATGACTCAATCCGATAAGATAACTTCAAAGGGAAAACTCAATCCATTACAAGAGAGTAGAGGGGGAGAAACATCATAAGATCCAACTATAATAGCAAAGCTCGCGATACATCAAGATCGTACCACCTCAAGAACACAAGAGAGAGAGAGAGAGAGAGAGAGAGAGATCGAACACATAGCTACTGGTACATACCCTCAGACCCGAGGGTGAACTACTCCCTCATCATCATGGAGAGCACCGGGATGATGAAGATGGCCACCGGAGAGGGATTTCCCCCTCCGGCAGGGTGCCGGAACGGGTCTAGATTGGTTTTCGGTGGCTACAGAGGCTTGCGGCGGCGGAACTCCCGATCTAGGTTATGTTATGGGGGTTTCTGTATATATAAGAGGTTTTGGCGTCGGGAACAAGTCAAGGGGGTCTCCGAGGCGGCCACGAGGTAGGGGGGCGCGCCCCCACCCTCGTGGGTGCCTCAGGACTCCTCTGGCCCATCTCCGGTGCTCCGTGGGCTTCTTCTGGTCCAAAAATAATCTCCATCAATTTTCAGGTCAATTGGACTCCGTTTGGTTTTCCATTTCTACGATACTCAAAAACAAGGAAAAAACAGAAACTGGCACTGGGCTCTAGGTTAATAGGTTAGTCCCAAAAATCATATAAAATAGCATATAAATGCATATAAAACATCCACGATTGATAATATAATAGCATGGAACAATCAAAAATCATAGATACGTTGGAGACGTATCAAGCATCCACAAGCTTAATTCCTGCTCGTCCTCGAGTAGGTAAATGATAAAAACAGAATTTTTGATGTGGAATGCTACCTAACATATTTATCAATGTAATCTTCTTTATTGTGGCAAGAATATTCAGATCCATAAGATTCAAGACAAAAGTTTAATATTGACATAAAAATAATAATACTTCAAGCATACTAACCAAGCAATTATGTCCTATCAAAATAACATAGCCAAAGAAAGCTCATCCCTACAAAATCATATAGTTTGGCCATGCTTCATTTTCGTCACACAAAATGCTCTCATCATGCACAACCCCGATGACAAGCCAAGCAATTGTTTCATACTTTAGTATTCTCAAACTTTTTTCAACTTTCACGCAATACATGAGCGTGAGCCATGGACATAGCACTATGGGTGGAATAGAATATGATGATGGGGGTTGTGTGGAGAAGACGAAAAAGGAGAAAGTCTCACATTGATGCGGCTAATCAACAGGCTATGGAGATGCCCATCAATTGATGTCAATGCGAGGAGTAGGGATTGCCATGCAACGGATGCACTAGAGCTATAAATGTATGAAAGCTCAACAGAAGAAACTAAGTGGGTGTGCATCCAACTTGCTTGCTCATGAAGACCTAGGGCATTTGAGGAAGCCCATTGTTGGAATATACAAGCCAAGTCCTATAATGAAAAATTCCCACTAGTATATGAAAGTGACAAAATAAGAGACTCTCTATCATGAAGATCATGGTGCTACTTTGAAGCACAAGTGTGGAAAAAGGATAGTAGCATTGTCCCTTTTATCTTTTTTTCTTTTTTTTATTTGGCCTTTCTTTTTTTATTTGGCCTTTCTCTTTTTTTTTCTTTTTTTGGCCTTTCTATTTTTTTTCTTTTTTTCGGGAAAATGCTATAATAATGATGATCATCACACTTCTATTTATTTACAACTCGATACTAGAACAAAGTATGACTATATGAGAGCCTCCGGTGGTGTACCGGGATAGGAAATGAATCAAGAGTGACATGTATGAAAAATTATGCATGGTGGCCTTGCCACAAATACGATGTCAACTACATGATCATGCAAGGCAATATGACAATGATGAAGCGTGTCATAATAAACGAAACGGTGGAAAGTTACATGGCAATATATCTCGGAATGGCTATGGAAATGCCATAATAGGTAGGTATGGTGGCTGTTTTGAGGAAGATATAAGGAGGTTTATGTGTGATAGAGCGTATCATATCACTGGGTTTGGATGCACCGAGGAAGTTTGCACCAACTCTCAAGGTGAGAAAGGGCAATGCACGTTACCGAAGAGGCTAGCAATGATGGAAGGGTGAGAGTGCGTATAATCCATGGACTCAACATTAGTCATAAAGAACTCACATACTTATTCCAAAAATCTACAAGTCATCAAAACCAAGCACTACGCGCATGCTCCTAGGGGGATAGATTGGTAGGAAAAGACCATCGCTCGTCCCTGACCGCCACTCATAAGGATGACAATCAAATAACACCTCATGTTTCAAATTTGTTACACAACGGTTACCATACGTGCATGCTACAGGACTTGCAAACCTCAACACAAGTATTTCTCAATTTCACAATTACTCAACTAGCATGACTCTAATATTACCATCTTCATATCTCAAAACAATCATCAAGTATCATACTTCTCATAGTATTCAATGCACTCTATATGAAAGTTTTTATTATATCCCTCTTGGATGCCTATCATATTAGGACTAAATTCATAACCAAAGCAAATTACCATGCTGTTATATAAGACTCTCAAAATAGTATAAGTAAAGCATGAGAGTTCATCTATTTCTTCAAAATAAAACCACCACCGTGCTCTAAAATATATAAGTGAAGCACTAGAGCAAATGACAAACTACTCCAAAAGATATAAGTGAAGATCAATGAGTAATCGAATAATTATGTAACTATGTGAATACTCTCTAACAATTAAGAATTTCAGATCTTGGTATTTTATTCAAACAACAAGCAAAATAAAAGAAAAGAAATGACGCTCCAAGCAAAACACATATCATGTGGTGAATAAAAATATAGCTCCAAGTCAAGTTACCGATGAACGAAGACGAAAGAGGGGATGCCATCCGGGGCATCCCCAAGCTTAGTCTTGGTTATCCTTGAATATTACCTTGGGGTTCCTTGGGCGTCCCCAAGCTTAGGCTCTTGTCACTCCTTATTCCATATTCCATCGAATCTTTACCCAAAACTTGAAAACTTCACAACACAACACTCAACAGAAAACTCATAAGCTCCGTTAGTACAAGAAAATAAAACCACAACTTAGGTACTGTTGTGAACTCATTCTAAATTCATATTGGTGTAATATCTACTGTATTCCAACTTCTCTATGGTTCATACCCTCCGATACTACTCATAGATTCATCAAAATAAGCAAACAACACATAGAAAACAGAATCTGTCAAAAACAGAACAGTATGTAGTAATCTGTATCATTCGAATACTTTTGTAACTCCAAAAATTATAAAATAAATTTGTGGACCTGAGAAATTTGTCTGTTAATCATATGAAAAAATAATAAACCTAAAAGAACTCTCCAGTAAAAAATGGCAGCTAAACTAGTGAGCGCAAAGTTTCTGTTTTTTACAGCAAGGTCGCAAAGACTTCACCCAAGTCTTCCCAAAGGTTCTACTTGGCACAAACACTAATTAAAACAATAAAACCACATCTAAACATAGGCTAGATGAATTATTTATTACTAAACAGGAACAAAAATCAAAGAACAAAAATAAGATTGGGTTGCCTCCCAATAAGCGCTAACGTTTAACGCCCTAGCCAGGCATGATGATTTCAATGATGCTCACATAAAAGATAAGAATTGAAACATAAAGAGAGCATCATGAGGAATATGACTAGCATATTTAATTCTAACCCACTTCCTATGCATAGGGCTTTTTTCAGCAAACAACTTATGGGAACAATAATCAACTAGCATAGGAAGGCAAAACAAGCATAACTTCAAAACCTTAAGCACATAGAGAGGAAACTAGATATTATTGCAATTCCTACAAGCATATGTTCCTCCCTCATAATAATTTTCAGTAGCATCATGAATGAATTCAAAGATATAACTATCACATAAAGCATTCTTTTCATGAGCCACAATCATAGAATTTTTATTACTCTCCACATAAGCGAATTTCTTCTCATAAATAGTAGTGGGAGCAAAGTCAACAAAATAACTATCATGTGAGGCATAATCCAATTGAAAATTAAAATCATGATGACAAGTTCCATGGTTATCATTATTCTTTATAGAATACATATCATCACAATAATCATCATAAATAGCAACTTTATTCTCATAATCAATTGAAACCTCTTCTGAAATAGTGGATTCATCAATAAATAAAGTCATGACCTCTCCAAATTCACTTTCATAAATATTATAAGATTCAACACCCTCCAAAATAGCGGGATCACTACTTCCTAAAGTTGACACTCTTCCAAACCCACTTTCATCAATATAATCATCATAAATAGGAGGCATGTTATCATCAAAATAAATTTGCTCATCTAGACTTGGGGGACAAAAATATCAACTTCATCAAAAATAGCATCCCCAAGCTTGTGGCTTTGCATATCGTTAGCATCATGGATATTCAAGGAATTCATACTAACAACATTGCAATCATGCTCATCATACAAATATTTAGTGCCAAACATTCTAATGCATTCTTCTTCTAGCACCTGAGCACAATTATCGGAATCCTTATTTTCACGAAAGACATTAAAAAGATGAAGCGTATGAGGCACCCTCAATTCCAATTTTTTGTAGTTTTCTTTTATAAACTAAACTAGTGATAAAACAAGAAACTAAAAGATTCGATTGCAACATCTAAAGATATACCTTCAA
The DNA here is from genome assembly GCF_002575655.3 of Aegilops tauschii subsp. strangulata. NCBI lineage: Eukaryota > Viridiplantae > Streptophyta > Magnoliopsida > Poales > Poaceae > Aegilops > Aegilops tauschii. The sequence goes on along the minus strand of NC_053036.3, from coordinate 205,176,716 downwards.
GCACTCACCTCCCCGGCAACGGTGCCAGAAACTACTTGATGTCTACTACACAACCTTCTTCTTGTAGACGTTGTTGGGGCTCCAAGTGCAGAGGTTTGTGGGACAGAAGAAAATTTCCCTCAAGTGGATGACCTAAGGTTTATCAATCCATCGGAGGTGTAGGATGAAGATGGTCTCTCTCAAGCAACCCTGCAACCAAATAACAAAGAGTCTCTTGTGTCCCCAACACACCCAATACAATGGTAAATTGTATAGGTGCACTAGTTCGGCGAAGAGATGGTGATACAAGTGCAATATGGATGGTAGATATAGGTTTTTGTAATCTGAAAATATAAAAACAGCAAGGTAACTAATGATAAAAGTGAGCGTAAATGGTATTGCAATGCTAGGAAACAAGGCATAGGGTTCATACTTTCACTAGTGCAAGTTCTCTCAGCAATAATAACATAATTGGATCATATAACTATCCCTCAACATGCAACAAAGAGTCACTCCAAAGTCACTAATAGCGGAGAATGAACGAAGATATTATGGTAGGGTATGAAACCACCTCAAAGTTATCCTTTCTGATCGATCTATTCAAGAGTCCGTAGTAAAATAACATGAAGCTATTCTTTCCGTTCGATCTATCATAGAGTTCGTACTAGAATAACACCTTAAGACACAAATCAACCAAAGCCATAATGTCACCTAGATACTCCAATGTCACCTCAAGTATCCATGGGTATGATTATACGATATGCATCACACAATCTCAGATTCATCTATTCAACCAACACAAAGAACTTCAAAGAGTGCCCCAAAGTTTCTATCGGAGAGTCAAGACGAAAACGTGTGCCAACCCCTATGCATAAGTTCACAAGGTTACGGAACCCGCAAGTTGATCACCAAAACATACATCAAGTAGATCATGTGAATATCCCATTGTCACCACAGATAAGCACATGCAACACATACATCAAGTGTTCCCAAATCCTTAAAGAATCAATCCGATAAGATAACTTCAAAGGGAAAACTCAATCCATTACAAGAGAGTGGAGGGGGAGAAACATCATAAGGTCCAACTATAATATCAAAGCTCGCGATACATCAAGATCGTACCACCTCAAGAACACGAGAGAGAGATATCAAACACATACCTACTGGTACATACCCTCAGCCCCGAGGGTGAACTACTCCCTCCTCGGTGGCTATAGAAGTTTGCGGCGGCCGAACTTCCGATCTAGGTTATGTTCTGGGGGTTTCTGTATATATAAGAGGTTTTGGCGTCGGGAACAAGTCAAGGGGGTCTCCGAGGCAGCCACGACGTAGGGGGGACGCCCAGGGGGGTAGGGCGTGCCCCCACCCTCGTGGGTGCCTCGGGACTCCTCTGGCCCATCTCCGGTGCTCCGTGGGCTTCTTCTGGTCCAAAAATAATCTCCGTCAATTTTCAGGTCAATTCGACTCCGTTTGGTTTTCCTTTTTTGCGATACTCAAAAACAAGGAAAAAAACAGAAACTGGCACTGGGCTCTAGGTTAATAGGTTAGTCCCAAAAATCATATAAAATAGCATATAAATGCATATAAAACATCCATGATTGATAATATAATAGCATGGAACAATCAAAAATTATAAATACGTTGGAAACGTATCATAGGTCCGTCACCTAGCGGTGCATCAAGGACATAATTCTTCTGTGCAGCAATGAGGATAATCCTCAGATCACGGACCCAGTCTGCATCATTGCTACTATCATCTTTCAACTTATTTTTCTCTAGGAACATATCAAAAATAAAATAGGGGAGCTATACGCGAGCTATTGATCTACAACATAGATATGCAAAAACTATCAGGACTAAGTTCATGATAAATTAAAGTTCAATTAATCATATTAATTAAGAACTCCCACTTAGATAGACATCCCTCTAATCATCTAAGTGATCCCGTGATCCATATCAACTAAACCATGTCCGATCATCACGTGAGATGGAGTAGTTTTCAATGGTGAACGTCACTATGTTGATCATATCTACTATATGATTCACGCTCGACCTATTGGTCTCAGTGTTCCGAGGCCATATCTGCATATGCTAGGCTCGTCAAGTTTAACCCGAGTATTTTGCGTGTGCAAAACTGGCTTGCACCCGTTGTATGTGAACGTAGAGCTTATCACACCCGATCATCACGTGGTGTCTCAGCACGAAGAACTGTCGCAACGGTGAATACTCAGGGAGAACACTTATACCTTGAAATTTTAGTATGGGATCATCTCATAATGCTACCATCGTACTAAGCAAAATAATATGCATAAAAGATAAACATCAGATGCAATCAAAATATGTGACATGATATGGCCATCATCATCTTGTGCCTTTGATCTCCATCTCCAAAGTACCGTCTTGATCTCCATCGTCACCGGCATGACACCATGATCTCCATCATCTTGATCTTTATCAACGTGTCATCACATGGTCGTCTCGCCAACTATTACTTTTGAAACTATTGGTATCGCATAGCGATAAAGTAAATCAATTATATGGCGCCTGCATCTTATGCAAGAGACAACCATAAGGTTCTTGCCAGTTGCCGATAACTTTAACAAAGCATGATCATCTCATACAACAATTTATATCTCATCACGTCTTGACCATATCACATCACAACATGCGCTACAAAAACAAGTTAGACGTCCTCTACTTTGTTGTTGCAAGTTTTACGTGGCTGCTACGGGCTTCTAGCAATAACCGTTCGTACCTACGCATCGAAACCACAACGATTTTTCGTCAAGTGTGCTGTTTTAACCTTCAACAAGGACCGGGCATAGTCAAACTCGATTCAACTAAAGCTAGAGAAACAGACACCCAGTAGCCACCTATGTGCGAAGCACGGCGGTAGAACCAGTCTCATGAACGTGGTCACGTAATGTCGGTCTGGGCCGCTTCATCCAACAATAACACCGAATCAAAGTATGACATGGTCGTAAGAAGTATGACTATTATCGCCCACAACTCTTTGTGTTCTACTCGTCCATATAACATCTACGCATAGACCTGGCTCGGATGCCACTGTTGGGGAACGTAGTATTCCAAAAATTTCCTACGATCGCGCAAGATCTATCTAGGAGAAGCATAGAAACGAGCGGGGAGAGTGTGTCCACGTACCCTCGTAGACCGAAAGCGGAAGCGTTTAGTAACGCGGTTGACGTAGTCGAACGTCTTCACGATCCAACCGATCCAAGTACCGAACGTTTGGCACCTCCGCGATCTGCACACGTTCAGCTCGGTGACGTCCCTCGAACTCTAGATCGCCGAGGGAGAGTTTCGTCAGCACAACGGCATGGAGATGGTGATGATGAAGTTACCGACGCAGGGCTTCGCCTAAACATTACGACAATATGACCGAGGTGGAAAACTGTGGAGGGGGGCACCGCACACGGCTAAGAAATCAACTTGTGTGTCTGTGGGGTGCCCCCCTCCCCGTATATAAAGGAGGGGAGGAGGAGGAGGAGGGCCGGCCACAAGGGGCGCGCCCAAGGGGGGGATTCCTACTCCTAGTAGGAGTAGGTTTCCCCCTTTCCTAGTCCAAGTAGGAGAAGAAGGAAGGAGGAAGAGGGGAGAAGGAAGGAGGGGGGCGCCGCCCCTTCCTAGTCCAAATCGGACCAACCCATGGGGGGGCACCCCATGTGGCCCTTCTCTCCTTTCCCGTATGGCCCATTAAGGCCCACTACTTCCTCCGGCGAATTCTCGTAACTCTCCGGTTCTCCGAAAAATACCCGAATCACTCGGAACCTTTCCGATGTCCGAATATAGCCTTCCAATATATTGATCTTTACCTCTCGACCATTTCGAGACTCCTCGTCATGTCCGCGATCTCATCCGGGACTCTGAACAACCATCGGTACATCAAATCACATAAACTCATAATACCAATCGTCATCGAACGTTAAGCGTGCAGACGCTACGGGTTCGAGAACTATGTAGACATGACCGAGACACATCTCCGGTCAATAACAAATAGCGGAACCTGGATGGTCATATTGGCTCCTACATATTCTACGAAGATATTTATCGGTCAAACCGCATAACAGCATATGTTGTTCCCTTTGTCATCGGTATGTTACTTGCCCGAGATTCAATCGTCGGTATCACAATACCTAGTTCAATCTTGTTACCGGCAAGTCTCTTTACTCGTTCTGTAATGCATCATCCCGCAACTAAATCATTAGTCACATTGGTTGCAAGGCTTATAGTGATGTGCATTACCGAGAGGGCCCAGAGATACCTCTCCGATACACGGACTGACAAATCCTAATCTCGATCTATGCCAACTCAACAAACACCATCGGAGACACCTGTAGAGCATCTTTATGATCACCCAGTTACATTGTGATGTTTGATAGCACACAAGGTGTTCCTCCGGTATTCAGGAGTTGCATAATCTCATAGTTAGAGGAACATGTATAAGTCATGAAGAAAGCAATAGCAATAAAACTATACGATCATTCTGCTAAGCTAACGGAATGGTCTTGTCCATCGCATCATGCTCTAATGATGTGATCCCGTTCATCAAATGACAACACATGTCTATGGCTAGGAAACTTAACCATCTTTGATGAACGAGCTAGTCAAGTAGAGGCATACTAGGGACACTCTGTTTGTCTATGTATTCACACATGTACTAAGTTTCCGGTTAATACAATTCTAGCATGAATAATAAACAGTTATCATGATATAAGGAAATATAAATAACAACTTTATTAATGCCTCTAGGGCATATTTCCTTCATCACGTTCCTTCTGAAGATCTTCATAACTCACCCTTAGCTTTTCAAGATCTTGCTTTCTTTGAAGAAATTCATAAGAAAGCTGCTCATGATCAGATAAGAGAGTGTTATGATGACTTTGAAGGTTCTCAAACTTAGACTGAAGTCTCTAGAGATTATCAGTCAAGGTTTGAGTTCGATCCATTTCTTCACCCAACAGGTCATCGCTTTTGTGTAGCATATTTTGAATCTTTTCAAAAGCCTTTTGTTGTTTCACAACAATCTTAGCAAGTTTAAAATAGCTAGGCTTGAGGTTTTCATCAGATTCATCCTCACTTGATTAAGAGCAGGGATATTTGAGTACCTTGGCACCCTTTGCCATGAAGCAATAGGTGGGAGCGTAGTCATCCTCGCCGTCGTCAGCAGTGTTGGGGAATTCATTTTCCTCATTGTTGAAGATGGACTTGCTGACGAACGCAGTAGCGAGGGCTAGGCTCGCCACACCAGAGTCTGACTCCTTGGATGTCTCCTCTTCCTCTTTTTCCTCAGATTCAGCTTCAGAGTCCATTTCCTTGCCAATGAATGCCCGAGCCTTTTTGGAGCTGCTCTTCTTGTGAGATGAAGACTTCGAAGATTTTGACGATGAAGACTTTGAAGATTTCTTCTTCTTCGCGTCATCAGAATTGTAATCCTTGTATTTCCTCTTCTTTGCTTCCTTCTCCCACTAAGGACAATCAGTAATGTAGTGACCAGGTTTCTTGCATTTGTGGCAAGTTCTCTTCTTGTAGTCACGGGATGAGGAATCTGATCTCATGTCATCACTTCTTGAGGATTTACCAAAGCGACCACGCCTTGAGAACTTATGGAATTTCCTCACGAGCATTGCTAGCTCCTGGCTCAGTTGTTCAGGATCACCTAGGCTGCTACCAAAATCCCCACCTTCAGATTCAGAGACTGCCTTGGCCTTCAGAGCGCGTGATTTGCCATAGCTCGGTCCATAGAGATCTCTCTTCTCAGCAAGTTGGAACTCATGAGTCTTTAGCCTCTCGAGGATATCTGCGGGATTAACTGACTTATAGTCTCCATGTTCTTGTATCATCGGTGCAAGAGTGTCAAATGAGGAATCAAGCGATCTCGGCAATTTCTTCACCACCTCATGGTCGATGATGTCAGTGGCACCAAGTGCTTGAAGCTCATTTGAGATGTCAGTGAGGCGATCGAAGGTTTGCTGAACATTTTCATTGTCGAGTCTTTTGAAGCGGTTGAAGAGATTGCAAAGAACGTCAACTCGAGAGTCATGCTGTGTTGAGACTCCTTCGTTGACCTAGGATAGCCTATCCCAGATAAGCTTAGCTGTCTCCAAAGCACTCACTCTGCCATACCGCCCTTTGCTCAGATGGCCACATATGATGTTCTTCGCTTGAGATTCGAGTTGCTTGAATCTCTTCACATCAGCAGCGTTGATTGTAGGAGTGAAGGATGGAACACCATTTTCCACAACGTACCAGAGATCGTTATCAATTGCCTCAAGATGCATTCACATCTTACTCTTCCAGTAGGGGTAGTCCGTCCCATCGAAGGTAGGACACCCAGCAGAGACCTTGATCATACTTGCAGTCGACATAACTAAAACTCCAGGCGGTTAAACCAAAATCACACAAAACAAGGGAGTACCTTGCTCTGATACCAATTGAAAGTGCGTTATATCGACTAGGGGGTGAATAGGCGATTTTACAAATTCATCACTGAGGAATTTCAAGGTGAGGAATTTCCTAAGTCACGAACAACTAGCAACGGAATAAGTACTCAGATGCAAGCATAACAGAGCAGTAGCACAGTCATCATGATGAAATGAAAATAAGCACATAGTACAAGTAGCGTAAACACAGGATACGCAGGCTGAAGACAGAGTGACTGAAGAATTAGGACTGGGGAAATTGAGAAAGTATTCAATCAAAGTCTTCAAACAGTAATGATCAAGTACAACAGTATATGAATGAGGAAATGGAGGGTTGAGGAAATAGAACCAGTAGCTCGGTGAAGACAATGATTTGGTAGACCAATTCCAACTGCTGTGACAGTCGTACGTCTGGTTGGAGCGGCTAGGTATTTAAACCCGAGGACACACAGTCCCGGACAAACAGTCCTCACCGTATTCTCCTTGAGCTAAGGTCACACAGACCTCGCCGAATCACTCGTGGTAAGTCTTCAGGTGACTTCCAAACCTTCACAGACTCGGTCACTCGGCGATCCACAATTTCCTCTTGGATGCTCTAGACCATGACGCCTAACCATCTGGAGGATGCACGGTCCTCAAAGGTAACAAGCGTCGGTTCCAGACATGAACAATCTCTTTAGTGATGCTCAATCACTTTGGGTTTGTAGGTGTTTGGGTTTGGGTTTGGGTTTTCCTCACTTGATGATTTTCGCTCAAAGTCCTCGGAGGATGGGATGCTCTCAATGACAAGTGTCAGTTTCTCTCAGAGTAGCCAACCAACTAGTGGTTGTAGGGGGGGGGGGCTATTTATAGCCTAGGGAGCAGCCCGACGTGATAATACATAAATGTCCTTCAATGATATGACCGTTAGGTGGGTAGATATTTTGGGACAGCTGGCGCATAGCACAACAACGGTCGGATATTTGAGTATCAAATTCCTCAGGGCTATCATGTTCCTCACTTGTAGGCAATCCGCACTGGCGAATTCCTAACTCCTCAGTCAGAACAAATTCCTTAGAGACCAGAAGATCTTCGTCTCTGTCACTGAAGAAATTGACTGAACTGTATGAGATTTCCAATGGCTTCACTCGAAAGGATTGGTAGGTGTAGGATTTTGAGATGAGCAACACTTAAAAACTTTTCCTTAGTTTTACCTTGAACCCCTTTAACAGTATGGTGTTTCCTATGACTCAAGAAAGAGAAAATGAAGCTACGAAAACAAAAGTCTTCACGCTTCATATTCCTCGCATGAATATCAAGTCTTCACGGTCACACCAATTTCTTCACTTTCAAAGTCTTCAGTTGAAGACATTCATTTTTAGGGGTCGACTTTCTCCGTAAATATCAAACTCCTTATAGACTTATAGACCTGTGTACACTCACAAACGCATTAGTCCCTTAACCTATAAGTCTTCAATACACCAAAATCACTAAGGGCACTAGACGCACTTACAGGGAGGACCCCAAGTAGAATTCCTCCCACTTGGGGAGCCCCCTTGACTGCCTCTCCTCCCCTCCAACCTATATATATATATATATATGTGTGTGGGGGGGCACTGCTAGAACATACACCAACTATTGTTAGTCATGTGCGGCACCCCCTCCATAGTTTACGCCTCCGGTCATATCTTCGTAGTGCTTAGGCGAAGCCCTGCGCGGATCACTTCACCATCGCCGTCACCACGCCACCGTGCTGACGGAACTCATCTTCATCCTTGACACCTTTGATGGATCAAGAGGACGAGGGATGTCATCAAGCTGAACATGTGCAAAACTTGGAGGTGCCGTACGTTCGGTGCTTGATCGGTCGGATCTAGAAGAAGTTTGACTACATCAACCACATTGTCAAACGCTTCCGCTTTCGGTCTACGAGGGTACGTGGACACACTCTCCCCCTCTCGTTGCTATGCATCTCCTAGATAGATCTTTCATGAGCGTAGGAGTTTTTTTGAAATTGCATGCTACGTTTCCAAACACGTTCCGCTCAAGATCTGTGCTAAAGCGTGTACAACCCGTTTGGTGCCGATCACTCACTGAATGATTAGCCGCACGCAATCGGCATTCATTCATGGGAGTAACATACTGGAGGGCCCGCTTGCCATTCAGGAGATCATTCACGAGCTGAAATGCACGAAAGAACAGGGCATTCTTCTGAAAGTAGACTTCGAGAAGGCGTAAGACCAAGTAAATTGGGATTTCCTGCATTAGGTACCGCTGAGTCACGGTTTCTCGGTAGTCTGGGTTCACAGAGAGATGCTGCTAGTCTCGGGGGGGGGGGCAAACTGCAATCTCTGTCAACGGGGATGTAGGGCACTTCTTCCGTAACAGACGCGGACTACGCCAGGGCGACCCCATGTCCCCGATTCTATTCAACTTTGTGGTCGACGCCCTCGCGGCAATGCTGCGTAAAGCCACAACTACCAACCACATTAAAGGGGTGGTTGGTCACCTAATCCCAGGGGGTTTCCCACCTCCAGTATGCAGACGACACGCTGCTGCTTTTTCAGCCTGACCCTCATAGCATAGCTACGGTGAAAGCACTCTTACTTAGTTTCGAGCTGTTGTCAGGGCTGAAAATCAATTTCCACAAATATGAAGTTCTATCCATGGGGGTAGATAGTGACGCGGGACATCGCCTGTTAAACTGCAAAGTAGGGAAATTTCCTTTCACCTACTTAGGTTTCCCTTAGCCATCAAAAGGCTCACGATAGATGATTGGGAGCCGCTCTGCTCAAAGGTGGGGGCGCGGGTGTGTCCTTGGTGCGGCACGTTCCTATCCCCGCGACTAGGCTTGTGCTGAAAAAATTGAGTCTCTCATCACTATTGTAGCGATCCGACCTCAGACGGTCAAGTCTCTGTGTTCAGTGTCATCCCTGGATCGGCAATGCTGACACACACAGTACTTAAATGGATTTATAACAGAGTAGAAATCACACACTTATTACATCGAATGTCTCAAAAGAGAACTTATTACAATAAATAAGGCTTAAGGCCATCTAAATAAGATAACAGCGGAAGGCTTGGAAGATAAAGTGAGTCCATCAACTCCAACGGCATAGCTCAGTGCATGACAAACGACCTATGACACCTTACTCGTCGTCTGAAAAGTCTGCAACATGATACGTTGCAGCCCAAAAACGGGTCAGCACATGGAATATGATGGCAGTATAACACAGTAGAGCAATGAACAGATAAATGCTATCACTACATGCATATATGGCTGGTGGAGGCTCTATGGTTATATTATTTTTGCAAAAAGCCAATTTTTCCCTACAACAAAGCAATAAATTTTTATTTAACTACCATGGTGGTTGAAACATTGAGAATGGTACCCCCATCTCAATCCCAACTAAAAGTAATCATTAACAACCCAACAAATTAATTTAGCGTGATGAGATCAAATCAATAATTCAAGTACCAGATACTCAAGTTGTCTGTAACTAGGGACACGGCTAACCATGATTAGTTTATACACTCTGCAGAGCTTTGCACACTTTTCCCCACAAGACTTGATCTCCTCCGTTGGAATTTCTCCACTACAAGGTATTTGAGAAACGGATGACCGAGACACAGTCTTTCAGAAGCATTAACTCTAACCCGGGTAGAGAGTACCAACCTACATCCCCTACATCTGCTAGCCTACCACTGGAAGAGGTCATGCAACCTACTCAACCATGCTAGAGCCCATAATAGCTTGT